>NW_026000082.1:1459242-1517208 GCF_001458135.2 Marmota marmota marmota
TATATATATATATATATATTTATAGACACACACACACACACACACACAGTTAGCAAAAGTTTAAAATTTTCTTGTCACTTGGAATTTACTCTGGGAGCCGAGAAGATGTAGCTGGGCTTAGTGACCTGTGAGGTGTACAACCCTGATGACACAATGTATTTGTCTCTGTTGGGTGAGTTTTATTGGGCACATCAGGGGATGATCTCCAAAACTATTAAAAAATAGTTTTCAAAATATGGAAAAACATGATTTTGTATAATACAAAACAAATGCCTGTCAAAGAATATTGAATTCAACAATTAATCAGAAAGATAGTAAAAAGGTCCAAAAAAGTATTTTAGAAGAAAAATATCTCCAGCAATTTGGTAAAATAATACTAGAATAAGACAGCTATCTTAGATACAGAAATAGTTAATGTCTTCCAGGGCAGTAAATTATAAATTTTTTCTATCTGATGCACAGGACACACATTATTGACCTATCAGAAAAAAAAAATTGCCAATAGAAAGCCAAGCCCAGTACTGCCCTAAAAAAAATCCCATGGGTCTCTTTTCCCTATCTCCAAGTTTTGGAGAATTTTTCTGATTACCAGTTTTCTCTTCTAATACTTACACCTTTTTACCTTCATAATATGAATAAGGGTGTGTTTTAGTCAGTTTTCTCACTGCTATGACCAAAAAACTTGACAAGAACAATTAGCGGAGGAAAAGTTTATTTGGGGGCTCAAGGTTTCAGAGGTTTCAGTCCATAGATGACCAGCTCCGTTACTACAGTTACCACCCAGTTAATCCCTTTCAGGGGATTAATGTACCTATTTGGTTAAGGCTCTCGTAACCCAATCATTTCACCTCTAAGCTTTCTTGCATCGTCTCACATATGCACTTTCAGGGGACACCTCATGTCTAAATGATAACAGGGTACAAGTCTTTTCTTGATCTAGACTCAATCTGTAAGTTCTTATGAATTTTCTGCCTTGGCCTTCTCTCTAAGAGCTGCATTTCAATTCAGGAATCCCAAGGCAAGAATCTGAGCTGGTATATATTTTCACTTCAGCCAGTCTCTAGATGAGACATTCTGAATCAACTTTCTTTCCTTGATTTTTTAAAACTATATCTGGGAGTCAGCAATGTCAGAGAGTAGAGACTGTTACTTAAATAAGGAGCCAAAATGGGCAGGTGCTGTGTCCAATAAGTATAGTTATAACGCACCAAGAAGGGGATCTATTCCATGCCGTAGGATTGAGGAAGACCTCAGAGACGGAAGGGTTTTCAGATAGTCACAATTTCAAAGCTTAGAAACAAGAGACACCCTGAACAAAGTCAAGGACTTTTAACATCCAGCACTAGTTCTTTTTACTTCCCCTTTTCTAGGTTCATGCATCCTGAACCTGTCTCCTCAATTTTTCCCCTGATCCACACTCAATTGAAAGCCTTTCTTTTAGAAACACCTAAGATGTCTCTAAGGTACTTACACTTATTATTTTCATAAAGAAACTATGCAAACCAGTTAAATCTTAAGTATGGTGATCAACTATACTCACTTCTTCTAAAATAGATATTTAGAGCTTGAATGTATCTGATAAGCACTTGCCTATCTTAGTTACGCTGCAAAGTGTAGTGGTATCTTTGAGAAATGTAATGGAACTACTCTGTCAGAGTAAAATTTGATATTAATAGACCATTAGAAGCATGACTCTACAGAGATAATCCATTTTTAAATTCCTTGCAACTATTGTCAGTAACTGTTTAGACAGTCATTGACATAGAAAGAATATTTAAAATGTAATTTGCTTCTCCTATTTTATTGCCCTAGTTGATTTTCTGTGTTTTGTTCAGCTTGGGTGATTTGTAACTCTTGTTCACAGTCAGTAAAATTCTTTTCTGTCTTGGTGATTATGCTGCCTAGAAGTCTTAGAGGAGAATGACCTTACCAGTGCCTCCAGGAATTTGTTCTAAGGACCCTTATAAAAAGTGATTTCAGAAATAGCCTTCAAGGGTAGAATCAGAGCATAGCAGGGAAGAGAAACAGAAAAGAGAGGTATGTATTGAAATGCTTCGCAGGTGCTTCTGATAGTCAGAGATGTCTCTTGCTGAGAGCATCTACTTTAAAAATGTTTGAAACAATGGCTATAGATCAGTTAAGTTCATTGTGGAACTTAAGGAATGTGTCTATAAGATATATAAGCAACTCTGAAAAATTTTAAAGAAATTTCTCTGCAGATTTAAATAGCCATAGGTTAATAAAAGAAAATTTAAGTCAGGCATGGTTGTGCATGCCTGTAATCCCAGCATTTGGGGAGGCTGAGGCAGGAGGATTGTGAGTTCAAAGTCAGTCAGCAAAAGTGAGGTGCTAAGCAACTCAGTGAGACCATGTCTCTAAATTAAAAAAAATACAAAATAGGGCTGGGGATGTGGCTAACTGGTCGAGTGTCCCTGAGTTCAATCCCTGATAAAAAGAGAAAGAGAGAGAGAGAGAGAGAGAGAGGATTATAGTCTTGCCTCTATTTTCAAGAGAAGACATTGATAAATTTTATTTCTTTTTTTTTCCTTTAACATACTTTAGGATTATTGGTGGGAAAAGCAAAATAACAACGATTGTTTTCAGGCTTTATTTTCATGAATTCCTGTTTTCACACACACACACACACACACACACACACACACACATGTGCACAAGTTCAATGATTTTTTAATTCTCTTGTATTCAAGTCCTGTAATGAAGTAAACTGATCACTAATGCTTTATGCTTTTATAACAGACCATTTTTCACAGTAAGATTCCACTCTGATGGTAATTCACCTCTGCCAAGATACCTTTTAATTTTTCATCAACAGTTTATTGAGTGTTCTTAGTATTTGAAAGCAATTAAATCCTCATGAATGCCCAGATGATTTATATGTATATTTCCAACCTTTTGCAGAATCTCTAAATTGTAATGTATTAATGTCTCCATTTTTTTGAAAGGGGTACGTTTTCACAGCAGGATGGCAAAATTGTTGTGAGTGTGCTGTATTGACTGTCACTATCTGCAATGAGAAGGTAAAAAGTAGCTGGGTGCAAAATTAATAAGACAGAAGGCCGTACAGATTGTGGCTCATACCAGCAGATCACAGGCTCTGAGTATAAATAATAAGTGAATTAAAAAGGGAAGCACTTCTTTAATCTGTGGTGCTTTGCTCATTTTTTTCTGAGGTTGGATGATATGCTTTCCTCTGCAATAATCAATCCTTTTCTATGGGATGACTTTCAGAGTTGGTTTCTGTTGCCCAGGTGTTAGTATTGGAGAGACAGTATGAAGAAGTAGAGAGAAGTCTGGGGCAGAAATGGGATGGCATGGATATGATTTCCAGTGGATTTCTTGGAGTCAGTCATGTAAATTCTCTTTGCCTAGCTTTCAGTCTTGAGAAATAAAATACTTTCAAATCCACTTTATTTTTCAAGTTTCAAGGGAGAAAACCCATCTGATAACAGTTAAGTAAAATATAAAGCACCACCTTCTAATTTGCTACATAAATACCAAATAAGGAATTGCAAATAGGAGAGCACCCAAAGGTTTCCTGATCAAAACACATCTCTCAAAGAGCTCAATCATGATTTTTTCAATGTTATTATCTCTCCTGAATTGCTTCCAAAACTTTGAAAAAGCAACCTATTAGCTTCCTAGATTATCAGTGGGAGATCTTTCAGCACATTAATAAATGCATCTG
The DNA here is from genome assembly GCF_001458135.2 of Marmota marmota marmota. NCBI lineage: Eukaryota > Metazoa > Chordata > Mammalia > Rodentia > Sciuridae > Marmota > Marmota marmota. The sequence goes on from NW_026000082.1 coordinate 1,462,949, forward strand.
TTGATTGCCTATTTGGAAACTATGCTAAAACCAAAGATTTATGTTGGTTCCTTTGTGGTAGTCTCTGCTTGGCCAGATTGGATCATGTCAGAGTCACCTGGGTCTCTGGCCAACCATCATGGAGAGACCCAGCAGCTCAAGGTGCCCCTGATCACAATCTGGGTATGTATGTTGTACTTGTTTCCCAGTTGGTCAACTAAACATTTTCTAGCCAAGACTTAGCTATACCTTTTTAAATGCCTATAGTTTTCCACTCAGCAACTTACTATACTTAAGTATTTTATATTCTGACCCATATTCAAGCCCTAAACTTCATGAACTTTGTAACCATGTTTAAAAAAATTAGGGTAGTAATCAGGTTTATCCTCAAAATGTATCCAGAGTCTGTTCTGAAAGAAGAGAGCAAGTGGGCCAGAGTCTGTTCTGAAAGATGAAAGCAAGTATCAGGGTTTTGCTGGTCACTGCCAGGCGTAAAACACATACTTCCACCACTTCCTCTTGATCCAAGCCACCATCCTTGCTTCACTGCTCTCTCTCTAAAATAGTGAAGTGGCTGGTACATGAGAGAAATTCAGAAAACATTTGAACCACAAACAAGTTTCTAAAGGTTTTATGAGAAATAGATATTTCCTATAAGCTCTAACACATGCTTGATGCAGAGATCATATCCCATAAATGTTCCCTGTATTAGACTACCTTGTTTTCAGTGATCTTCATACATGGAATTTCCCATTCATGGAGCATAAACATGGCCCTAAACATTTAGATCTCTTCCCCACTATCTAGAGGCTTCTTCAAGCAAGGTCAACAGAATTCATTGTCATAAAAAAAATAGAACAGCTTAACTGGAAACATATAATAATTCAATAAACAAGCTTTTCAGTATTCTCACTCTTTTTTGTTCTTTATGCTAGATTAATCAGAATCGAACCAGCCTAAACTGTTAGAGATTCCTTAAACATGGCTGCAGTCATCATCCTTGAACTCCAGCAACTTTGACTACAGAGAAATGTCACTAATTCTGTTAATACAGAAGTCAAATGAGATTATCAATTAGGTGGCCATTCTGAAGCTCTTGTCTCACTATTTACACTTTATTCAGTTGAAAATCATTGCTAGTTCTATGTCTGGTATAAAAATAAGAGATCTATACACAAAATATCCCTAAGGTTTCTTAAAGACACATAATCATAACTTACATGGCATAAGACAAATAGCCTTACTTATTTATTCCCCGAAGATTTTCAAGTATATTATCTTTTCAAGGAGTAGGTAAATTGTAAAAGTCAATACACATTTATCTCAGTTGATTGGAAAGTAAAGGGGCTTTTTAAAAATTTTTATTTGTTCTTTTTAGTTATACATGACAATAGAATCTATTTTGACATGTTTATGTAAACATGGAGTATATCTTCTTCTAATTAGGATCCCAGTCTTGTGGAGGTACACAATGTTGTACCTCTATGGTGTATTTATTTATATTTATATATATATATATATATAAATATATGTATATTTATATATATATATAAAATATATATATGTTATGTCAGATTCATTCCACTGTCCTTCCTATTCCTGCCCCCCTCTTTCCTTTATTCCCCTTTGTCTAATCCACTGAGATCTATTCCTATACCTCTTGTAAAGACCACTAACTAACTGGTCAGGTGTGAATACCAGAGTTCTGGACTAATGGTTAGGGTAGGGAGAATTCCCCTTTCCTTTCTTTAGGCTCCTAGTGTTCTTTCAAGCCATCTCTATCAGTATGGTTTAATCAGAAGGCAGAAATTACACAGTAATGTAAATAGGGACATTTTAATACAAAGGATTTTTAAGCTACCATGTGAGAAAACTATAAACAGGAAAGTAGAACTCTAAAGTATTTCTCAGGACTAAGAGTGAATATGCAAAGAAGGGCAAAGTTGGGAGGGTGATTATATCTCACTGAAGAAAGTAGCAGTTCAGTCTCCAAGTGTGCCCAAACAGCCTAGGAATGTTAGGAACTGAAGTGAGAGGCAGATACGCACAGGGTGTGCACAGATGGAAATTGTGTCTGTATATTCTTTTTGATTTGTTTTATTTATTAAATCAACTCCTACAGAGTGCTTACTATTATGCCAGACATGTCAGATTGTAGATTTGATCCTGCTCTTAGGGAAGTCACAAATAACCATGTGTAATTTTAAATGGTTTTTCTTGTGGCATGACTAATAAGAGTGAACTAATGAGATAATGTCTTTGGAATGACTCTTCTTTACATAACATTTTAAGCTTTCTCTCTTCTTCCTGCTTCCTGTTCTAATAGCACATCCTAACTTCCTGGCCCCAGGAATGGGCATGTGACTATGAGTGGGTCAATAGTTGTACTCCATCACCTCATCCAAAGATGGGCACATCCTCAGACCCAGTAGCAACCTTCCAATTAACCAAAGCTGGTTGGTTTCTCCAGAAACAAATCTGTAAGAATATAAATCCAGAGCTTCCTGTGGTCATAATTATACATTTATGGGAATAAGTAGCTTGTAAGAAAGAAGTTAATATGCAGAGAGAAAAAAAGATACTGAGATGGAAACAGAAAATGAGAAACAACAGCAAGAACCAGGAAGAGAAGGTTTAGTCAGCTTTGCATCACTGTGACCAAAATACCTGACAGGAACAAATTGAAGGAGGAAAAGTTTATTTTGGCTCCTGATTTCAGAGGGTCAGTCCATGGTCACTTGACTCCATTGCTCTGGGCTCAAGGTGAGTCAGTACCTCATGGCAGAAGGGTATGATGGAAGAAAGCAGCTCAGGACATAGCAGTCAGAAAGGAGCAGAAAGAGAGCGCACACGCTTTGCTCACCCTGGACAAAATATAAACCACAAAGTCACATCCTTAGTGACCTACTTCCTCCAACCACATTCTATCTGCCTACAGTTACCACCCAGGAATTAATCCATCAGCATACTAATCCACTGATTATGTTAAAGCTATCATAATCTAATCAGTTCACTTCTGAACATTCTTGCATTGTCTTACACATGAGCTTTAGAGGGACACCTCATACTCAAACTATAATATTCTGCCCCTGGTGCCTGAAAGATCATGCCCATCTCACAATTCAAAGTATATTTAGTTTATTTCCAAGAGTCACTATAATCATAACAGTTTCAACATTGCCCAAAAGTCCAAGTCTAAAATCTCACCTGAGACTCAAGGCAAACTCTTGAGTATGAGCCCCTGTAAAGGTCAAAAGCAAGTTACATATATACAAGATATAATGGCACAGATACAATTTCCGCAAGGAAGAAATAAGGGCATAGAAAGAAGGAATGGAACCAAAGCAAAACCAAAATCTAGCTGGGCATATAAGTCCTGAAGTTCCACATCCAGTATCTGGGGCATGTAACATCTTGATGTTCTCTTCAAATAGCTGTGTTGCTCCACCCCTATGGCCTTGCTCGTTGTAGCCTACGTGGCCTCTCTTGGCTTGTTTCTGCTCAGTTCCTGCAACTTTCCTCAACACATGCCCCACAGTACTGTTATTTCTTAATCTTGGGGGCCTCTACGGCCTCTACTGCAGTTACAACTTCCTTCTCATGACATCATGCATCAAGATGCTACCATTTTGAGCAGTAGCCAAGCATCCTGGGACCATCGCTGCAATATTTTATGAGTACATGGGTGACTGAGCACAGTGAAACACTTTTCTGGTGCCCCCCTCGCCCCCAGGCAATCAAGATGTCCCCACTGTCTCTTTCTCTAAGGAATTTTCACCCGAATACAGTTGAGCCTAAGATGGGTGGGTCTTACCAATTCCTGTCATCTTTCCTACTGTCTCTGTGAAAAGTAATTAGCATCTTTTTAGTGCAAAGTTAGTGAACAACCATAACTTCCTTATCCTCCATTTTGAATTATTTCCAATAATGTTCATTCCTCTGAAACCTCATGAGCCAAGTCTTTACTGTTCACAGTCCTATCAGCATGCTAGTCTTCTAAGCCCCCACCAGATTACCCATTAAGCTCTGCTTACAACAGTCTAAAACACTTCAGACTTGTATCTCTAAATTTTCAAAATTCCACCCACTATAAACCATTCCCAAAGGATTCTGAACCACCTGTTCACATTAGTCACAGCCATGACCGTATTTCTCAGTACCAATTTCTATTTTATAACCTTTGTGTTGCTGTGACCAACATATCTGACTAAAACAACTCGCAAAATTAAAAAAAAAAAAAAAGGTCATTTTTGTTCCTTGTTTTAGAGGTCAGTCCATGTTTGGCTGAATCCATACTGGGCTGAAGGTGAGGCAGAACATGATGGAGGAAGGACTAACAGAGGAAAGATGCTCAGCTCATGATAGCCAGTGAGCAGAGAGACCTCTGCTTACCAGGGACAAAATTTAAACACCAAATTTAGTCCCTTAGTGACCTACTTCCTCCAAGCACACCCCACCTCTTTATGGTTATTACCCAGATAATCCATTAGTGGATTAATTCACTGATTAGATAAAACTCTCATAATCATTTCACCTCTGAATACTCTTGCATTGTCTTACACATGAGCTTTTGAGGGACAGCTCACATCCAAACCACAACAAGAGAAAAGGAAGAGAGAGAATATAACAACTTAGCCCCTACATGTGACCATCCCTGAGGTCAGGCCAGCTTGGCCTTCTGGTTCTTGGCTGAGCCAAAATTCCTAACAACTCAGTCTTAAGAGTATTTGTATATGAATGATCAATTCAGCAGAGTGCCTTTTGAACATGTTAACATTTTCTTATTTGACTTAGTACCTGACACATAGTAGGAACTCAATATTTGTTGAATAATTGATTACAGCAACAAAACCTTTTAAACAGTACACGGAAAACACAGTGTTGATGTTAGAAAGATTCTGTCTGGATAGCTTCAGGAAAGCTAGACAGGAACTGTTAGAAATTGCAAGTGCAGCAACGCTGTTATGTTTTTTAACTTAATTGTCCAGGATGAGATATGTTTGAACTCACGTTTATTTAATAAATGTCCTATCATAATACTTCTTCTAGAAGCCTCCTTCCTGTTTTTCCCCCTTCCATGTACTGATCTATTAGTAAACTCCATTTGCCCTTCTTCCTGCTGGGTGAATCAGCTACTATGGGACATCATGTGGGGGTGGAAAGAAGGAACAGAAAGAGCCATCTATTCCCCACATGCCTTTGAGTTGAGCTGTGCTGCTCTCTGTGATCAAACATCATTATAAATGAAAGCCTCTCTATGCAAACGTAAAGGAGGAGGAGGAGGAGGACAAATATTAGTGCATCCTGTGTTACATGGTTAAAAGCAGGTGTAAGATGTAGGTGGAACCCAGAAAAAATAAGCCTATAATAAATAAAACTCTTCTTTATTTTCTACTTTTAAACATGGGAAAAGAGTCATCTTTCAACCATTTTTCTTCCTGGTACTCAGCCCAGAAATTCTATTAGAACATCAAATTTTATAAAACAGAGACCCTTCTTCATTGCAATAGAAATTTGCCCTTGGTATTACTTATTTTTTAAAACATGAGCTTAGAGGAAAAAGATATGAAATTTCTTCTAAATCCTATTGTCTGTAATGCCACCACTAAACTGATAGCAACAGACTCTGCATAAGCAGTTATCCTCTGCAAAGCATTTTCCTACCCTTTATTTTATCTCAATACATCAGAAAGTTTACTATGCATTTGGACAAGTCATTTACTCTCTCCAAGCACCCATTACCTCTTTGTTGTGGTTTAGATATGGTTTGTTCACCAAAATTTCATGTACTAGAAACCTGATTCCCCTTATGGCAGTGTTGAAGTATGGGAACATTTAAGAGGTGGGCTGTATCGAAAGTAATTAGGTCATCAGGGGTTTCACTCTCATGATTGGAGTTGATTGTATCTCACAAAAGTGATTTAGTTTTCACAGGAGTGGGCTGTTTCAAAAAGAGTGAACCTGTTCTCTCCAAGGTCTCTTGCTTCTTGCCTTGCCATAAGTCATCTTCTGTACTGTCCAGAATGTTGACCTAAAAAATCTATTTTCTATGTGAACCTCAGGTATTTTTGTTATAGCCATAGAAAATTGATGGATACATTCTTCTGTGCAATAATTATGGTAATACAACACCCATTTAACAGGTTAGGAAAAGGAAGTACAACTGGATAAATGACTTGTACAAGGTAACTAAATGGCTGAGAAAGGCAAAAAATGGGAACATAGGTCTTTTGACTCTTCTGGGATTCCTTGAAGGACATTATAAATATTATTTATAATATTTTTATATATGATTATATAAATAATTTAGGGAAACTCTTTCTATATTCTATGGAAGTTTTTAGAACAATGACATTGATTTTTAACACATGATGCCACCTCATTATAAATAGTACACATAGTTTTTAAAGTGTATAATGAAAAATTTGGCCCATTTACTTTAACCCATGGAAATGAACACAGTAATCAAAGTTTCTCTATGCATATGTACCATAATAGATTAAAGAGCAAAACTTTTTCTTTCTTTCAGCATTTCAACCAATAGAATCATGAATGGCTATGGCTGTGGCTCAGCAGTAGAGCGCTCACCTAGCATGTGCAAGGCCCTGGGTTCGATCCTCAGTACCACATAAAAATAAATAAAGTAAAAGTATTATGTCCAACTACAACTAAAAAAATAAACATAAAAAAAAATAATCATGGAAATGCTATCAGATACCCCCCTATGGATTTTAGCTTTAACCTGTGAATAATTTGTTATTCCTATTATTGTCTTAAACTTTGAGAGACCTTTTTTTAAAAAGAATCTATAGGTGCAATTCATTCTAAATTCATTTTTCTCATTTATCAGTCTTTGGATCTGCTTTTGTTCATCTCAGGATTGTTTTTCTATTAACCCTTGCAGATCATTTCTGCTTTCTTGGAATCTGTACTACAAAAACACTGTTAAGTTATGCTTCATAATTTTTATTATTTTTTATTTAGCTATAATTATCTCTAGAATTGTTGTACACACTTTATCTTTTTTCTCTTTTATGTGATTATTTCCTCCCCATCTTCCATATCAGAAATTTGAATGAATCACATACAGTCTATTCTTGATGTTTTTCCCTTTAAATTTTTTATTACTCAATGATGCTATTCTGATAGAATATATCTTTCTCACCTTCTCAGTTTCCTGTATTATCCTCTTCCACTTATTTATCTGAACTCTCATCTTACCAAATTCATAGTTCTTTAGCAAAAAAGTGTTCACAGGCACTTGCCCTATTAACCTCGAGTTACTTTTTTCCAGTCTCAGTTTTCAATTTTTCTTTTCATAATTGTTTGCCTCTTTCTCCTCCTATTTTTACCCTTGATATTTTAGGTAATTGACATATATTATTTTTAATGTCCAGTGCTAATGCTTGCTACTCTTTTTTTCCCCACATTTTTATTGGTGCATTACAAATTTGTACCTGTACACAATACAATATAATTCGTCCAATATCACTCCCCAGAACTTCTCCCCTACCCCCTTCAATCCCACCCCCATACTTTTGTCCCTTAATTCTACTGATCTCCCTTTGATTTTCATGAGATCCCTCACCATACTTTTTCTTTTTCCTCTCTAGCATCTACATTTAAAAACATCCAACCCTTGATCTTCTAAGTGTGGCTTATTTTGTTTAACGTGATGGTCTCCAGTTCTATCCACTTTCCTGCAAATGATATAATTTCATTTTTCTTTATGGCTGATAAAAGTGTGTATATACCACATTTTCTTTGTCCATTCACCTGTTGATGGACATCTAGTCTAATAAATGCTTGCCAGTCTCAACATACATTGTATTTCTTCGGATCTTCTGTGTCCTTAAGCTTCTCATTTTTTCCGTATCTGGCGAGTTTGAAAATGGAGGATGGGTTTGGTGAGATAGCATCTTGGGTTTCATGCAGATTCTGTAAGGGGACCTTAATTATGTTCTCCTGACATGCTGTTATCTCTTATCATAATTTACTTGACCTGAGCAGGTATATCCTGAGAGGTACCTTTAGCCTTTGGTTGTCCCCACTATTTAACACGGAGCTTTGGCAACTAATGCTTCATCATACTTGTTCAATGCTAGTTGTTAACTTTGTCACTTTTGCCCTCTCCTCAAAGCTGCTTTCATTCCATTCAAGACAAAAGAGGAGGGAAAATTAAAATCCACTTCCTAAGTCGTCTGCTTTCTAAATTAATGGTCAAATGAGCATTATCAGAATTCGGTTGACCCATTTTCTTTCCCTAGAGCTGATTTTGTGGAGTTGGAACCAGAATAAGAGACTGTAAAACAAGGCTCAAGTTTAATTTCTTCCAGGGCTACATAGTTTTCAAATTTATATTATAAATCATTGACAATTTCCCTGGTATGTTTCTGATTTTTTTTTTACTAGAATTTGTGGGTTTCTTTATTGAATGGGATTTTCTTTTTCGTACAGTTCAGTACTAGAGGGAAATTATATACTTCATCCTCATGCCATCATTTTACCTAGACATGAGTAGTAGAAAATAATATTATCCTATACTCATGATGCTTTTATATTTTATTTGTTCAATATGCAATATTTTTTACTGAATACCTACTTTATGCCACACATTGCACCTATCCCTTTGTAGTCTAGAGGAGGAAAAAGTAGATTCTTTCAATGCCAAAATTGCATGATCTCTTTCCCCACTCTCAAAACAATATCATCTATTACTTTTGACTTTATTACTTTGGCAACTTCTGAACTGTCAGGCTCCCCAGTTAATAATACATACCCCTCACCTTTTGCATCACCACTTATCACTTGCTACTCTTTCATATCTTCTCCAAAAGCTTTGACAAATGTACAAAGATCTCTGCACCAGAAAGAAAGACTGTTTGCATTCAAAGAACTGAAGAACTGGGGCTGGGGTTGTGACTCAGTGGTAGAGCACTCGCCTCGCACGTGAGAGACCCTGGGTTCGATCCTCAGCACCACATAAAAATAAATAAACAAAATAAAGATATTGTGTCAATGTATAACTAAAAAAAATTTTTAAAAAGAACTAAAGAACTGAAATTACATATAATATTCTGATAATGCTCATTTGACCATTAATTTAGAAATTTATAATAAAATGAATAGATATAAGCTTGGAGACACAGATTAATAATCAAGTATAACCTCTAAGAAGAAAGAAATTCTAATTTTTTAATGAAGTAGGTATCTGTGAATTATTTTCATGCCCCAGAATCTTGTTTTCAGAGGCAACCCTTCAGCCTTTACAAACAAAGAGGGGTAGGATCCAGGAGTGGTTGAATCACTGCCTCATTATCCCCCGAGCCTTTATCTGCCCTGAGTACTTGGGTGGGAAAGGATGACATAACCATTAGTTCTGTCTCTTGCTTGTGCAAAGAGAATTGTCAAGACTGAGTGTGACTGGCAGTCTCTTCAATTCTTATTGAGCAGATCTTGGGATGTTGTCAAGAAACATAGCACTTTCCAAATTGAGGGCTGCCATGCGTGTAGCAGGGTGCGTGCCTAGTGTGCAAAACTGGAATGATCATGAAGGAGGTAAACACAAAATGTCTGTATTCTAACCAGAAATACAATTTTTGCATAATAATATCTCACAATTGGTAAAGTATTTCTTTGCAGATAAGTTCTACCTTTTATACTACCTGTTCAGGTTATTCTTACCAAGTTAGCTACTCTCTAGGGAAAAAGTTAGATTTATACTAACATCTAATCGTATGTTATAAAAAGTGCTGAATTCCTCTCAGAAGATTATTCTATATGTTAATCTTTAGGTCTGTATCCTTCTTTCTTTGGCACTCTCATTGGTGTTTTACATGTTATAGAATTATTCCAACTAATAAACTGTGGAATTGGTATATTTGTGTGTCTTGTATGAGGTGTGACAAAGATTCTCCTATGCTGCAATTTAGGAATAAGTTCATTCTGATCTATCCCAAAGAAGGTGACATGATTTGTTAGTTTTTAGACCAGCCAAGTTTAATGCCTTTCTTGGATACATAATGAAAATAACCAAGAAGAAAGCCGAGGATCTCAAGATGCATTGCATAAAAGATCTAGGGTTTTCAGAATCCATGACCTGAAATTCTATTTCAAGATTCAAAAGTCTGATTATAAATTTTCTGACTTGGTCTTGAAGTACTCTTTAATGACAAAAACTGTAACCTGCAGCTCTACCCAGATGGGACTCCAAGGACTTGAACATAGTGTTTACAATATGCCTTTCACAGGATACTTCTTAATCTTGGAAGACTAATGCCTAAATGTCTGACCATGACTAGGTGTCGCTGTCACAGGAAATTTTATGGTGATAGACACCTTTGTGGCTCTTGTCTGACCTGTGTTCAGTTTATTCCTACCAAGATGGATACTCTCTGGAAGAGCTCTAACCAGGAAAGAAGTTATGTTCAGGTGGGTATCAGGTGAAACCCAGTGGAGATAAGCACATGAAATAACAGATACAGTCTATTATTCATAAGTCCTAGAAAGAAGAGGGCAATATGCTCTCTGGGCCAACAAGAAGAGGGGAGCCATCCAGGACATATGTGCTCAACCAGTGGGTGTGGAGCACACATGGGAGAAAGGGATCTGTGAGATTTGGCCTTTACTGGGGCCCTGGGTGTTACCCAAGCAGAATTCATGCAGGGAGCTTTAATTGGTGGTTTGATGGGTTTAAAGCAAGCTATCATAAATCCCATGGGTCATAAAGTAAGGGAAAAGGTTGCCGTAGCATATCTGTGCAGTCTATGTAGGGTACAGATATCAAAAGCACCTATAGGTAGGTTGTGTCTGGCTGTCCCATAGGAAGGCATTCACCAGGTGGTGGTTGTATAAGCATATATCACATTAAGGAATTGGGAGGAGGCAGATAATGGGAAATTGTGTCAAGGTTGACTAAGCACACTTCTGGCAAAGGAAAGTTAAACTTACATTCAAAACAACACTGAAACAACATAAAACTATAGAAAGTCACTACACAGGGTTGAAATGTAAATACTGTGAGCTAATAACCCATTAAATTCTTAGAAACCTCTAAATGAATGATTAGTTAGACATGTACAACTCTTGATACCCAACACCTATATTTTATATTATCTTGGTAATGAATCTTGAATTTTCCAAATAGAAACCAACCTTTCCCCTACTTCCTACCTGTTTCATGAGAGGAACATATGGTTTAACCTTGATTTAAATACATTCTAAGTACAATCAGCATAGCACAACAGCTGGCCACATTCAGTGCTTAGCTTCTGAAAAGCAAAGAGATATTCTGACTGGATTTGTACCATCTACCTGATCCTTCTTCTTTGAAGTCTGGCCTCTGAGCTATAAGTCAGCTTCATTAAATACAAACACCAGCTATCCAGACATTATACAATAGCCCTCAATCATAAAATATCTGTCAATCTGAAATAGGCATTCATAATCATCCTATATCTCCTCATAATGCTGTCAGGTCCTACACAGTTAAGCGTAACATGTAACATAGCAGGAATCACAGGAGACACAGATTTGAGGATTGCAAGGGTTCCTGGAAAGCATTTGTAGAATGATATTCCTAGAAATCATTCCAGAGAGCCACCGCAGTGGCTCAGTGGTTCAGTGAATTAGACATTCCTGGCAAGATTTGGGAGGTGCTAAGATGCTGTTAATTGTAATATGGAGCTCTTGCTCCTTGCGCAGACCACTCTCAGATTCTGCTGCTTTGAAGGTAGCCAAGAGCAGAGCAGAGGGGTGGGAAACCACTCTTCCTAGGCAGTGAGCACAAGGGAATATATTCAGAATTGTGACTCTGCTGAAATTCTCATCATTAAATGGTATTTTTAATGACCAAAGACACAAAAGGATGTCAGCTATTTAAGAGCCACTCATTCTCTGCATAACCCAGCTGCAAGGGACTGATTCTGACAGTACTTGAACAAGTATCCCAGCAACAGCACCTCCCACCAGTGCACCACAGGCCAGGTCTCCTGAACCCTTCCCTGCCTTTCTTTTTCTCATTGGTCACTTTATTCCTTTAGTCTGTTTAGACACTACTCCAGCTTGGATCCTGTATCTCTGTGAATCTTGAATTCTTCGTGTCCTGCCTCGTCTCCAGAGGACCTTCTTATTAGAACTTTTATCACAGTTTACATGTTTGTTGCAAGCACTTTTACTATGCCTATTAATAGTACAATGGATCCCCTGCTGTGTTCTCTCTTGATATAATCCATCTTGTCTCTAGTTCTTTTCTTTTTTTTAATATTTATTTTTTAGTTGTACACAATACCTTTATTTTGTTTGTTTTTATGTGGTGCTGAGGATCAAACCCAGGGCCTCACACGTGCTAGGCGAGTGCTCTACTTTCTTTTCTAACTTTCCCTTTTCTCCCCTAGCATTTGGGTGTTTACCCATTCTTCAGAAAATCTTCACGAGTAATTCTCATAATTTTCCTCTAGGGAAATCATTTTTAATAGAGAGATTGCATCAGACACCATTCCTCAATGTCCAACCACCATGACCATTTCCTTTCTCCTAGAATGACTGATTTTGTTCAGACAACCCCCATTTTTGCAAAAAGCTAAGTGCTTCAGAAGAAGCTAACTCCATTTCCAGCTCCAGTGGAGAACACTCACTAGTGTAGCCCAATATGATCATCTTTTTCCCCGTTCCAAGGACAGGTTCAGAGGAGGGAATCAGTTCTGGTAAATGAGACATGAAGAAAAATTTGATGGGGGTCTTGTGGGAAGACTTTGTATGCTCTCAAGAAGACCACAGGTGAATGTGACCCTTTTCTTCTACTAAATGTCATTATCATGCTTTGATGTGAGGCCTCGACCTGTGGCAGCCATCCTATATCCAGCCTAAAATAAATATCAGCATTGGAGAAGGAAGAGCTAAAGAAAGCCCAGAAAGAACTGAAGCCCTGCTCTTCTGTTCATGGAACCTCTTGACTCCTATTATATGGAGGTGGAGGATGAATGTCTGTTGTTTAAGAGAATTTAAAGCAATACTTGCTTTCGGCTAGAAACTTCCTAATTAACACTTTTCAGGGAGCTGAAGCATAGCTCTACCTGTAGATGACTTAGGCAAGTCAGTTACTTGCTGTAAGCTTCATTATCTTCATAATATAAGGAATAGAATTTACACAAGGGTATATTAATGCAGGAATCTTGAGGACTTTACTCCTTTTTTTGTGTGTGTGTGGTACCAGGGATTGTACCCAGGGGCACTCAACCACTGAGCCACATGCCACATCCCAAGCCCTTTATTGTATTTTATTTAGAGACAGGGTCTCACTGAGTTGCTTAGTGCCTTGCCATTGCTGAGGCTGGCTTTGAACTCGAGATCCTCCTGCTTCAGTCTCCTGAGCGGCTGGGATTACAAGTGTGCGCCATCACGCCAGGCAGATTTCTTCTTCTTGATATTAGGGAAACAATTCCTGATCCCTGGTTATTTACACAACCTTGAGGAGCTTCCATGCATTCCTGAATCAGCCTTAGAGTCCACAGCTTCAGGACTGGTAATTCCTTGTAACTGCTTTTCCAAGTGCAATTTTCATTCCTCATTCTTTTTCTGTCATTCAGGAGTTGGTGGAGCTAAAGACTTATATGCCCATTTTATGGTAGACCTGAAACATCACCCACGTACCTCTAGGCAGAGATGTCTGTTGTCACTGCTTCAAAATAAGAAAAAGAATGTCCCTTGTGTGCTTAGTTGAAGAAATTCCCACAACAAGGGTATCTGAGTGCCACAAGAACTATTCATTGTAGTCATCCCGCAGCAAAATTGCTTGTGCTCCCAGGTTCTTCAGCATCCAGAGCCCTAACTTTCAATTCACACATGTAGCCTGTAGCAGATGTTGCAGACTAGTTTTTTACAAGGAGACTAAAACCTTAAAAATAACTTTTCTCAAACCACGGAGAACTGACCATAGAGTTCTGAGCTCAACTGTCTTCTCCAAGCCCAGATACCCACACAATATTCAAAAGACAAGAGCAGTGTGCAGACTGTACCTCAGCTGCCTTTACCACTTTGACCGGCAAGCATGATCATGGAAGCATTAGGAATTTCTGCAGCAGTGATGACCCAGGCATTATGGTATCAAGGGTCAGAATATGGGGTATTTGTTTTGCTGGCATGGATCATGGGTGAAGTGGAGTGGAGCTAGAAGCCAACAATAGTGGTGGTGACTTTTGGCTCCTAGGCTAGTAGATAGGGTGGGGTATTCTGCTTCCAGCCATTTACTGATTCCTGTACTTTGTGATCATAGTGTGACATGGTAATAACCCTGCCTGGTCAATATGGTACAAGATGTCATTCCTGGAAACCCACTGATGTTGGATCCTCTGGTCCTTCCAATACTTTTGTAAGCATCTATGTTAACTCTCTTTCTGCTTAAGGTAGTTTCTATGATCTGGAACTGAAACCCTGACTGATATATAGCCTGTTTCTCCCAAGCCTATAAATACAACAGAGTAGCCGAGTGAGAGCACCAAACTGATCTCTGAAGAACTCAGTTCCTCAGAAGAACAATGCATAAAAAAAGAACATGTTTACCTTATTTATAATGCTAGTCTTTTTCCTTCCTCATTAAAAATGCCACTCTCCGTAGGTTCACTTTGTTTCCTAAATGCCAGCATGTGTTACTGTGTTAATCATCTTCCTTTCACTATAACAAAATGCCTAAGATAATTAACTAACACGAGATAGGGTGTATTTTGGCTCACAGTTTAGGAGGTTCCAATCCATGATCAGTTGAGCCCGTTGTTTTGGTCCTGTGGCAAGGCAGCACATTAGGGCGGGAGAGTGTGGAAGAGCAAATCTGTTCATCTCATGTCCAAGAAGCAAAGATTCAGGGGCCAAGATCCACAATCCCCTCTAAGGACACACTCCACCATGTCCTAAGGTCCTCACACTAGGCCTCACCTCCTAAAGGTTCCCCTACTTTCCGTAACTCTGTAATGCCAGATTTGTAGGACCTCAATAGACCTCCAGGAGCCGAATCCGATACAATCACACAAGAGTCTTTATTTCAAGCTCGAGCCTGGACTCACAACAGTTCCCGATGCAGCGGTCCCAGGGAGTGAGTCCTGGTCCTTTGTACAGTGAGATTTTATAGGTTTTGAGGGGATACTCTATGCGTCACAACATCACACAGCAAATCATTCCATACCACGGGAAAATCAAACAACTCCTCTTAACATTGATTAGCACATTATGATTAGCACATTCACTGGCGGGAACAAGTTGGGTAAGGGTGATTGATTAGTACAAGAGGGGGATTCCTTTGAACTGATTGGTTTAAGCCACGAGGGGTGTACGTGCTAAACTACATGGTTTCCCAACATGTTATCAACCACCATAAACTACTGGGGGGCGGGGGGTCATCGGGCATCCCAGGTATTTTCCCTGTCTCATGCTGATTGGAGGTTGCTAGGGGGGTTGCTATGGGTCCTCACCTAGCCTAACTGAGTCAGGGACACCTGGTACCTCAGATCTCTCCTGTTATTTACAGACAAATTACAGACAAATAACTCAGCAGGGTGGGTATGTGCTTAGGAGTGCTCTGTGGGTTTTTCCAAGGACAAGGGTCATGCCCCTTCCTTAGGACAGGCCTTGAGGTAGAAGCTGCTGTTATTTATTTATTTTCAAAAATGGAGTTACATCAGTTTCTCAACTCCACCCTGGGAAACAAACCTTTAACATGTGGGCCTTTGGGGACTCTCAAGATCCAAACTACCAGTCACGGGGTTGCATTAATCTGTCAAATATATCCATATACACTTTAAGCCCAGTGACTGACAAGTTTAAACCCTTTACCCAGAATACTTCTCAGTTGCTAATGTGGATCTGTGGGTATAAAAAAGTGTGGGATGTTCATCAACTAATTCCACCTGCCAGGAACCTCTATGCCCTAGCCTTGCCTGGACAGGATGGGACCATTCCTAATTTTACTTCCTAAAAGTATGTACCCAGCCAAAATACATACATACACACACACACACACACACACACACACACACACACTCACACACACTAAACAGACATGACTTAGTTGTTATGAGGACCTGATAAGATAATACAGATGAAAATGCTGAGCACAGATCTTTGACCACACTAGGTGTTAACATATATTCCTTTCATTTCAGAGGGTAATCTGAGCAATTCTTATAAAATGATTTATGGTTATTTTAAACATTGTCATGGAAATGTTGACCAGGCCTGATTTAACATTATGTGTAATTTTGTTTTTCATGTCTTTTCAAATTCAAACCCTAGAAGAAATTACTTCTTGTCATTGAGAATATTCTTATCTCTTAGTCCATATTTCACAGAATCAATAACTGTTACCCCTAGTCTTTAAAACCAGGAGACTGAGTTTGTATCCCAGTTCTTACCACTTTATTTTGTCTGAAACAGGCAAGCTACTTAAACTCTGACTCCTAACTTCCTCTTTTTAAAGAAATGATGTCCGAATTTCCTCACAGTGGTATAATAAGGACCCAATGAGATTATTAACAAATTACTTTGTAAACTTAACCAGAGTTCCTTTTCTAAATATTATCTGAATGAAGCATGCTTATCTTTTCAATATATCTAGAATCCTACTTTATTTCCTTTGTGCTCCACCACAAAGGAACTTCTGTTGATGGGATGAAGCGACATGTAAAAATTATCTGGCACTATATTTGGTCATAAGTGAAGCTCATTCATTGAAATTTGTTTTCTTAATTCATATCTCAAAATCCTCCTTCCTTAATAGAAAGTTATTGAATAAATGCTTTAAAAGAGAAAGGATTCCGTGAGTGACCACCTGAACCCTTTGGAAAGATACACTTCATATATTACTTACAATAAAATTTCCATTGTTGAGGACATATTTGTCTCAGTCTCACTGGTTTATAAATTATCTTTTTCCTCCATGCCTCTGAAAGGTGTGTATTTTATTCCCTTGACATTTAGAAGATACAGATTTACACAGATAACAAAACCAAGATAGTAACCCAAATTCTTTTTATTCATAACACATTTGTCATTTTAATTCAAAGTTTCTTCCTTACATTTAAAAACTCTTCCAAACATGAACATAATTATTAACTAACTAGTATTCTATGGAAGGAAATGTTTTTGAAAATATAATCATAAATCAAGTCTAATTTGCTACATTTGCTGTTCAATTATATTTTAACAATATTTTTCTAATTACCTCATTAGTATATAATCTAAACTATTTGGAGAATCAGAAGCAAAAGTGGAATAATTTTTTTATCATCCAAAAATGACCACTGTGAATAGTTTTGTATGCATTCTCCCAGTATTTTTAAATTCAAGTTTGTAAGATTTATAAGTATATTGCAATACTGGTATCATATTGCATATATATTATTCTATCGCTTTTTTTCAAATTTAACAATATGTAACGAACAACTTTCCACACCAAAAATATTCTTCCACAACATGATTTTTAGTAATCTTGTTTAATATACAAATTTATTTCTTGGTTATAATATGTAGTTGGACACTGGGGTTTTTCTTTTCAGTTTTTGCTATTACAAATAATACTGTGATAAACATTCATATGGAAATATTTTGCCCATTCTTCTGATTGCTTTATTTACACAAATTCTTAGAAAGAAATGTGCTTGGTAAATAGGAAAGCCACTGTAACACATTATGAAATTGCACTCCAAAGAGATGGTGTCTTTTCACCACTACTAGGAGAGCATAGGATTTTTTCCTTTGCTCTTTGGATTTTTGAGAAAGAGATGGAAAGTTAAAAAAAAAACGAAGACGCTTCATTACTAATATAAAAAAAAAATTCATCGGACTAGGTGTGGTGGCACATGCCTATAATCCCAGCAGCTTGGGAGGAGATCACAAATTCAAAGCCAGCCTCACCAAATTAGCAAGGTCCTAAGCAACTCAGCAAGATCCTGTCTCTAAATAAAATACAAAAGGGCTGGGGGTGTGGCTCAGTGGTAAATGCCCCTGAGTTTAATCCCAGTACAAAAAAAACTAAAGATTTTTAAAAAATGAGTTGGAAGACCATGTTTTAGATTTGCAGTCGAACTGGCTTGTGATAGCTGACCCCTAAACCAGTTGAATTCACAGACTCTGTCTTACCCAGATAGATGGACCTTCCACAGGCTGCATGGCCGGAGATCTCTTTACTCATAAACCCATCCCATGGAAGAAAAGAGATTACAAACTGTCTGCAGACAGATCTTCTCAGGATTAGAACTGAGAAAGTTTAAGGAGAGTGTGTTTAATTTCTTCTCCCAAGCTCATAAGTTCCTCCTTGTCCCATGGGAAGCAGTAGAGGTAAAAACAGGCCTGGGAAGGGAGGAAACAGAAATGTTAATCTATCTCAAATCCCTTCTGGTGTAAAATATAATCAACACAAATTGAGGTTCTGCCAAAACATTTGCCAATACTTTGATCTGAATTGTTTAGTTTTAAAATATAATATGCTGCCTTAACACAGGGGAAAAAAAGAGTCTAATTTTAATGTGTTACTCTGATTACTAGCAGGCTGAACTTTTTTATATCTTTTGGGACTTTTCATGAATTTTTTTACCAAGTTTATATTGAAGATTCACCTCTTAATTTTGATTTGTAATACATTATATGGAAGGATGATAATAATTTTGTATATCTATTACAAAAAAATTCCTATTTGCCATCTGCCTCTAGTTTTTTTTTTTATGAGTATCACTGTTGTTTCTCTAAAATTATGCATATCATTTAAAAATCATTAAATAACCTAAAAATAAAAGAAAAAAAGTGGGAAATCTCTAGTAACTTTCCAATTTAGAGATAACTCTTTTTAAGATTCTGTGATATGTCCTTCCAGCCTTGATAAAAGGATAAGATGGCTAGATAAAAGTGTGTATATAGAAACAAGTACACACCTGTCCTTTCACAGAAGCTGGGTCATATTGCTATTTTTAAAAATAATTTATTTTTAGTTGTAGTTGGACAAAATACCTTTATTTTATTTATTTATGTTTATGTGATGCTGAAGATCGAACCCAAAGCCTTGCAGGTGTTAGGTGAGCCTTCAACCTTTGAGCCACAACCCCAGCCCTCATATTGCTGTTTTGTAGACTACAGCATTTGCATTACCATTCTTAGAAATTTATCTTTATATATGAGTCCAGTTTTTTCCTTAGGACATATTTGTAGAATGTTTATGCTTTTTATGTAAAGTGAACTCACTTATTACACCTCAAATGTGTATACTGCTAACAATGTATATAACTTTGATACAGTGGCAGAGATGGGAGATATTTTCTATACAAACTTAAATTCATATAAGCATAGACAGTTACCACTGTGACATACTTGTTCTGTGTGGTGAACAATAAATTTATTTATTTATTTATTGGGGAGGTTACCAGGGATTGAACTCAGGGGCACTCAACCACTGACCTACAACCCTAGCCCTATTTTATATTTAATTTAGAGACAGAATCTCACTGAGTTGCTTAGCATCTCGCTTTCGCTGAGGCTGGCTTTGAACTCATGATCCTCCTGCCACAGCCTCCCAAGCCACTAGGATTATTATTGTAACATTCACATTAATTTCAGGATATTAAAATGTACGAAAATAAGGGTTTCTTAGAAAGAAAGAACTTTGAATATTAAGGCTATTTATTGTTAAAATGTAGAAATACATGCTCCCTCTTATTTTTCATTTCAATGTGTTCTCAACTATGCTTTTCCTTTTTCCCTTAGAGCTCAGTAGCAATCTTCAGAAAATAGTAGATACTTCAGGCTTTGTAGATATTGCAGTTTCCTGTCACAAGTACTCAATTCTGCACAATAAAACAAAGGTGTCATAGATAATGTGTAAACAAGTGGACGTTACTGTGTTCTAATAAAACTTTATTTACAAAAATAGGCAGTAGGCCAGATGTGGCCCATGGGCCTCGACTTGCAGACCCCTGTTCTAGAAGACCATAGGAATCATTTTGGGGTTGGGATATGGCTCAGTGGTAGAGCATTTGCCTGGCATGGTCATGCCTTGGGTTTGATACCCAGCACTGAAAACACACACACACAAACACAAGGGATTTTGATTGACATTTTGTCAAGATTTAACCTGAGGCTAATCTCTTCACAGTAATGAGACTTCCCATCTGAGAGCAAGATGCATCATTGGATGTATTTAAATTTCTTTTGTCCCTTAGCAAAAAAATTGTCTAAATTTGAAAAACTATACTGCTTTTCTATTACATGTTTGTACAGCACACAGCTACAGATCATGTCCTTCGTTCTTGAGTCTGTCTCAGAACTCACCATTTTGGGTACAGCATTCTAAGGGATGGGTCCTTTTCCCTCCCTAGTCACAGGTATGTTGGTAGCTGGGTGGTTCAGCTATTTTACATGCAGAATTTGGCTATTCTTCTGTGCTCTCTCTTATAGATCAAGGCTTCAGATTAACTAAATGGAGAAAACAAAAAGGGTTAGAGGGTTGAGGAAGGAGGGAGATAGATTTGTTAAGAATGTTCTGAGAAGTCAGTTTGACCTTAAGAAAAAAAAAAAAAAAAGCTAATGTAACCATAGTGACCTGCTAATAATTTTTCCTTTATTCCCAAAAATGTTTTCTCTCTTTATGCTTTATAGCCAAGAGAAAATGCGTGCACATTTCTCTCTTTGGCACATTGTTACAGGACATCTCTTTTGATTATTAGCCTCCATTCTGAACAAGACTTGTTTATTGGGCCCAAGACAATGATGCTCATTATTATGAACATGTAATTTTCTCCTTTGGATGTAAATTGGTATGTTTAGAGTTTTTTCCATTTCCATAAAGTTTCCTTAGAAACATTTACTCTGAAGAATAATACACTTGTACTACAGATGAGTTTGGGATAAGGATCATTTGGGAGAATCTAGCCAAACTCAAATGAACTGAAATAACCCCGTGTGCCATGTTAACTACATATAACTGATATCTTTCCTTGTAGGAAGAAAACAAGCAAAAATTGAAAACCATTTTCCCCAAATTCAGTAAGAAAAGTTATATCATTCAAAATCTGTTGACATTAGCAGATTGATTATTGAGGACAGATGTTTATTTGGAATCTAGGAAATTTAATTAAAATCTTTGCTCAAAATATATACTACATTGTATCCTTATAAACTACTTTTACCAAAGTTTTTTGTCTTACATATCTTAGAGATTCTCTGCTGCACAGAACCTACAATTAACAGATGAGTGATAACGTTCACTGAAGAACAGATTTCAGTATTGTCTTCTCCATTAGCACTAAGCTTTATTTTTCTCTTTACATATATCTGTATTTAATGTTGGAAGCATGAACCTTGTCACTTTGATAAATTCCTCAAGCCTGGATCACATAAGACCTAATTATTTCTTCTTTTCAAATGCTCATAATCCATTTGAAATCCATTATGGAAAAATTAGAAAACACAGGTAAGAAAAGTGATAAGTCATTCCAAATTCCACTACTTAATCATACCCACTCTTAAACTGTTGGTTTTTCCTGAGATAAATATATCTATATCTATATCTATATCTACTTATCTATATATTATATAAATAAATATAGATAGATATATATCTATATATAAATATATATAAATATATTTATATATTTATACATAAATATATACATTTTAAAACAAATTAATTCAAATCAATACAGTCTTCTGTGTGTGCTTCTTTCAATATATTCTATGTTTATCATAAATTCATGTACTAATTTTAGATGATTTCATAAAATTCCACCAGATGATGAATGATAATTTAGTGAAACTCCCTGGTTAAACTTCTATTTAAACTTCACTGATTTTAAAAAAAAAAAAAAACAGCTTTGAAAAAAATGTCTTTGCAGGAATTTTTTGTTCCTTAGGATTGATTTCTAGAATAGAATTTCTAGGTTGAAGACTGTGTGGTTTCTAAGTCTGTTGATACATTTTGTCAAATTATTCTTCAGAAAAGCTGTAATGATTACACTTTTACCTGAATTATATAAAAGCACCTGCTTTCCCACCCTTCATCAATACCAAGTATTCACACACTTATGCTAATATCCTTCTAAGTAGCTACTTTTTATTAACAGGTGGTTGCCGTGCATTTAAAAAGAAGAAAGGAAAGAAAACCAGCGTCATTTTGGTGAAGCTCTAAAGGACCACTGGTTATTCCCCCACTTAATGAACCATCACAGAGCTCCACATCAAATCTCTAAGTCTTATTAATATAAACTCGTGCCCCTAATAATTCTTGTATTTAAATTAAGTGTATTAAGAATTGCTTGTTTTCAGCAGAGCCACCATTAAACCTCAAATTGTTATTCATTTCAATATCCTGCAGCTATCAATTTACAAAGCTTTTAACTAAGTCCCTAAGGCTGAATATAGACATCCTTTCCCGTGGTTAAATGAAATAAGCAACAAAGAAAATAGGCTTAAATCAAGCTGCGACTTGCTCTGACTAAGATTTGACCTGCTATTTTTTTCTTTGTCTAATCTGGTGAGAAGAAGCAGATAAAGTCTGTAAGTTCTCCTGTTGTTAAAAAGAATCTTTCTTATCTCAGTTTTAACTAATATGTTTCATAGCAGATGATTCCAAGCTACAGGTAAAGTCTACAAAAGAGGGTTGAGAGAGTGGATATAGAGATGAAGAATTTGTAAAGAGATTTCTATAGAGAAAGCTTGCCTGTGCTGTAAAACCTCATTCTATTCCAGCCAAAGAGAGGGGGTTTATCTCAATCACCTTGATCCTAGGGCATCCAGTTGGCCTCTACAGGGCTTTAAATTGTTCTCTAAAGTTGGAAAATCCTAAGGAATGTTACCCTGACCCTAAGGAGAGAAAAATAAAGTGTACTTGGGTTGGAGAATAAAAGCTGCCACATCACAATGGGCAGCACTCCCAGAATTTGTCTGATCAAGTGGCAAGTGCCTGTTCCCTGAGGTCCTGATAGGAGCCACCACACAGGAGGAAACAGTCCTAACTCATACTACTTCCTGTCTAGAGAAACATCCGGGAGGGTGAGGAATTTCGGCTATGAATTAATCTGCTGGAGAGAGAATTAGAAGACCAGAGGGCTGAGATGGCCAGGTGGGGTGAGGCGGTGAGAAGGCCCAGCATTGGGAGCTGCTGCAGTGAGATGCCACAGAAACCCTGGGGGAATCATGAGGCCACCTGGTTAGAGTCAGGGTTAGGGTCAGGCAAGGTCAGAAACAGCACTGGCCTGCTGGGGAGGAAGACCAGAAACAGAAACATACTTTCTTCTCTGGAAGCTGAAGGCTTACCCACTAGGGGAACTCCTAGCTTTCAATCTACACAAAGGAAAGTTGGTATCTTGGTCTGGACTTTTATTTATTTATTTTTTAGTTGTAGATGGACACAATGTCTTTATTTTATTTTTATGTGGTGCTGAGGATTGAACCCAGTGCCTACCAGCTAAGAGACGAGCACTCTACCACGGAGCCATACCCCAGCCCTGGACTTTTTAAATTTATGAATTCAAGCTTATTTGAAAATTCTAGAAACACAACTATCTTTTCGGACCTAACAAAGGCAAAGTTTTATCCAGGAAAAGGAAACTATTTCCTCTCTGAAAAAGATTTGAGGGAATAACATTAGACCTAATGACAGCCACCAGCACAAAGGTCAGGTTCCTATGGGCCATGCACTATTCTAAACTTTTATCACCTTGAACTCTTCACTTTCACCACATTCCTAGGAGGTAGGTTTTGTTTCTGTTTTTGTTTTTGTTTAGTCCCCTTTTTTACATGAGGGTACTGAAGCATAGAGAGTAACAAGTTTGACAAAGATCACACCAAGCTATGATTATGTATTTAGCAGTCTGGTTCCAGAATCTCTTAAACTCCAAAAGTCGGTGGCACACACTTGTTAAACTCCAAAATTCAGTGGCAAACATCTTTAATCCCAGTGGCTTGGGGGCTGAGGCAGGAGGATCATAAGTTCAAAGCCAAACTCAGCAATTTAGCAAGGCCCTAAGCAACTTAGTGAGACCCTGTCTCAAAATAAAAAATAAAAAATTGCCTAGAGAAGTAGCTCAGTAGTTAAGCACCCCTGGGGTCAATCCCTGGTACAAAAAATTTATATAAAGGAAAGCATGTGGAAATTATGGCATTTGCTGATAAATGGATGGAACTGAAGACTAACATGCTAAGTGAAATAACCCAATCCCCAAAATCCAAATGCAGAATGTTCTCTCTGATATGCAGGTGCTGACTCACAATAAGGTGGGGGAGGGGGAATGAGGGAAGGGATGGGATCAGAAACACAGTAGAATGAATTGGATATAACTTTCCTATGTTCATATATGAATACACAAACTCCACACCATGCACAACCACAAGAATGGGAAGTTGCACTCCATGTATGTATAATATGTCAAAATGCACTCTGTCATGTGTATCTTAAAAGAACAAATTTAAAAATTAAAAAAAAACTACACTGAGATTTCATTTTACATCAGTCAGAATGATAATCATCAAGAATACAGACAATAATAAGTGCTAAAAAGGATATGGAAAAAAAAGAACACTTTTACACTAATGGTGAGATTGTAAATTAGTACAACTACTGTAGAAATCAGTATGGAGGGCCCTCAAAAAACTAAGCATGGAACCACTATACCACTCCCCAGTATTTTCCCTAAAGAATTGAATTATCATGCTATATAGGGATACATGCATAGTCATGTTTATAGCAGCATAATTCACAATAGCCGAACTATGGAACCAGCCTAGATATCCATCAATGAATGAATGGATAAAGAAAATGTGATACACAATGGAGTTTTATTCATAAAAATGAAATTATGTCACTTGCCGGAAAATGGTTAGAACTTGAGAACATTATGTTAAGTCAAATAAGTCAAAGTCAGAAAATCAAGGGTTCTGTTTTTTTTCTCACATGTGGAAGCTAGAGAGGAAGAAGGAAAAGAGGTGGTGGTGGGTAGGTGGACCCTCATAAAAATAGAAGGGAGATCCTTAGAGGAAAGGGACCAGGGAGTGGAAAGAGGGGAGGGAGGGGGAAGTGCTGGGGAGTGATCCTGACTAAATTATATTGTTATATTCATGCATATGTAAAAATAAATCCCATCATTACATAAAACGATGATGCATCGATTTTTAAAATGTGGAAAGAACAAAAAAGAAAGAAAACATCTGAAACATGGACACTTTAGGGGAAAACCTCTAGGGAATTTAGGAATCATGAGCAATCTGTCCTCCTCCCCTGCACATGGCATAACAATATTGCTAACTGCCCAGGGACACTTTCCTTCAGTTATTTGGAGGCAGAGGTGCAAATATCATGTCTCCCAAATTAAACTGTAATCTTCTTGGATCAAGACAATATCACTCACTCTTTTTGCATAAATGGATTACCTACTCTATTCCAGATGATTTGATTGTAGTTTATTACTTTATAGAATTCTCACTAGAGAGATAATTAAGAGATGATTGCCATTAGCTATATTTAGCAGGTTTTAATATAATGAACATTCATTGAGTACTTTATTATGCCAGGCACTATTTTAATTTTTAAATGAATTCATTGATACCTGCAATAACTGCAATAATTACCATTTATCCCATTTTATGGATGAGGAAATCAAGGCACTAAAAGGTTAAAAAACTTTTCCAATATTACACATCTAAGACGTGGAAAAGTAGGTATTTGAGCCCAGGAAGTCTGTAACAAAGCCCACATGTTCAACTACTATACTATTTCACAGAAGAGGGAAGCCAGGATTTGGGTGTTTAAATCATATACCTAAGGGTCCAAGGAAAGGATTAATATTGGATTTGAAATCTAGTCACATTCTTGTATGCTTTCCTTTCTTGATCTAAAAAAAAAAACGTCAGTTGACTCTCACCATTCCCCAAATAACAAACAGCTTTACCCCTAGCTCTTCCATTTGGGACTTCTATTTTAGTATCTCAATCACTGCAAGAACTCTTTTGGCCATATTCTCCTTGTACATGTATGGATCAGAAATACTAATAGACCTTAATAAAAACTCCTGCTGCTCTTAATTTTAAGATTTTTTAAGAGCAAGTTTGTCAGTGTCCTGGAAAGCCATATTCTGGGGCAAATTTTCACTTCTACTTTAATGGACACCAATCTAACAGACAGAATTTGAACTTAGACACATTCTGTTGATTAGCAATTACTTCTTCTGATTGCCATTTTAGATTGTCTTTGTTGTTAGAAATATGATATTGCCATCTCTCTTTTACGTATTATAGGCCCAACATTTCTTTTAAGACTCAGCCTTTATGAGAAGTCTCAGCACTTTTTCTTACTCTGAACTTCTGTGTGGTTTTCTATACTGACTAGTCAGTGTCCTGTGTAAGCTACCTTGAATCGGGTATTATCTATTGTCTTAAAATCCAGGCCCTTAACAAGATGGAGAGCCGTTGCCTTTTTCTTCTTCATATCTGCTGTAGCCATGTTCCCTCAATTACCAGGCTAGTTGAAAATAAATGGAATTAAAAACCAGGTAGAAAGATATCATAGACTTAGTTACAGAGCAGATTCCACAAGAAAGCCAAGAATCTCCCTTAAGATACCCACAGAGAGGAGTTGATATTTAAAATATTTAACCATCAGAATGGATTCTCAACTAATCTGAATGAATGTCAGCTACTAAAACCTAACAGTGTGCTGCCCGGGGTCAGGACCAAAACCTACCTCACACGTGGAGCCAGGAACCACCGAGACCTTGCGGAGATGAACACCCACCGCAGTTCCCTGTCCACCAGCTTGTGACTGCACCCAAACCACTTCCATATTGGGACACTGCAGCCACCTTCATAGCCTTCCCATGTGGTAATCTCCACTGTGGGACAACGAACAGGGCCAGGAGGCAACTACCCATTGCAGCACCACTCGCCACAGTGTGCCATCCTGGAATAGGTCACCCAATGCCATCACACAGCCCATCCTTTCAACCCCATCTCTGAAAGTGGTTGCCTCCATCTTGGGACACCTCCACTGCCATCTTGGGTCACCTCCACTGCCACATTCACCACCTCTAGCTGGGGCAGATGCCATCAACTGAGGGCTGGAAGCCCAACAGCAAGGTATCTATAGGCTTGACACTACTGCCATCACCAACTAGGGATGTGGCCGCTCCCATCTAGGGACAAAAACCAGGAACTGAAAGACCATCACCAAGGTCCCTGTGGGCCTGGTTGCACCAGAGGTATCCCTAATAGATGTGCTAACAGTCATCATCCTGTTGCAGAGGAAACAGAGAGCCTTGTATGGGGCCACTCCTCTCTCTTTTTTTTTTCCTCCTGCTAACAGCCAACTGCTGTTGATTCCCTTTTCACTCCTCCTGTAATCTAATACCTCTATGTTCTCTCATTCTACCTCATTTTCTTTTCTTTCTTTTTTTTTTTTTTGAGAGAGAGAGAGAGAGAAAGAGAGAGAATTATTTATTTAGTTTTTTAGTTTTTCGTCAGACACAACATCTTTGTTTGTATGTGGTGCTGAGGATCCAACTCAGGCCGCACGCATGCCAGGTGAGTGCACTACCGCTTGAGCCACATCCCCAGCCCCTCATCCTACCTCATAAACATCACATCCTACTCACCCTCCTCTCTCTCTGTCCACCACTAGAAACTGTAAATCCTTATGCAAACCTACTGGCTGTATGGTAGAAGATAACTGTCCTTGTCATTTCTGTTTATAGCAGCAAAACTGTAAGTGTATAAATAGAAGCTAATTGATTTATGGCTGCATATCAGTTGCATTGGGTGCAGTAAACATTGATCTACCCCCTAAAGATGAGGTATTGGTAATATGTAGGGACACTACAAAATTATAGGGTATTGATTGCAATGTCTCAGATCCACACTGCAAGAGAGGAAGACACATAGACAACATGAAAAAACAAGGAAGGAAAATGCCCCAAATAAATCAAGATACTATAACAATAGCATCCATTGACAGCACAGTAGATGTAATGACAGAGAAAGAGTTCAGAATGTACATAATTAAAATGATGTGCAAATTAAAGAATGACCTAAGTGAGCAAATATAGGCAAAAATTGATCACTTCAATAAAGAGATAAGGGCAAATACAGGCAACTATTGATCACACCAATAAAGAGATAAGAGAGCAAATACAGGTAGCAAAAGACTACTTCAAGAAACAGATACAGATTATGGGGGAAATAAAACAGAAATCCTTGAAATGAAGGAAACAATAAACCAAATAAAAGATTCAATATAAAGCATCAACAACAGACTAGGTCACTTGGAATACAGAACCTCAGACAATGAATACAAAATATACAATCCAGAAAATAAAGTTTATCACACCGTAAGAAACAATGAATAGAACATTCAAGAATTATGGGATAATATCAGAAGACCAAATCTAAGATTTATTGGGATAGAGGAAGGCACAGAGTATCAAACCAAAGGAATGCACAATTTCTTCAATGAAACAATGTCCGAAAATTTCTGAAATATGAAGAATGAATTGGAAAATCAAATACAAAAGACTTACAGGACACCAAATGTACAAAATTATAACAGATCTACACCAAGGCATATTATAATAAAAATGCCTAGTGTATAGAATAAGGATAGAATTTTAAAGGCCACAAGAGAGGAATCAGATTACATATAGTGGGAGAACAATTTGAATCTCAGCAGATTTTTCAGCCCAGACCCTCAAGGCCAGGAGATCCTTGAACAACATACCAAGCTTTGAAAGAAAATGGGTGCCAACCAAGAACTTTATATCCAGCAAAATTAAGCTTCAGATTTGATGATAAATAAAAACCTTCCATGATAAACAAAAGCTAAAAGAATTTATAGCAAGAGAGCCTACAGAACATTCTTGGAAAAATATTCCATGAGGAGGAAATGGAAAACAACAATGAAAATCTGCAAAGGGAGGAACTACACAAAAGGAAAGGTCAATCAAAGAGAAACCAAGTCAAAAAACAAAAATGACTGGGAATACAAACCATATTTCAATAATAATTCTGAATGTGAATGATCTAAACTTATCAATTACAAGATATAGACTGGCAGATTGGATTTAAAAACAAGACCCAAAAATATGCTGCCTTCAAGAGAATTATCTCACAGGAAGAAACATCCACAGACTGAAGGTGAAAGGATAGGAAAAAATGTATCACTCACATGAACCACATAAACAAGAAAGGGTTTCCATCCTCATATCAGATAAAGTAAAGTTCAAACTAAAGTTAGTGAAAAGTGTTAAGGAAGGACATTTCGTACTACTCAAGGGAATCATACATCAACAAGACATGACAATCATAACTATCTATGCCCCAAACAATGGGGCATCTATGTATATCAAACAAAACCTTCTCAACTATTTTGAAAATTTATATTCCAATAAAGTAGAAAACCTCAAAGACAAATTTCTAGAGGCGTATGCTCAATCCAAACTGAATCAAGAGGACATACACAATCTAAACAGATCAATTTCAAGCAAAGAAATAGAAGACACCATCACAACTTCTCAAGAATCAAATAGACCATAATACAATAATACTGGGTAACTTTAACACACCTCTCTTACCACTGAACAGATCTTTAAACAAAAACTAAACAAAGAAACGATAGCATTCAATAAAACAATAAATAATTTAGACTTAACAAACATATATAGAATATTCCACCCATCAAATATACTTTCTTCTCAGTAACACATGGCTCCTTCTCCAAAATAAACCATATGTTATGCCACAAAGCAACTCTTAGCAAATACAAAAAAATTAGAAATAATACCCTGCATTCTATTTGACCATAACAGAATGAAATTAGATATCAATGATAAAATAAAAAATAGAAGCTACTTCAAAACCTGGAGACTAAATAATATGCTACTGAGTGACACATAGATAACAGAAGACATCAGGGAGAAGATTTAAAAAGAAATTCTTAGAGATAAATGAGAACTCCAATACAACATATCAAAATCTCTGGGATACTATGAAGGCAGTGCTAAGAGGAAAGTTCATTGCATTAAGCTCATTCATTAAAAGAAGAAAAAGTCAACAAATAAAAAACCTGACATTACATTTCAAAGTCCTAAAAAAATAAGAACAAACCAACACCTAAAATAGAAGAAGACAGGAAATAATTAAAATCAGAGCTGAAATCAATGAAATTGAAACAAAAGAAACAATTCAAAAATTGACAAAACAAAATGTGGTTTTTTGAAAAAATAAATAAAATAGACAAACCCTTAGTCACCCTAATGAAAAGGAGAGAGAAAACTGGAATTACTAAAATTCATGATGAAAAAGGAAATATCACAACAGACACTATTGAAATACAGAAGGCAAGTAGAAACTGTTTTGAAAATTTATACTCCAGTAAAATAGAAAACCTCAAAGACACCAACAAATTTCTAGAGGTATATGATCAACCCAAACTGAATCAAGAGGACATACACTATTTAAACAGATCAATTTCAAGCAATGAAATAGAAGACACCATCAAAAGCCTACCAACCAAGAAAAGCCCAGGACCAGATTCACAGCTGAGTTCTACAAGACCTACAAAGAATTAATACCAATACTCCTCAAATTATTCCATGAAATAGAAAAGCGGGGAATCCTTCCAAACTCATCCTATGAGGCTAGTGTCATCCTAATACCAAAACCAGAGAGAAACACATCAAGGAAAGAAAATTTCAGAGCAATATCACTACTGAACACAGAAGCAAAAATTCTCAATAGAATTCTGGAAAATTGCATACCAAAACGTATTTTAAAAATAGTGCACCATGATCAAGTGGGGTTCATTCCAGGGATGAAAGGTTGGTTCAACATATGGATATCAATAAATGTAACTCATCACATCAATAGACTTAAAGATAAGAATAATATGATAATATCAATTGACGCAGAGAAAGCATTTGACAAAATACAGCACCCTTCCATGTTCAAAACGCTAGAAAAACTAGGGACACTAGGAACATATCTCAACATTGTAAAAGCTATCTGTGCTAAATCCAAGGCCAAAATCATTCTAAATGGAGAAAAATTGAAAGCATTCCCACTAAAAACTGGAACAAGACAGGGATGCCCTCATTCACCACTTCTATTCAACATAGTTCTTGAAACTCTAGCCAGAGCAATTAGACAGATGAAAGAAGTTAAAAGAATGCAAATAGGAAAAGAAGTACTCAAACTATCATTATTTGCCAATGACATAATTCTATACTTGGAGGATCCAAAAAATTCAACCAGAAAACTAGTATAATTAATAAGTGAATTCAGCAAAGTACCAGGATATAAAATCAATGCCCATATTCAAATGCATTTCTATACATCAATGATGAATATCTGAAAGAGTAAATAGGAAAACTACCTCTTTCACAATAGCCTCAAAAAAAATAAAATACTTGGAAATCCAACTTAACAAAAGAGGTGAAAGACCTCTACCATGAAAACTACAATACACTAAAGAAAGAAATTGAAGAAGACCTTAGAAGATGGAAAGATCTCCCAAGCTCTTGGATAGGTAGAATTAATATTGTCAAAATGGCCATACTACTCAAAGCGCTATACAGATTCAAAGCAATTCCAATTAAAATCCCAACATCATTCCTTATAGATATATAAAAGCCAATCATGAAATTCATTTGGAAAAATAAGAGATGCAAAATAACCAAAGCAATCCTTAGCAACAAGAGTGAAGCAGAAGGCTCCAGACCTTAAACTACACTACAATGCTATAGTAACAAAAACGACATGGTATTGGCACCAAAATAGACATGTAGACCAATGGTACAAAATAGAAGACACAGAGACAAACCCACATAAATACAGTTATCTCATACTAAATAAAGGCACCAAAAACACACATTAGAGAAAAGATAGCCTCTTCAACAAACAGTGCTGGGAAAACTGGAAATCCATATGCAGCAAAATGAAACTAAACACCTCTCTCTCACCATGCACAAAACTCAACTTAAAGTGGATCAGGACCTAGGAATTAGATCAAAGGCCTTACGCCTATTAAAAAAAAAAAAAGTAGGTACAAATCTTCATCATGTTGGATTAAGCCCCAACTTCCTTAACAAGACTCCTAAAGCACAAGAAATAAAATCAGGAATCAGTAAATGGGATTTATTCAAACTAAAAAGCTCTTCTCAGCAAAAGAAACAATCAATGAGGAGAACAGAGAAGCA
Organism: Marmota marmota marmota; assembly: GCF_001458135.2. Taxonomy (NCBI): domain Eukaryota; kingdom Metazoa; phylum Chordata; class Mammalia; order Rodentia; family Sciuridae; genus Marmota; species Marmota marmota. Next base: position 1,495,135 of record NW_026000082.1, read on the forward strand.
AATTTTTGCCACACACACATCAGATAGAGCACTAATCTCCAGGATATAAAGAACTAAAAAGATTAACACACACACAAAAAAAAAAACAACAACAACAACAAAAAAAACACCCAATCAATAAATGGGCTAAGGAGCTAAACAGATGAACAGACACTTCTCAGAAGAAGATATACAATCAATCAGCAAATATATGAAAAAATGTTCATCTCTAGTAATTAGAGAAATGCAAATCAAAACTACTCTAAGATTTCATCTCACTTCAGTCAGAATGGCAATTGTCAAGAATACAAACAATAAGTGTTGGCAAGGATGTGGATGAAAGGCACACTCATACATTACTGATGAGACTGCAAATTGGTGCAGCCACTCTGGAAAGCAGTATGGAGATTCCTTAGAAAACTTGAAATGAAATCACCATTTGACCCAGCTATCCCACTACTTGGTCTGTACCCAAAGGACTTAAAAACAGCATACTACAGGGACACAGCCACATCAATATTTATTTTATTTTTTTTTAAAGTGAATAGGGGCTGATCATTTATTTCTTTAGCAGCACAGGAAACATCAATGTTTATAGCAGCACAATTCACAATAGCCAAACAGATGCCCTTCAATATATGAATGGATAAAGAAACTGTGAGATATATATATATATATATATATATATATATATATACGCGTGGTGTGTGTGTGTGTGTACATTATGCTCCATTTGTGTGTAATGAATCAAAGAGCATTCTGCTGTCATGTATAACTGATTAGAACAAATACATAAATTAAAATATCTTTTTAAAAAAGAAAATACTAAAAAAATGGACAAAGTCAGAAACAACAGTCCAAGAAAAGAAAACATGAATGTCTATTTAATGTATGAAAAGATGTTCAATTACTTCATTGAAATTTCAATCATTCTGAGTTTGTTGGACTGGGAAAGATTAAAATTAGGAAGGTAGGGAACACATTGGTTACTACTACTTGGCTGTTGGGAATGTGATCTGCACAGCAGAATGGAGAACAAGTGGGCAATCAATATTGAAGTTCCTAATTTACATGTTCTTTGCTCAGACATTTCCACTTCTAGGAATTTATTAGCCTTCAGATAAATTCACACATATGCCAAATGGCTTAAATTCTCAGTTAATCAATGTAACTGGTGATAACAAGAGTTGATATAACAAATCTTGCATCCTTGGGTACTGGCTGCATAAATTAATACACCATGGAATACGGGACAGCTATAAAACAAAGGAGAAAATTCCTTTTTCTTTTTTTTTTTCTGGTACTGAGGATTGAATCCAGGGTAGCTCTACCACTGAACTACAGCCCCAGCCCATATTTTATTTTTTATTTTTATTTTATTTTATTAAAAAAAATTTTTTTTGAGACAGAGTCTCATGAAGTTGCTGAGGCTGGCTTCGAAACTGTGATCCTCTTGCTTAACTTCTGGAGTAGCTGGGATTACAGGTGGGCACCACCTTAGCCTGACAGAGAAAGTTCTTTATGTAGTAATATAGAATTACATCCAAAATAAAATTAAAAATAAAAAAAAAGAAGGTGTGTGCATCATGCTACCATGCAGTATACTGTTGTGTAAGAAAAAGGAAGCATATGTAAATTATCTCTTAATGCATAAACTCTGCCTGGAAGAATGACCAAGAAACTGATAATAATATGTATCATCAAGATAGAGTCTGGATGCCTCACTGACAAGGACAGGAGGGAGGACTTTCACCTTGTGTCTTTTGTACCCTTTGATTTTAAACCATGTTAATATATTATCTACAAAATATTTGTGTCACATGAATTTTTTTGAAAGAGAGAGAGAGAGAAGAGAGAGATAATTTTTTTAATATTTTTCAGTTTTCAGTGGACACAACATCTTTATTTTATTTTATGTGGTGCTGAGGATTCAACCCAGCGCCCCGCGCATGCCAGGCGAGCGCGTTACCGCTTGAGCCACATCCCCAGCCCATGAATTTTTGATATATGATGTAAAGGATATAGTGATACCCCAACTTGCTCTATGCCTATCCCAAACTGGCTGCAAATAAAGCCTCTTGTTAATATGTATAGATATTTGATTAGGAAACAAAAGAAGATAAATAAATTTTTTAATTAAAAACTAAAGTTCCAAAATAAAAGTTGTATAAGAAAATTAAAAGTGGAAAAAAGATGAAAAACGGTGTTTCAACAATAGAAATAGTAGGATCACCGTTTGTATAAGGCAATCATCCAACAACTAAATTGTTGCTAAGGAAATATACTAAATCTTTGGCAAGTACAGAAGTGATGAGATAATAAATATAGCTTTTTATTAGATTAAAAAAACTTATCAGTGTGGCTAAATATTCTCCCTGCCTAAAGTGATACTGATTATGGCATATTACTAAGGAATATGAACTCTAAAATTTGATGACTTGGATTGAATCCTGGTGCTGTTTAACCTTAGGGCAATTATATTTGTTTCTCTAAACTCAATCTCCTCTAAAAAAAAAAAAAAAAAAAAAAAAGATAATAATAGTACTTTCTTTGTATGGTTGTTAGAAAGATTAAATAAGATACAGTATGCAAAGCATTTGGAATTATGCCAAGAAGATAAATGCTCCAGTACATGATACTAGTTATTTTGTTGATTTCTCTGAAGTTCGGGGTCTACTCTATGTTTGTAGCTAGGTCAAGGCACCAGGCAGAGGTAAAACTTGTTATATTGTCCATGCCTCTCCACTGGTTGACCACTGTTGAAGTAAAGCCCCTGAAGGCCAGTAGAAGAAGGACATATTCCTAGGCACAGGAGTAAGGATGGCAAGGTCTAGGCCCAGAGACATCTTATTAGTAGTTTCATCCAGACACAGCAGATGCTGGGCTTACAGTAAAAAATTTACTCCAAAGTCCACCAACTGGTGAGGGTGACAGATGTTAACAAAGTCTTCTAACATATGCTCAGGGATCAGGTAGGTGCTGCTTTGAAGGCTGGTAGTCACTGGTGTCCATATCTAAGCAGAGCCAAAAATAACAAGGGCTTTTCTAACTTCCTTACAAAATTTGGGTATTCTAGCTGATTGTTAATAATAATGTTGAAAGAATCATTCAGTTACTCACTCTACTAAAATGGTTTTTTGAAGGCATAGTATAGCCTTGGCACTGTGCTGCTTGCTATTCAGTAAAGAATAAGACATATACTACCAAAACCAATATACAGTTTCAGTCCCTATCAAAATACCAATGACATTCTTTGCATAACTATAAAAAAACAGTCCTAAAATTTATTTAGAATATTAAGAGACCCAGCAAGAAAACGCCAGGGGCATCATAATACCTGATCTCAAATTATATTCCAGAGCCATAGTAACAAAAACATTGTGGTATTGACATCAAAACAGACATGAAGACCAATGGAACAGAAGACACAGAAACAAACCCACATACTTACAGTCATCTGATACTTGACAAAGGTGCCAAAAAATACATACTAAAAAAAAAAAAGATGACCTTTTTAACAAATGGTGGTAGGAAAATTGGATAACCATATGCAGAAGAGCAAAACTGCACAAAAGTCAAATCCAATAGGATCAAAAGTTTAGGAATTAGGCCAGAAACTTTGCAACTGCTAGAAGAAAACAGAGTAAACACCCCATGTATTGGTGCAGGCACTGACTTCCTTAACAAGACCCCTAAAGTTTGAGAAATAAAACCAAGACTCAAAAGTGGATTGCCTTAGGGGCTGGGGTTGTGGCTCAGTGGCAGAGTGCTTGCCTTGCACATGTGAGGCACTGGGTTCCATCCTCAGCACCACATAAAAATAAATAAACAAAATAAAAAATATTGTGTCCATGTATAACTAAATATATATATATATAAAGGTGGATGGCATTAAATGTGAAAGCTTCTGCAAGCAAAGAAAATGATTAAGAGAATGAGGAAGGAGCCTACAGAATGGGAGAAGAGCTTTTTTATCCATTCCTCTGATGGGGTATTAATATCCAGAATATATGAAGATCTCAAGAAACAGCGCCAAACAAATAATAATAACCAAACAAGTAAATGGTCAAAAGCAAACAGACATTTCTATAAAGAAGAAATACAAATGGCCAAACTATATGAAAAATGTTGAGCATCTCTAGCAATCAGGGAAATGTCAATCAAATTTCACCTTACTTCAGTTAGAATGGCAATTATCAAGAATGCAAATAATAATAAATGTTGGTGAGGACGTGGGGAAAAAGAACACTCCTACATTGTTGGGGGGACTGCAAATCAGTACAACTACTCTGGAAAGCAGTATAGAGATTCCTCAAAAAACTAGGAATGACCCAGCTATCCCACTCCTGGTTATTTATCCAAAAGAACTAAAATTAGTATACTATAATGACACAGTCACATCTAATGTTTATAGCAGAGAAGTCCACAATATCCAAGTTATGGAATCATCCCAGGTGCCTTTGAAAGATGAACAAATTAAGAAAATGTGGTGCATATACACAATGAAGTTTTGCTGGGTCATTAAGAGGAATGATATTATGGCATTTGCCAAGAAATGGATGGAACTGGAGAATATCATGCTAAGTGAAATAAGCTAGACTCAGAAAGTCAAGGATCAAATGTTTTCTCTCATATGTGAAACCTAGAGCAAAATAAGGAGAAAGGGAGGAAAGGGAGTTGGATATCATAAAGATATATGAAAGATCAGTGGAGTAAGAGGAGATGTAGAGGGAGGAAGGAGATATGGGAAAGGGGAGGAAATGCAGAATGAATCTAACAAAATCATGCTAGGTACATATATAAATATGCCACAGTGAATTCCACCTGTATGTATATGTATCAAGCACCAATCAAAAATAAATAAGTAAATAAGTGAAAGGAAGATCAGTAGAGTAGAAGGAGGAAGGGAGGGGATAGTGGGAAGCAAGGGACTGAAATGGGTCAAATAAAATTCCATACATGTATGATTTTTGTCAAAATGAACTCAACTATTATATAACTATAATGCTCTAATAAAAAAAAGAAAGAGACATATAATGGTCTACCAGGTACATATCAAATTTATTCTATAGTGCAAAATTATCATCCTTTAAAACTTACTGTCCACCTAGATTTTCAAATTTGTTTAGCTGGTATCCTGGATATAAAGGTAAGAAATATTTAGATAACAAATTTTTCAATCTATCCACAAATCTCTCAACCTTAGGTAGCACCTAACATTCAAATACTTCTAAATTCATTCATAAAAGAAGTTCTTTTAAAAATATTATTTCCCCTTGAGAGTACCAGCAATGTAGGGCGGATGCAGTAAGCAACATTTGAATAGAAATATCCACCCCTTGCACATTTTCCCCTTAGATAACTACATATTGAATTTTTCTTTTCTATAACTAAAATAGTCTTGGAAAAATAAAAATGCTGTGCTCTGGTAAAGAAAAATTCTCTCTCCTTTTTTTTGGTGAGAAATCATGCTTTTTAATAGGGAACAAACACTCTGGCTCTCTATGCTCTAGTTTCACAAATGGAGTCAGTGATCAGACAACGAAAATAGAGGCCTTCAGAGCTCCAGGCCAGAGGCACCTGTAACAGCCAGCACAATGCCCACCATTTCCAATTTCCTGTAACTGCTACTGCTTACAGTGACAGAGGCTTTGGAAACTGAGGACCCCAGATCAGCACTGCTCAACATAACACACACACACACACACACACACACACACACACTCCTTTGTACCTTTGTTCTTAACCCTTCAACTTGGCAGAGGGTGAAAGATGTAAACCTAGTTGAACAAAAAAAAATTCCATCCCTTGGGCTTCTAATGAGCTGATCCTCTCTCACACTTGAAGGAGCAAATTCCATCATTTTTGTAGCATTGGGTGTTAAATGGCTTCTCAGCAGGTGCTTGGTAGCTCAGCTTGTAGCGCAGCCCGTATTAGGCTCAGAAAGATGAAACTAAGAACAGGAGTTTTGCCTCCACCTTTAATCAGTGGCTCTCTGCAGCATGCAGTTTGGCAGGCTGTCTGCAGTCTGAACTTGCCTTTTCTCCCCCTTGAAGGAAAATGGAAGTTGGTAATGAGAAGAGAAAGATGGAAGCTCTCAGGCAGTCAGTCAGTGACCCAGCCATTCTAGGACTATTGCCTCCCTTTATTATCTGCCCAATACATGTGTGGGTTGTTTTTTTTTTTTTAATTGTTGTTGTTTGTTTGTTTTTTGTTTTGTACCAGGGATTAAACCTAGGGACATTTAATCACTGAGCCACATCCTCAGCACTTTTTATATTTTATTTAGAGACAGGTTCTCATTAAGTTGCTGAGGGTAGCTTTGAACTTGCGATCCTCTTGTCTTAGCCTCCTGAGCCGCTAGGATTACAGGTGTGTGCCACCTCACCCACAGTGCTTTGCTTTTTCCAACCATATCCTGTGAACTTTCCTAAAATCAGGCCCTGACAACAGATATGCTGAAATTTTTTTAAAAATCTATTCTAAAAAAGCAGTGTCCTGAGCCAAATATTTTCCCCAGAAATGTTTGATGATCATGAAGTCAAAGAATGAGAACACAAAAAAGTCCAGGCTCACATCATCCCGAAACTATTCATACAAACAGATATTTAAATGGTCACAGACCTTGCCTTATGGAGTTCACATTTGAAGAAGGGAGACAGACAACAAATGAGAAGAATACCACAACGATCATCAATGCTAACAAGAAATTCAAGGTGCCATCATGGGGAATGTATGCAGAATCGGATCTAGACTGAGGGGTCCCAGAGGTCTTTTCTGAGCAAGGACAAATGACCTCAGAGCTACAGGATGAAGAGAAACTACTGGGGATGGAAGTGGAGAGAAGAGGAAAGTACATTGAGAGCAGAGGAAATACCATGGACAAAAAGTCCTGGGGTAGAGAGCAACATGCTGAGCACTGAAGGCCAGCCAGAGTTGCTGGCCCACTGCAGGCCATGGAGAATGTAATATGGGATACGACTGATGGGTTTTCTATCCCATGTTAAGAATTAGGACTCAATCCTAGAAGCAATGGGAAACTATTAACGATTGATTTATAAAAATGAAGGAAGAAAGATTTTTTTTTTGCATTGAGAGAGCTCTAGTTGCTGTAATGAGAATAGATTGGCGTTGAACAAAACTGCAGAGAATAATTAGGTGGTTTTTGAAGAAGTCCTGGCAAAATGGATGATGATCTGGTCTAATGAGGACAGTAGAGAGGGAAAAAAGTAAATAGAGCCCAAATGTTTTTAAAGAAGTAGTTGGTATGCTATTTGGGTATTCACAACTCGATTTATATCATCATTTTTTTGCTCATTCATTTATTAGATCATTAAACAAACATTTTTATAATGCTTGGAGGTGCTAGACTATAGAAGAATAATTACTAATGAATAAAGACGCAGTTCTAATTGGAAAATATTGCAAAGGCCCATTTAGCAGAGCAGTCAAGAGCACAGGCTTTGGAGTCAGATATATTGATTTAAATTCTGATCATGACTCTTACCAGCTTTGTCAACTTGGGCAAGTCAAAGACTCTGGGCCACTTTTATAAATGGATATAAATGATACCTACCTTGTAAGTTTTTCATAAGAAGAAAATAAAAAGATGCATGTCAAATTAATGACAGGAAGATTGCATTTAGAAAATTTTTAATAAATCATAGCTATTTTCCTGGTTCTTCAATTAAAGTATCATAGTTACATCAATGTTGGCATATCTGCAAATGTAATGGTTTATTTAATTGGGTGATATGAAATCCCTGTAAGCTAATCACCCATCCTAGAAGATGTGCTGTTTACACATCCTCTGGCACAAATATGTAAGCTAAGAAATATCTGCAACTTCCACATTCTCTCTAAATGTTGTTCTCAAAACCCACCCAGGTCTGTTATGGTTGAAATCATTTGATCATTCAAAAGTAGCTATAAACTACTATATAAACTAAAGCCAGTACACTAGTTTGGCCTGCAAAATTTGCTATTATAATTTTTCTTTTAAATAAAATACTATAGCAAGGAGCAAAACTTTATGTATGACTGCTAATAATTTGGAGTATTCTTTCATGGTTCCTGTTACAGCAATGACTAGGTTAGCATTGAGCTGGATGAAGTCAGAATCAGTGTTCTGAGTGTTTTGAACAAGGAATCGTCAAGAAAATTAGGTTATCTGGGAAAATCTCCCTCCACCAATTCTTGTTCCATTCAAAGGCCTTCAGAGGCATTCATGTATGTCAATATGACCATTGAAAATGTCAGGATAAATAATGCTAATTTTTAAAGTGGTTTGAAAATTTTGTAGTAATGGGGCTGCCTGTAGTTGCTATAGGAATGTCTATCAAGAGAAGGCATCATCTGAAGTCCAAGTTAAATAAACTTTTCAGCCAATAAATTCCACGTAGAAAAAAAAATCTTCAAAAAGAAACATTCATTTCTTAAATTCCATCATTAACTGATTCATTTTATTTTATTCATTTTATTTAACCTTATTTTAGTGATTAATTTTGGAATTAGTGTGGTTTAAAATCAGATTTCAGACACAGATCACAGATTTCAACACATCCTATAGGAGAGCTCTAGTCACAAAGACACATCTATGACCATTATCCACAAGCAAATTAGGTCAGTAGTTTTCAAACTGTTCTGAGAATTCTAACAATTCTTTAGAAGTGTCTCGGGGCTGCAGCTGGGCTAGGGAAGCAGAGAATTTCCCAGAGGAGTACATCAGACACTGTTCCCACTCTCAGCTTCATCAGTTTTATATAGTCTTTAGTAGAATATTTCTCTTGATGAAAAAAATTTGCTCCCTTTAATTTTGAAAATCACAGAATCAGGATTTTTACAAAATAGGAGTGGGCTGTCAGCTATATGACCCCAAGCCTCAAATTCTTTTTTTCTCTCTATCTTCTGTTCTTCCTATTGCGGTTCCTCTTCCTCTTTCACCCCCTCTCTTTCTTCTTTCCTCCCTTGCATTTCTGTATCATAGTAAAGCACTTGTTCCATTTTTAATAGCACCTTAAGATTTACCAATGATTACATATTTAACAAATACTTACCTCTGAAGATGTTTGTTATTGTCATGTTCAAGAAGAACCAGGTGCAGAAGGGGGTAATATTCACAGAAGCAAACCAGGAATTAGAACAGGATGTGCTGAATGATGGATGTTAGCAGAGAGCAGATTGTCAGAGGTTACAGGTGTGTTCTAGGGTCAGGCTGCCTGTGTTCACAATATGCTCACCCAGCTATTTACTAGCTGTGTGATCTTTGGCAAACTTCTCAATCTCTGAGCTTCGGTTGCATATACCTATACATTTTCTACAGAATGGAGATGTATCATTCTCTGCTTCCTTTGGCTGCTGTGAAAAGACAGGTGCAGGAAACTCAAATCAGTCCTTAGCCTGTGGTACTGGTTCAATGATTGTTATTTGTGTGCTTTAAATGTAAGAAGTTTCAGGGCTGGGTTTGTAGTTCAGTGGTAGATCACTTGCTGAGCATATGTGAGGCACTGGGTTCGATTCTCAGCACCACATATAAATAAATACATAAAATAAAGGTCCATCAACAAGTAAAAAACAATTTTTTTTAAATGTAAGAAGTTTCAAATGCAGAAGGGCTTGGCATGGTAAAGAACTCTGGGAATCCATCATATCTAAGCTGAGCTATGAAGAACAAGCACACAGTTATCTTCAACAGACTAAAAGAGGAAAGCAATATACCAGGAAGCATTCTAAACACCTTAACGGGAAAGAAAGCATCAGGCTCTCGGTGTTCATAATGACAGTAACAAATCATCAGAACTTTGTAAGACACAAAAGTACAAGGAAGTAAAACTAAGATTTTCCTTTAATTGCATCCAGACATAATCACTAAATACTGTGCCTATTTCCTTCTAGCCTATTTGTAAAGCCTAGAGTTTAGATCAATGGGTTCATTTTTAAAAATGCCTCATAGCCCACTTGATTTTCTGAATACCAATTAATCATGAATGATTATATATGCCATTATTGTTCTACAACACAATTGAAATAGATATGACGTTCTCTGTAGAACTTAAATGCATTTCAACTTACAAAAAGCACACCAATTCATATTTTTTAGGAAGTTGTAATCATTTCCTTTGACTAATTTCCTAGAATTGGAACTGCTCAGTTAACAGGCATGCCCATTTTAAGGCTTTTGACATATATTTATTGTTGAAATAGCCTTCAGAAAGATTAAGTTATGAATAGGGAATTTTCTGATTATCCTTTTTGACCAAAATAATGCAGGCACTTGCTAGAGGATACACATCTGCACAAGAGTAAAGAAATTTTGTGGGTAAGGACTAAGTGTGCACATAATACAGCAATTAATTAACTGTGAAGGCACAATAATTATTCTTATGTACAGAGGAAAAGGTAAACAGAATGTGAGTTTGGAAAGATTAAGATTACCATGGGCTTTTGTTCTGTATTCTGCCAGTTGACAAAGAGAAGAAAATGGCTCTGTCTCCACATTCTTGGTTTTGTGCACTCCTGGTAATGTCTTTCTTTCACAAGCAGGTGTCCTATTTGATAAAGGAATTTACATCACTCCCCTGGTCCACTCCCATTAGCAACTACAGCACTGTCTGCCTTATTCCTGACCACTTCTTAACTCCCATTGAGACTGCATATGTATGAAAGTGAGTTTCCACAGTTGCTGTTGGCTAGGTCTTGAAACAAAGTCATTTTGGATTTTTAAATAAAGAACATTTTGCAGAACAAGTTGAATATTTAATGAAGACAATGTTGAAAGATGGAGGGATGAGAACCTAATATTTTTTTAGGCATCTACTATAAGCCAGCAATTTACAAACATATCTCATTTAATCTCTAATAACTGCCAAGGTAGTCAATATTATAACTATCACCATTTGACAAAAGAAACAATTTTAACTCAAAGATTGTAACTTAAATGTCTCCTTAAGTAACTGACAGAGCTGAGATTCCAATCTTGCTTCTTCCACCATTTCCAAGAAGTGGAAATACCCCAAATGTGAATTCCACACAAGCTTATCTATGAGCTATTTCAGTAGTCTCCTTTTTTTTTCTGTTAACTGGGATAACTAGGCAATCTGAACTGCCATATTAAAAAAAAAATCTTAGTTTAGAAACAAAAAAGACCAGGGTGAAGAAGTGTGGTGCTCTGGGAAAGGCCAGGCAACAAGCAATAAGGAACCAGCACCAAGAAGTTGCTCCATTACTGTTTCTTTGTTAAAGAAGACTCTACAAACCAGGCATAGTAGCATATGCCTGTAGTCTCAGGGGCTCAGGAGACTGAGCCAGGAGGGTTGTAAGTTCAAGGCTGACCTCAGCAACTTAGCAAGGTGTTAAGCAACTTAGCAAGACCCTGTCTCAAAATACAAAATTAAAAAAAGGGGGGGGGGATATGGCACAGTGTTTAAGTGCCCCTAGATTCACTCCCTGCTGGTATTTAAAAAAAAAAAAAAAAAAAGATATTTTCAGATTGCTGTTTACTCTTCTTCCTCTATCATACCACCTGCTGGCCACTCATTGAAATGACAAGAATAATATTTTGAAACTGTTCAGATCAAGGCTCTGGCTAGAACCCTGCGTAGGAGGAACTTTTTATCAATCTTCGCCAAGACATATAGTTTGCACTTGAAACCCAGAGCTCTATTAACTGTCCGATTTGCTTCTTGGCTCCAAACTTTTCATCTGGATTGCCTTCATGGGCTGGAGGGCTGCATTGAGCATTGACCTTGAAACTACCCTTCCTCTGGTTCTCAGGACCTTGACTTCCCTCTCAACCTAGCCTACTTCCTTGAGAAGGAAATAGGAGCTCTGAAAGGTTAATACAAGTAGGCAGAGTCACACTGAGAGTAGACAGAGGACAAAATCCTCGCACCAAGTTAAATATTCATTTTGAGCCCGGTGTAAGGGCAGTTAGGACTCTGATTCCTGTGGATTATTAATGAAATCCATGCTGACCCTAAGGGAGTGCAGCTCCCAATGCTGCTCTGTTCTTTGGAAGCATTTTTTAGCCTTAAAGGGGCCTGGTATCTCTTACTTTTGAAAGCCCCCTATATAAATTCAAGCACATTAAAATGCACTCATATGCCATATTACATTTAATGAATGTATAATATGCTTCAGTTGAGTGACAAAGTATTTTATTTGGTAGACAATTAAACATTTATTCATTTCAATTTTGCAGATCCATGTAAAGCCAATACTTTAGGCCTTGGGCATTTTCATAAGCTTCAGGCTGGTGAAGCTTCAGCTTTAGGACTATCATAGAACATTTGGTGTCTGTGCCATTTGGGGAGGAAAAAAATGCTTCTAGGCAGATGTATTACAATAATGTGCACTTTATGGCTGAAATTCAGGGCCTTCATATTTCCAGCTCTGATTAAGCAGGTGGCAGAAAGAGGGACTGAAAAGCTAAGAAGCTGCCTTCCTAAGGGAAAAGGAGGCTCTTGGTGAGACTGAGCCTCTGAGTGGGGTTAGGTTGAAGGCTCAAGGTGGGGGAAAGCTGAGGTTTTCCTCAGCAGGAGTCACCCCTCCCTGCAGCAGGCAATCCCTCAAGGGGACATTGAGGGATGTTCAATTCAGCCCAATTCCTATTTCCCACTATCTTTTCCAGATTCTCAGAACACTTAGGGTTAAATCCTTTAAGTCTAATTTTTTTGGACATATTTTGAACATGAAAAAACCATGGCCTGGGATCAAAGGAACTCCTTCACCATCATGAATGTTGAAAACTTAGGAGTGAATAAAATTCACTGAAAGGAGAAGGGAGAGATAATACAGATGTAGACTCTCCCTAATCTAAAATAACATAAGACAACAGGAGACAGAACTTTGGAATATGTGCAGCATGGGTGGTGACAGCTGTATATGTTGAAGGTAGTGTCACCTCAGAGGGTTGTAAGCTCATGTGCCTTTTGGGCACTAGTCCTCAAAGTTAATGTTGGAAGTGGCCATCTGTAAGACAATTTTATATGTAGTGTGTGTGGTGCATCGAGTGTATGGGCCTGATATTCAAATGAAAAAAAGGAAATGGATTTTTCTATCCCTAAATTTTTCAATGAGAAGTGATGGGGGAGTCTCAGGTATTCTTATAAATATTCAGCAAACATATTTTAGCTCAATAAAAGGATTAAAGAATTCCTGGTGGAAAATGCAGCTTAGTAGAATGAATTGTTTACCCAAAGGTTTAGATGAGAAAGTGAACTTCATTAGGGTGATTGCAAGAATTGTGTAATTTTAGAATTGAGCATGCAACATGTTTTCCATTTGGTGAATACTTGGAGGAGAAAGGAGCAAATTGGCAGAAAATTTGGACTGAAAACATCTACAAAGTTTTTAATCAATTTAAATTGGTTTTGCTACATTTTAAATTTTTCATTGTGTATTTTTTTAAACAATAAAGCAGAGAAAATAATATAATGAAAGGTCAAGTACCTAAAAACCGCTTTCGACCAATGTCAATTTTTGCCATTATTTTTATTTCATCATACTTATCTCCCCTCAACCCACCACCATACACACATACTTCTTTTACTTTTGTTGAACTATGTTAAGGCAAATTCCAGATATAAATGTATTTCACAATAAATACCTGTTCTAGTCAGATTTTTCATTGCTGCAAAGAACAATTTTGTAGGAAGAAAAGTTTATTTCGGGGCTCATGGTTTCAGAGGTCTTAGTCCATAAATAGCTGGGTCCATTCCTTGGGGCTCAAGGTAAGGCAGAACATCATGGCAGAAGGGTGTGGCAAAGGAAAGCAGCTCACATGATGATCACGAAGCAGAGAGAGAGAGAGACTCCACTCTTCAGATACAAAATATATACCTCAAAGGTAAGATCCCAGGGACCTACCTCCTCCAGCCGCACCCTACCCACCTTCAGTTCCCACTCAGTTAATCCCATCAGGGGATTAATTCACTGATTGGGTTAGGTTCTCATACCCCAATCACTTCTCCTCTAAATCTTCTTGCATTGTTTTGCACATGAACTTTTGTGGGTATACCTCACATCCAAACCAGAACAATACTATATAAAGTATTTTATGAGGTAAAAGGCTGACAGATGAAAACTTTGATTTTAACATAACCAAATCATCCAACAAAAATGTTAAATTCCTGACCATCATGTAATCTAACTATGCTTAATTTTCTTTGATAATATAATCTTTCAATAATTGAAGGTCTACATATTGAATTTTATCGATATTCTTCTTAGATCCCTTTTTAATGTATAGTAGTTCTTCTTTGTTTTCATATCATTTATCTTTTGAAGAAAACAGGTCATTTGTTTTGTAGGATGCCCCACATTCTGGAGTTGACTGATTGCATTTTTATGGTGGTATTTCACATCTTCTTCTAGGCACTGTAATTTTTGGTTACTTGAGGTTAAATCTAGAGCAGTGGTCATCAAATTGTAGCCTGAGAACCTGTTTTTGTGCATAAGATGTTTTGAGCCCTGCTCACTTATTTATGTATTGTGTATGTCTGCTTTCACATGGCTGCTACAACATCAGAGTTGACAGTTGTGACAGAGACCATATTGCCTCTAAAACTGAAAATATTTACTATCTGATCCTTTAAAATAAAAAGAAAAAAATGCTTGCCAACTCCACATCCAGAGAATTCAATAAATTCTATGTGTTCCAAACATTCCATTGGAACTCCTTTGTTTGATTGTTCACATGCATGAGTAGACCAAAGCATCCAGCAGGCAGCAGCAACTTCCAATTCAGAAAATTGTGAAAAGGGCCTGCCCTGGAAGAGCATTCCAACTCCTATAAGAACAAGGACCTCTACCCACAGAACTTGAGGCTGTGAGAACACAAAGCACAAATTCCCCAGTGGAGTCACTGGAAATGATAAAGTCAAACTTACTTCCATCTCTTGCTTTCTGGATCCATCTATTCTAGTTTGGAGGACACAGTACTATATATTTGCCATTGGTTTCTTTAGCACATATTGGTTTCCCTTGAATGGTGCTGACCCAGAGCTGGTGTTCTAGGTAAGACTTGGAAGCCTATACCAGTGCTTTTAGGGCACCAACTTCTGAGAACTAGAGTAATAGTATGATCAATGAACAGAGCAATCAGACACCCATTGTCTCACTTCCTTTCCAAGAATTGGGTCCCTTAGTCTAAAGAATCATTATTTCAGATATTGCTTCAATTGTCACAGTTTCGATAAGCCCTCAGAATTTGGTGCTGACAGAGATACTACAGACAATGAGTTCCAATAGGTATAAATTCCTGTTAAGGACAAATGGCTCACCACACCATGTTAGAAGGTGTGCAATGTGAACACTCCACCTGGTAAAATTAGGTGGTTAGGGCTATTTTCATGAGTGCAGGATTTGTGAAGTCAACAGGGCCCCACCCTCAGAAGAGTCAACATTAGGCTTATGTTTGCTGTTATATTGAAAAAAATTTTTTTAAGTGGAGGGTGGTACTGGGGATTGAACTCAGGGGCGCTTGACCACTGAGCCACATCCCCAGCCCTATTTTGTATTTTTATTTAGAGGGTCTCACTGAATTGTTTTATTTAGAGGGTCTCACTGAGTGTCACTGGCTTTTGCTGAGGCTGGCTTTGAATTCATGATCCTCCTGCCTCAGCCTCCCAAGCCAATGGGATTACAGGTGTGCACCACCACATCTGTCTTATCTTAAAACTCTTAATAATTTTTGAACAAAGGGCCTCTTAAGCTATGTAGCCAGTCCTGTGCCTGATCTCCCTCAGAAGTAGAAATAAATCAGCCTTGAAGAAAAGAAACCAAGTAACTGACCCTAAAAAATAGCATCTACCCGTACCCCAAATGGCCCATGTACATAAGCCCTGATGTGAAGATAGAAGCCAGATGGACATTCACAGGACAAGTCATTCCATCCACCTGCTACTTAAGAGCCTCTTCTAATGGGAGCCACTCATGCCTCTTGTCAGCGTAAACCTTTTAGCACCAAACTCACCTCCCTCCCATGGTGATTTCTGCTGCCTAAGGTTATATCAACCCAGACTACTAACTTATCAAATAATTTCTAATATCTTAAAACTCTAAAGGGAAGAAGTCAAATGTGTTCCCTTGGTTCCAAGTAAACTCAAGGACCCCCTGGAGACCATTCATGTGCTTTCTAAGGGGCAGTCATTGCTGAATTTGAAACATCCTACGGTGCTTTCACACAAGGCAATGGGTACAGGCCCACCTGACACTTAAGAGATGGAAAGAGATGACCCAAGTGACCCTTTCCAGAGCAATATTTGCTCCTAAGACTCCTTCTCTCTAGATAAATTAGAACTGAAAGCCCTTTAAGTGGCAACCTATTTTGCATAAAATAAAGAGCCCTCACTGAGTAGAACCCACTACAAGATCATAAAGAGAATAATAAGCCATGCTGGGGATTTTGTGCTTTATTCTAAGCGTAGAATTAGAATTGAGGAATTTTGAATAGAGAAGAGACTGATTAGATTTTTATTTGGGGAAAAATATTCTAACTCCTGTGTGGAAGCTGAGTTTTAGAACAGCATGATTGGAAGCTGAGATTCTCATAAGGAGGTAATTGGAGGTTATGGTTGGCTAGACTGAAGTTGTGACTGTGATGACAGAAATAAATAAATTGAGTGAAGACACTTAATATGTGGGACTTATTTGTATATGGGACATGAGGGAGAAGAAGGAATCAAAATAAGCACCCCTGTTTTAGACTTGGACAACTGGATGAATACTAGGATTGGCCACTTACTCTAGGTACACAGAGGAAAAGAAGGGCTGGAGGGAGAAAGGGATGATGATATGCTACTCAGTTTGGGATTCTCTGGCTTGGATACAGACCAGGGGCTCTCCAGCCACTGTCCAGATTAAAGCAAAGTCTCTTGTATCACAGTTTGAGCCCTCTAATACAACACAGAGGGCCGTTCAAATGAAGATGTCCAGGAGGGAATTAGATAAATGGGCCTGGAACTAGGGAGAAATAGCTGATGAAAGACATGAATCCATGCATCATCAGAAAATGGTAACAGACCAAGCTTGATGGCACTTGCTGGTAGTCCAAGAAACCCAGGAGGAGGACCACAAGTGCAAGGCCCTAAGCAACTTAGTGAAATACTGTCTCAATATAAAAAATAAAAAAGGTTGGGGATATGACTCAATGGTTTAGCACCCCTGAGTTCAATCCCAGCGCCAAAAAAAAAAAAAAAAGAAAGAAAGAAAGAAAATGAATAGAAACTAAAGCTATGAAAATGAATAAGCTATTCCAGGGAAAATATGAATACTGAAGAAATAAAAGGGTCTAACAGGCCCTAAGAAACATCAAGGGAAGGGAAGAAGAGTCCCCGTGGAATGTTGAGAAAGAGTAACAAGAGAGGTAGGAGAAACATGAGAATAGGAAATCATACAAGCCAAGACAATATTGTGTTTAATGGAAGAAAACGTTCTCAACACAGTCACATGCTGCCAATGGAAGAAATAAGATCCGCAGCAAGAGTCACTTTTCTGCTAACACGCCTCCAAAGACTCACATTTCCTTATAGAGTCATGTTCATGAGCATGTAACCATTGGGGTCTGCTCAGGGAAACAGCATATTAAAGAGAGGATTTGTTGCAAGGAAGTCAGTCTTAGAAGAGTGAAAGAGCAAAAGACCACTGCAACAACCCCAGGGAATAAGCACAACAGAAAACACCTATACCTCCCAGGACGGACATTAAAGGGAACAGACGGCGCTTCCAGAACTGAAGAGGGGGGGCAGCTTCAGAGGGCCCAGAATTCAGACTTCTTGGAAGAAGTTCCAGAAAGCTGGTGCTCAGACTGCTGCAGAAGGACAGAATCCAGGCAAGGCCCAGATTGTTAAGGGATGTGAAGCCCCCTCCAGAGAAGGACTGTGTCACGGCCCACTCACTGACTGCCAAGGGAATGCCCAGGGGCACACTGGACTGGCAGCTAAGGGGCACAGAGGCACTTATCCATGAGAAACATACACAGGAATAGGAAGTCCACTTCCCCTTCTCTCACTTTCCAGCCTCCTTCTACTACCTTCCATTGGCAAAACCTACCGGTAAAGCAGCTGGTGAAAGAGTCTGGGAAACGCAATTTGCAAAGTCCCAGGCCCAGCCTCACAGATCATATATAAAAATGTGGGTTGGTTGCTGAGAGATAACAGACTTTTTAAATGCCAGAACACATGGCACATAAGACCCTGCATAATCTGCCCCCACAAAATAATGTAGCCTGAGCTGTGAAATCCAGCTTTATCACTTACCAGCTGTACAAACAGGAGCAAGTTACCTGCTTCTAAGCTTCTGTTTCCTCAGCTGTATAATGAGAAATAAAATAGTACATATTCCCCATTGCACAATATATATGTCCTGAAAAACCAACTCACGTGCTACAAAAATCACACTAAAAATAAAGGACTCAGGGGGAAAGTAAAATTGGGCAGATTTCTCAAAAGCTGTGGAGCTTTGCAAGCAGAACACTAATAAAAACAATAGTAAGCTCAACTCTATAGGGTGGAGATGATATCATGGAAGGACTAAGAAAATGCAGCTAGCAAAGAAACTGCACTGAGTTCAGACAGACAGGCACGTGGATCTGCCATGAGCCAGAGGCTGCTGTAAGGCTGGACTCTCCAGAGAGGGAGCCCCAGGGCGAACTCTCATTTTTAATTTTCTTAAAATAGAGCAGTAAGGGCCCTCGTCTAAGCCACAGTTGAGCTGAGGGCTTTCTCATTTCCTGCTGAAAGTTCTAATCTTATTCTTGTTCTTCCAATTCCCCTTGCCTAGAAAAAAAATTGTTTGGACCAACCCAGTTTCATTATACTGAAATCATTCCAATTATGTGTGAGTTATTAGTGTTATGGGAAAACATACTTTATCTGAACAAATGATGCCAATATTACAGTGTTTTGTGACAGTAAATAGGATGTTTTAGCCAATTTTTTCACCGTTGTGACTACTTTTAGCCTGACCAGCGCAGTTGTAGAGGAGGAAAAGTTTATTTGTGGGCTCACGGCTTCAGAGGTCTCAATCCATAGACAGCAGATTCCATTCCTCGGGGCTCAAGGTGAGGCTGAACATCCTGGCAGAAGAGTGTGGCAGAGGGAAGCAGCTCACATGATGATCAGAGAGCAGAATAAAAGCAACTCCACACATCAGATACAAAATATATACTCCAAAGCCATGCCCCCAATGCCCCACTTCATCCAGCCACACCCCACCTGCCTTTAGCTACCACTCAATTAATCCCATCAGGTGATTGAGTCACTGATTGGGTTAAGGCTCTCATAACCCAATCATTTTTTTTTCTTTTCTGAACCTTCTTGCATTGAACTTGTGGGGCACCCCAAACCAAAACATTAGATAAACAATGAAAAGTGTTGAGCTGAATATGGAGCCCCCAGGAAGATACTGCTAGTGCCATTTGTGCCCCAGCATCATCTTCAGCTGCATCCTCCCTTGTAACCTGTGCTCCAGCCATCCGAAACTATGAAGTAGCATCTACCACTTATTCTTGCTATCTGCATGGTCGCTTCCATGGTTGATTTTATTAACAGTGAAGGTTCCTTGTCATAGAACTTGTTGATTGCATCTCACACAATCACTCATAAACAAATAGAAGATTAAGATAGGCAAATAGTTCAACAAATAAAGCAAGAATCAGAGAGTAGCATCTAAGTATTACCTTCAAAGGAGCCAGATGTTTAAGACAGTGAGCAAGAGGGAGTCAAAGCCAGAAAGCATCTAAGTAAATCAGATAGGCAAGTCCTTGGTTACCTCCTGCAGCTATCTAGCCTTTTTGGTGACACTGTTCAGCCAGGTTTCTTTTTCTGAAGTGTTAATACAAGTGTAGCAAGCCATGTGAGTGATGGCATATACCCTTGCTTTGGGAGCAGGTAATCAGGAGCAGCCCTGTTACCAGGAACTACATGGGGAAAGGAAAGTTTTTAAAGCTAAAAGAAGCAGCCTGCAAAGCAAGACAGGCAGCAGTCTGAGGTTGAACACTCAGATAGCCTTGTCTACAAGTGCTTTTCTTCTGAGGTGCTGGTGTGTTGAGGGCTGCAAATCAAGTCAAGATGGTGCCTGGCAGTTTGCCAGGAGGAGTGTGGTTTGTGAGGCAACACCACAGAGCCATTAAGATGGTGGAGATTCCTTATTGGCTGATTGCTGTATCTGGATGATGCTAATTGAGTCAAGCTGTGTGTAATCAGTTAGGTATATATACCGCTGTTGTTCCATAATAAAGCAGTTCCCATTTCAACCTGCAAGTTGCTTGTCACCTCCCAGTTACTTTGCCCAGCGGACTGCGGTAAATGGTGGCCCGTACAGGGAACTCTGGGACGCTCGGGGCTAAGTGACAAGGTAAGCTGCCCGTCCCTAGAAACAGATAGGACAGGAGGAAACCTTCTCGCCCCTGAGGAAGCAGATAGGGTGAGAGGATGAATGGCCATTTCAAGAAAATGGAGAAGATTGACACAGTGTGTTTTTGTTTCGTTTTGTCTTGGTGTATTGTATTGTCTTTGTTTACGGAAATATGGGATCAGAAATTAGTAAAAATCAAACCGAAAGGGTGTTAAGTAAATTGCTAAAGGAAGGAGGCACCCCAGTAAAACCAAGAACAGTTAGGGCATACGTTGATAAAAGCCCAGGAACTCTTGTCAGGAAGAGGAGGAAAGTTCAGAGGAGGAAGGACTATCAGGGAAGGAGTTACAACAAAAGGCTGCTACTAACCACTTTTCGTCACCAGAGGGTGCACGAGCCGGTTGCATCGCAGCAGGGACTTTCCAGCTGGCGGCGGCGGCGGCGGCAGCAGCGGCCACCAGCCCTTCCCCGCCCCGCGCCATGGGGCTGCCCAGGGAACAGGACACTGGGGATGGTGGTGGATGACGCGCCTGGCGCCCCTGAAGTTTGGCCATTTCCAATGCCAATAACTAATGAGTCATCAGTTTTTCCCTATTTGCTGCAGGTGCCGCCACGGGCACCCAGAACTCCAGTTTTCAATTATGGTGATAGCATTTACCTTCAGATGCTTTGGTATTTTACAGCTTTTACCACAGCTGCATCAGCTTACAGTTATTATCATTAAAGGTCCTGACCCAGTGATTGTCTGGAGTCGGGGGTCTGTTTGTGTGTTTCCACAGGGAGAACAGCAGCCAATTTGGATTCCAGAGAGACTAACTAAAGCGTTTCTACAGACCAAAAAGATCCAGAACTCCAGTTTAGCTATCCTTACATCTGCGACAATGGTTCTCCCACACCTGGAGGCTAATGAATAATGAGCACCATTAAGGCCTATTTCAAATGAAAAAAACCTTGAGGCTTACTTGTGGGAATACCTTCAAACCCACATGCAAGTTACATGAAGAAGGAATTACAGCTACCATCATCACAGCTGTTGCTATTTCTGCTGCTGCTACTGCAGCTTCTGTGATAGCTCTCACACAAACTGTACAAACTGTTGCATCAATATTTACTTCAAGAAGAAATAGACATATTAATGGGTTCCTCTGCTTTAAGCTGCTTGCAGAACTTACCTGGACTATGTATCACTTATATGCATTACGAACTGATACAACAAATTGTAATAGTACCAGGGTATCTTTGCTGACGGTGTTATCTGTGGTACAGTTCTTCCAGGGATTTCTCACTTGGAGCAGTCAATGGCTTGGTATCGTGGCATTTTGTATCCTCCTGCTTTCTCCTTATGGCAGGTTGTTTATGGTGTTTGTGGAAAAACCACTATGGTCATTATCCACAAGTATGGCTAAGTGTGTTGGGCCGGTAGTCAAAGACGGGTAAGATCCAATTACAATGGTACCAACCTAAGCCAGGAGGCTGACGATTTGAGGTCAGACCATCCAATGACGGGTAAGGACCATATGTAGTATTGG
This sequence comes from Marmota marmota marmota, assembly GCF_001458135.2. Classification (NCBI taxonomy): domain Eukaryota; kingdom Metazoa; phylum Chordata; class Mammalia; order Rodentia; family Sciuridae; genus Marmota; species Marmota marmota. The sequence goes on from NW_026000082.1 coordinate 1,516,998, forward strand.
ACAACCTAAAACAGGCACAGTCCCTAAACCACATACTTGTTGCTTAATAAAATAAAACCAAACTATAACTCACTGAACTAAACTAAACTATAGAACTCAATAACACAATTAATAACCTAGACTTAATCGACATATATAGAATATACTACCCAACATCAAGCAGTTACACTTTTTTCTCAGCAGCACATGGATCCTTCTCAAAAATAGATCA
>NW_026000082.1:1518807-1520320 GCF_001458135.2 Marmota marmota marmota
ACACTAGTATGGCAATATGTAAATCAATGGATGTGTAACTGATGTGATTCTGCAATCTGTATACGGGGTAAAAATGGGAGTTCATAACCCACTTGAATCAAAGTGTGAAATATGATATATCAAGAACTATGTAATGTTTTGAACAACCAACAATAAAAAAAAGACACATATTGGATTTTAGTATCAAATATGTTAACTTATGAATTGTTTAAAAAAAAAAAAACAGGCACAGTCCCTAAACCACATACTTGTTGTTTAATAAAATAAAAGGGAGGAGATGTTGAGGGCCACGAATCAAGTCAAGATGGCACCTGGCAGTTTGCCAGGAGGAGTGGTTTGTGAGGCAACACCACAGAGCCATTAAGATGGTGGAGATTCCTTATTGGCTGATTGCTGTATCTGAATGATGCTAATTGAGTCAAGCTGTGTGTGATTAGTTAGGTATATATACCGCTGTTGTTCCGTAATCCGTTTCAACCTTCAAGTTGCTTGTCACTTCCCGGTTACTTTGCCCAGCCGGACTGTGGCACTGGTGGTCTCCCTGCATGCTTGTGGTTCTGGCAGAGTCTTTTGTGACTGTTAATATCAGGCAGTCATGCATAAGAACCCTTTCTCCACAACTTCCCAGCATTATTTACTTTTTGATAGGGTTAACACAATTGATTCCATTTTGATTCATTTCTTTTACATTCCCCCTTTTGAACATTGCTAACCAACCATACTGTAGCTAGGCTTTGACTGTCTCTTGTCACTGAAACACACCTAACCCAGTTGTTGGTCTCATCAAGTTCCAAGTTGGAGGGGGAGTGATTAATGTTTGGGAGTTGATGTCAAAACCCTTTTAGCCATATTTGAGAAGCAAGGAGGTTTAGACATGGAATTTCCCAGAATAAGATTACCTAGAGTTCATTTCTAAGTTTGATTCTATCTGTTGTGCCTCAAAGCACTGGACCAGCATTATTTTGATAGGAGTTGTACTTCTGCAGAATTTTATAGGAAGCAAGCACAAAGATTACTAATCAAAACAAAACTGACAAGAGTGAAACAAATCCAACCTGTATAACCAAGAAACATAGTTTTTTCTTTTTTATTAGACCAATTTTTGCCAAAGATCAGAGAGCTATATTCAAGAGAACTTAACTGCAGTTCCCTTTATGAACCTCACTGTAAATGCTCTAGAGGAGAATCAAAACTATGGGTGTCAGAGAAGATGGCCGCTGCGTACGGGGGTTGCTGAAGTGCTGAGCGTGGTGCTCAAAGCAGCGGCTATAATAGAGATTTCGCACAGTCTCTTAGAGCTTTCACCGTTAATCTGTAGCGGACCACTTTGCCAAGGAGCAGGAAGAACCAAGAAATCAAAAAAGAGACGCTTGGATGCTCAGAGCCGCGGGCGCTTTGCTCCCATCTGCTTCCTCTTTCGCTTCGCTCCGGGCGGAGAAGCTGAATGTGTAATCAGCAGTGGATTGTAAGTACCCGAGGCAAAGAAAGCTCAGTGCGCCCCGCCCTTTTTTTT
>NW_026000082.1:1528156-1533551 GCF_001458135.2 Marmota marmota marmota
TTAGTAGTATAACTGATGTTTTAAAACAGTACCTTCAAAAATAAATCCTTAACATTCTGGAAAAAAAAAAAAAAAAAAAAACTATGGGTGTCAATAGCCAAAGTTAGAGATCTGACGACTGTTCACAACTGACAAAAAGCAGTTTAGTACTGACAGTACAGAGCAAGCCATATCAAATTTCTAGGAATCTCATACAACTTTGGAATTCATACAGTAAAAGTCTAATATGTGTCTTTTGGACTTCCAGCAACCTTCCACACCAAAAAGATTTAATTCTAGAATTTTTTTTTCAGTATATCAAAGGTTTAAAACACTTGGTTAAATAAAACCAAGCTGAAAAATAATTTTAAGGCACAAAGTATAAGAAATGATAGAATCTTTGTTTTCTAGGCAAGCTGCTTAAAAAGTGAAGAAAAACCTCACAATTTCCTGTCAAGAACAGATGACTGCTCTGAAAAAACTGCCACCTAAACACAAGGGATCAAACACTAGCTTTACACCAGTGTACCTTCAATATCTGTGTTCAGACTCCAGAAAAAAACTATCAACAGCATTTGCCAACTTGATCATACATGAAATCTCCCTCGAGATTCATTCTTTCCAAAATCCTTTTATAACTTTTAAACTTTCACTTGCCCAAACCCTCAGTTTTGTCTACCTTTTTCCCCAAACACATCTTGATATTCTATAACGTCATTCAAGAAAACATATCTCATTTTCCCTGCAACAATGGTCTGATTTGCTCCTGGAATTTTTGATCTTAAAGCAAAATCTAACCAGCCATCACCTCAAGTTATTCCCTCGTCACAGCATGTGGCTGTTCTGCAGCCTGAGGAAGATCTCTGAGAAGTTAAGGAAGTAACTGAGTATTTTGTTGATCTGAAGACACAGCTGCAATAATAAACAAGTCTTATTTAAAGCATTTGATTTTATGTTGTTTAAAAGCATTTAGGATTTAATTTATGAGTGCTCATTTATTTCTAAATCAATTCGGTACCATGTAGACATAAAAGATACACACATGCATACACAAGTATACATCAAATGTAGACAGAAGAAATTCTTACAGTTTTCATCTAGATTCTTCATTTGCTAATGTCCAAAAAGGTTTTGTAGATCTTTAGACTCTCAATCTTCTGATAACCTCCTCCACTGCCCTAAGCAAATCTCCTTAAGTCCTTCTATCCTAGCTTGTTTCCAAATCAGATCCCTGACTTTGGTGCAAAACCCTTCAATGAATAAAGCAAAGAGCATTTTCTATGCATGTGCAGCCCGAGAGAGTGCCTGGGAAAGCTTCCTTGGGGTTTTTTTTAGTTTATCACAGGTTTCAGTCATTTTAGAAAGAGAATCTTACAGGGAAAGAATTCCAGAATCTGTGGCTAAACTCCTCATTGCTTTGCTAGACCTAGGTTTCAGAGCATTTCCCCTTTTCCCTACCTGGAAGATGCACCCAGATAAATGAGACAAGCAGAAAGAACTGGGAGGATGGAAAAGGACCACATAGAGTATCAGGTGTTGAGGTTACAGGGATTGTCTTAATGAGATTTTTAAAAGGGAAGTATCAGGGGGGAAGCCACAGCTTTCCACCTGGCTTACCAAAAACGGTTATAGTTCCAAGATTAAAAATCCAACCCAGGCCCTGGCAGTGACAGCCCAGAAGCCTGCCCACCAGACCACTGTCTCCAGTGGCAGGAGAAAAATGTTAGAATTTTGAAAGAATTTTTATTTTACAAACAAATTTATAAGAATTAAGGTCACCTACTCATATGGGTAACCTTTTTAAAGATTTTTCATTGTAGGTCCTATGTAGGCTGTGGACCAAAACTTTCAGATGAAGCATATCCCATAATAACTTGTTTTTTCTTTTCTTTTTTATTTAAAGGCTCTTTTCACCTTCCTTTCCTCCATTTCAAATAAATTGAGGTAACTCTTAGTTATTTACATTTTTGCTAGAACTGCATGAAATAGCAAGCTATCAAACAGAGTCAGCCAATTCAAAATAGGCAAAGCTAAAATCCCTTTACATGTTAACCTTATAACTGCAGTTTAAAAATTACCTTAAAGATGTCCACAAGAAATTTTTCAATTAGCCATCTTGATCAAACAAAATATTAAATTCAGCCTGTAGAAGTCACCAGAAAATGTCACAATATGCTAAAGAATGCAGGAGAGATCCCTATAAAACAGGAGTGGTGTGGCCCCGGGAACCCTCACCACAAAGCTTTACCCAGCAATTCTGGGGGCAGTTCAGCTGGATGAGCTTGAATCAAATTCTGTCTCCATGACCCATTTTCAGGCCATTTCTTTCCTGATTTCAAGGTACTGGGACAAGGCTGTAGCTGAAAATCACCCAGTTTGGAAAATATATCCCAACAGGTTGCATATGAGAATTGAATTAACATGACCTATTTCTTTAGAATTCAGACATGGCTGGTCAGAAGTGTATACTTACGTAATTTATGCTGCAGCCCAAACCGAGTCTCAGAAATCAAACAAAACCAAGAGAATTTCTTTGAGCAGAGATTCCCTAATTTTCCCCTATTATCATGTGTTCCCTAACTCCAGACCCTCTCAATGAAGGATAAACCAAGGTTTCCTTTCATGAGTCAAATATAAGGCATTTTCAACCAAAACCTTCACAATGAAGGCCAAACCAGAGCAAAGAAGAATTAGGACTCCAGTTACTTGTACTCACCAAATAAGATGTCTTCCAAACCCACAAACTGTTTCTATATTGCAAAAATGAAATTATGTTTGTGAGAGCACCCTGCTGGAGATAATCTCCGGGACACACAGCCCAAGCAGCTGCTGCAATTCATCTGTAGTTCTCTGTACTGGCAAGGAGCTGAGAAACTGTGGAAAAAGTTCCCTCTGGATTGGCTCCTGGCTGATTTGCCAAATTGTTACTAAATGAGGCTCATTTTGCCCACTGCACAGTTTGTCAGTTACTGAAACCAATTTTGCAAGTGAGAGTTTATTCACCAGGCAATCAAGAGTGAGAACATGGGAGCCCCAAGACTCATATTGCCTCTCCAAGAGTAGGGCTCAGAAATATTTATGGGGGAAAGATGATTGGAAGTTAAATAAGAGGAGGTGAAGTGGTTTAAATATGGGGAGTTTAAGAAATAACAACTGGTGAAGCATGTTAAGTCTAGAGAAGCAAATATCTAAGAACAGGTGAAGCCTAGAAGTTTCAGAAACTAGGAGCAGTGGCTTATTTGTGCTTAATTGAGTTCTGACCATCTGTGGTCAAGCTTCCTTCTGCATTTTCTTGGATGGCCAGAAGATGGCAGCACAGCATAATGCAAAGCAGAAGGACCTTGACAGGTGCTCTGGGAAAGAGGTTTGCCAACTGTCCCCAATTTACCATGGTTCAATTCACCATGTTTTACTTTATGATTGTGCAAAGGCAATATTTCTCATTAGGAAACACTTTACATTTTGAATTTTTAAGTTTTCTCAAATAATTGATATGCAAGATGATATTCTCACAATGCCAGACAGTGGCAGCTAGCTGTAGCTCCCTGGCAGTCAGTACATGACATATAGAAGGGAAAAGGCCACTACAGTAGTGTCCCGTTGCTCAGCTATGAAGTCCAGAAGATTAGCTGGGTTAAATGCAGCTTGTTATACTTTCAACTTGTGATGGGCTATCAGGATGTAACCTCACTGTAAGTCAAGAAGTGTGTGCACTTTTTCATTATGATGATTGATGATACATTTTCACTTCTTAAGTAACTTACTCCTACTCCAATTGACAGCCCCATCACTCCTTGGAGACATGGAGCCTAGCATTCCATTGTCCTCACCCACTGACCATTCTAGTTTTTACATCATGGAAAACCCTCTGTTTAAGTTGAGATTTTTCTATGAGAATCACCTATTTGACAAACTGGTTTTGACACAAGTCTTTTAACTTCCCTTTCTCATTCTTCTCCTTACTGGTTCTGGGGTAATGAATAATTATTAAGTCCCCCATTTTCTCACTAGGAATTTTAAGCATTACAAGGATTTAACTGAGAACACAGAGTTGAATGACCAGCATGACATTTGTCACATGGGACGTCCTCAATGACTGTCCGCTATATTGCCCCTTCCTAAACAAGTGAGGTGAATCAAGAGATAATCTGTTATGGAGAAGAGGAGTGTCATTTTAAATAGTTTAAATAATTTAAAAGAGGCAAAAAGATGAATTTGAAATCAGAATTTTCCTTATTGGCTCATTTAAAAAAAATTTTTTTTAGTTGTTGATAAAACTTTATTTATTTAGATGTGGTGTTGAGAAATGAACCCAGTGCCTTACACATGCCGGGAAAGCCCTCTATCGCTGAGCCCCAACCCCAGCTTGTCAGCTCATTTTTAACTATCTTGCAGAATGTAAGCAATGTCAACATCTTATTGTTCTAAACATTTCAAATTGATTTTGTTCAATTACCTTCTATATACCAGACACTATCATAGACACTGGGGGTACAAACAGAAATAAGACATTGCTTTGTGCAACTGTCTGGAAATGGATAGTATAATAGGAAAGCAACAGAATTAATGAAACAAATATTACCTGCTGGGAGAGCCCTACTCTCACCATCCACACACATGGTGGCTCTCTAAGAGGAGCCTGAACCGACACTGTAGAAAATGTACTCTGTCAGTTTGCACTGACCAGTTTCTTAATTCCCCACCTCCCCCAGTGTTGATTATATGATTTGTTTATAATACTTTGAATACATTTGTCACAGTCAGCTTTCCATTTTACCCCCAAATATCCTATTAAAAATCTCATCACAGTAAAATTCACTTTCTGTGATGTAGCTTCACAGGTTTTGACAGATGCGTGGAACCAGATGTCCAGTACCACAGTTCTATACGGACCACTTCCACTGCATGCTCCACCATCAAGTGCACATGCATCCCTTTTATTCAAAATCCCTCTCATTACCTCAAGCCCTGGCACCCACTGATGAGTTTTCATCCCTGTACATTTGCTTGTGAAACAAACAATATGTCATCATTTGGTGTCACATCTTTCCCTTAGCAAACTGTAGACTGAGGCACGGGGTGGTCAATCAATGATGTGTTCCCTTATATCGCTGAGTTATGTTGATCCCTATGCCTCACACTGTTTATTCATTCACCAGCTAAAAGACATGGGCTTGTTCCCAAGTTTAGACAATTATAATTTCCAATTATAAAGCATCTGTAATGATCTGTGTAATTATTTTTATGTGTGTGCATGATTTTCATTACTGTGACCATAGATATTCATTTTCCTGGGGTAAATTCTTAAGTGAAATTATCAAATCATTGGATGGTGTACAGATATATCATTTGATGGTATATAGATATATATTTGAATATATATATATATATATATATATATATATATATATATATG
>NW_026000082.1:1536123-1541918 GCF_001458135.2 Marmota marmota marmota
ATATATATATATATATATATATATATATATATATATATATATATATATATATATAAAATATGTATATATACATATATATTAGAAACTGTCAAACTGTTTTCTAAAGTAGTCAAATCCCTTTCCATTGTAACCAGCAATATCAGAGTTCCAGTAGCCCCACATCCTCTCCAACGCATTTAAATAACATACTTTTTAACTTCATTCTTATAGATGTTTAGTAGTATTCATATCATTTTCCTCCCTCACTTTTAGTGATTTGGAACCCCTTTTCATATGCTTATTTTCCATCTTTGGTGAGATGCCTGTTCAGCTTTTTTGCACATTTTTTAAAAAGGAATTTATTTTCTAATTGTTGAGTTTTGAGCATTTTCTCAAAATTCTCTCTACTGGATAAAGCTCTTAGTCTGGAAATGTGAATTGCAAATGTTTTCTCTCAGTGTGTGGCTTATCTTTGACAGTGTCTTTCTGAGAAAAAATAATTTAATTTTAATATAAAGTCCAATTTTTCTTTTACAAATTATGATTTTGGTGTCAAATCTAGAAATTTTCTTCCTTAACCCAGCATCATGCAACCTTTCTCTCAGGGCACCTTCTAGAAGTTGTGCGGTTGTAGGTATTGGTCTATGATCCATTTTTGGTTAATTTTTTAATACAGTGTTTGTGATCATAGTTTTCATTTTCCTTGGTTAAGTACCTAGGTTCTTACCTTAGTAGACTTGGGTTTTTCTTTGTTTTGTTTTTCTGTATCTGTATGTCCAATTGTTCTAGGACTATTTGTTGAAAAAAAAGATATTTTCTCTGTTGTGATTCTTCACCATCTTTGTCAAACATTTATTGGTTATGTTTGGTTGAACTTTTTTTCTTGGCTTTCTGATTTATTCTGCTGATAAATGGGTCTGTCCTTTCACCATTACTATGTTGTCTTGATTACCGTGCCTTTGTAGTAGGCAGAAGTCAGTAGTATGTGTCTTCTTTCTTTTGTGCTGGCTATTTTTGTTCCTGTGGCATTCCACATATATTTTAGAATCAGCTTGTCAAAATCTATGAGCAGGACTACTGGGACTTTTACTGAGATACTGTTTATAAATCAACTTGGAAAGAATTGACATCTTAATAAATTTGAGTTTTCTGATCTATTAATAGTTGTTTTTTAATTTGTTTGAGTCTTTGATTTTATTCTTCAGGATTTGTAGTTTTCAAGCATACACACCCTACATGGATATTGTTAGATTTATACCTAAGTATATTTTTTGGTGTTATTCTAAATAGCATTTTAATTTTTAATTTCATGGTTCATTGCAAATATTTAAAAACATATTTTAGTTGTAGATGAAAGAAATTCATTCTTTCATCCATCCATCCATCCACCCACCCATCTATCCCTCCCTCCCTCCCTCTCTCTTTCTCTTTATTTCTTTCTTATGTGGTGCTGAGGATTGATCTCTGTGGCTCATACAGGCAAGGCAAGTATTCCACCACTGAGTTACAACCCAAGCCCCCAATACAATTTATTTTTGTATGTTGAATTTGTATCCTGCATGCTTGCTAAATTTATTTAGTAGTTCTAGGAGGCTTTTTGTAGAGTCTTTGGGATATTCTGCATATATTATGTCATATCATCAAACAGAAGGAAATATATTTTTTTTCTAGCCTGATCTCTATACCTTCTTCTTTTTCTCCTTTTTGTTCCTTTTAAAAAAAATCACTATTTAGGATTTCTTGTATGATGATAAATAGATATGGTGAGACAGCTAAATAAGATTGGCTTATTCTCAATCTTAGGGGAAAAGAATTAAGTCTTCCCCCATTACCTGTGGTGTTAACTGTAGGAATATTTTTAGATCTCTTCATCAGGCAAGTTTCCTTCCATTTATAGTCTGCCAAGAATTTTTATCACAAGTGGGTGTTGAATTTTGTCAAATTCTCTTTCTGCATCTACTGAGAAAATTATATGGATTTTCCTTTTAATCTATTAATATAAGGAATTACATTGATAAATTGCTGCTAATGAACCAGTTTTATGTTTCTGCAATAAACCTCACTTGTTTGTGCAATATTATCCTTTTTACATTTTACTAGATTTGTTAATGCTTTCTTGAAGATTTTTATGTCTGGGTTTATGTCTGTAGCTTTTTATTTATTTTTTTCATGTAATGTATTTGTCTGGTTTTGGTACTGGGGCATCCAGTAACAATAAAATTGATTGAGAATTGTACTCTTCTCATTTTATTATGGAAGACATTGTACAGAATTTAAAGTTTGCCTGAATTCACCAATGAAATCATCTTGGCCTAGAGTTTTCTTCATGGGAAGGTTTAGAATAACAAGTTCAATTTCTTGAATAGGTACAGAACTATTTGTGTTATCTATTTCTTCTTGACCAAGCTTTAGTAGTTCATATATTTCAAGAGATGGGACAACTTTATTTGATGTTGTACCTTCTAAATTTTGATTGGGTTGTGCCATTCTAAGCTATTCAACAGTCAGCAAGATTTAATGCCTTCAAAGATTGACTCTGAAAAGCACCTGGCTTGAGATGTGGTTAGGAACCCAGTGATGATAAAATTATGGCAATTCAGTACACATTTATTTAGAGAAAAAATGACTAGTTTGTTCTTTCAGGCATTGTTCTAGAAATTATGTAGAATTGAATAAACAAGTTTCGTGCCCTCTTGAAGTTTATATTACAGTGAAAGATACAGATATTTTAAAAGTAAGCAAAGTCAATATTAATATTACTTAAGTTGGAGGATGGTTTTGTTTTTCTAAAAAGAGCAAAATGGAAGAGCACAGCTTTAGATAGTTAGGTCTTGGAGGGGTTCTGAAGAAATCAACTTGGGCAAACATTTGCCTGAATTGAGGAAGCAATGCATGAGAAATTTCTTGAAATTTCAAAAAATGTATTTCATGCAGACAAACAAGACAAGAACCAAATCACCATGTTCTGATCAGCCTGAGTCTAACATGTTCTTATCCAGGTGAACTCCCTCTACCTCTTGACAAGGATTTTGGTGAGCCTTCCTCTTCTGTGGGTTTCTTCCACTTTCTTTCCTAATTAGGAGAAACAAGAAAATACTACTACAGCCCATCTTAACGTCTGCATATTACTAACATGTAGCCCACATACCAAATTTTTATTTCTACAAAGTCACTAAACTTACTTACTAAGAGATTTAGTTTCATGCATAAGCTGGGCTTGTAATTTCTCGGTCATCAGATCCATATCTTTCATCGATTTTGAAACACTTGTCAGTCAGAGAACCCTTTGACTAGTACTTTCCCCCTGTCCTCTCTATTATCTTTCTATGGAGCTCAAGATAGCTGTGTGGTATCTTTTAATCACTCTTCCTTCTTTATCTTTACAGGCAGCTAGCTGTACGACAGGCCCAAATGGCTGTAGTGAGCTCCCCCTGCCAGAGCTTCCAGTAGGTTGTGTTTTAGTGTATAGTCAAGGTCATAAACACTCTGATTCAGCATATATATTCAAAGCCATAAACATTTGCTTGTGAGCCTGCACCTACTGACATAACCTTTTGGCAGTGTGCCTTCTTTGTTTGGCCTGCATATAAAAAAGGCCTATGGAAATAGCTCAAGGGGCTAAATGGAACTGGCTGGGGCTGATGCCAGGGCTGGGGGCTGGCTAAAGGCTATTGCAGTGTCTGAATAAAGCATGTCTACTATCCAAACTGCATCTTGCATATTCTTCTACCTGCTGGATCCCAAATCTGTTTCCCAGGGTCTGAAGCATCCCCTGAGTTCAATTCCAGGTATAAAACAAAACAAAACAAACAATCAACAACAAACAAACAAACAAAAAACCCATCTTCCCAACTGGATAAGATTTCAAAACTAATCATCATAATGTATTAGTTTTCATAAGTAGGATTAGTGTTATATGTCAGTGAAGAAGATTTATTTCATAAAACTAATTTCCTCTTTTGTAATGTTTTGTAACTATCCTTTCTGTGGCTTTCAGTGTGTATATTTTTGGGTGACTTGCTGACCTGCATCCCCTATGTCTCCAGGTATTCAGCCCATGAATCTCTTCCTTTCAGGCTTGATTACTTCTTGTCTGAAGTTTTCCTGTTTTCTATTGTGCTATTCTTCCCACAGCCATCACACCTCTACTGATTTCCTTGCTCTCTGGCACTCTTGGCCTGTACATCTGGCTGATCTGTTGAGTCCGGCCATCAATCTCAGCTGGGAGTATTCTTTCTGCCAGAATTTGTGAGCAGAGTATGCATGGCAGATAGACAATACTGGTCACATATCGCTGAAGTTGCTGAAAGGGGAATTTGTGGAATTGAAGCGGGCAATTTGTCACAAGGACTCTAATGAGTCAGTTGCCCTGGAGAATGTAATTAGCATTTCTGACTTCAAGTGCCCTCTACCGTAGGTCAAACGTGTACCAGCTCTGAGAGAAAAACCACCTCCCCAGTGACTCTCACCCACTTCACCAAGATTTCATTTCCTTTCAAGCATTCTCCTCAAAGGCCTCATTGGTCTAATATGAATCATCCCTTCCCCTGATGTTTGACAGGGACCTTATAAAGCACAAGAAATATGGTAACACTGAATGTAGGTGGTTTAAGGAACCTTAGTGAAGGCCATAAGAACTTCAGTGCACAGCATTCAATGTTCCTTTCTACCTTCATTTCCCTCCCACCCCCACTTCAGGGAAGAGGTCACAGGGAGATCCACAGAGATAGTCAATGATCATGTCAATAGCGGGTCCATGATCAAAAGCAACCTATGACCAAACATGAAAGATGATGGTAGGACAGGACAAGAGTGGTAGAACTTAACAACCAGCATGTCTTTCTCTCTCTCTCTCTCCCCCCCCACCCCCTCTCTGTCTCTCCTGTGGAATACAGAGAAGGACTTGAATCTATACATATCCATAAGTAGAATCACCATGAGAGATAAGCCAGTGTAGCGGTTGAAACAGAGATAATAAAATTTTCTTCTCTTGGAGGTTCGGACTCTGATGAATTTCCAGTTCCAGTTCCAATCTAGACTGGAAGCTATTGGCCACATGGGTGGGTGCTCATGGATCACCACTGAGAAATGAAGAGGAACAGATGGAGAACCCAGGCCTTCACTCTTAAGGTAACCACAGAATGCATTTTTTTTTCCAAAATAAATGTAAAGAATATTCATTCATTTCATGAAATAGCATCAGTTTCACAAAGATTAAACAATTTATACTCAGTTGGAACCAACTAAAGTAGCAAGTAAGAAAGATTCTAGCATGTAAAAATTTCATGAGTTTGAGAGATTTATTATAAGGTCTAAAGTATTAAGGTTGATAAAGTGACCCTTTTGCATCTCCAACATTCTCAGAACATTAGGAAACATACCACAGAAGGTCTATTTAGCTAAAGTTATTCCTTAAATTAAACCTCTTCTTCCTTAAATTGTGATGAATATTTTTTTTTAAATCAAAAGAGCTTATCCCACAAAAAGATATGCAATAACTTAAGATGATCAGCTAGGATCCAAGACTGAACCCAGTATCCACTCAATGTATCTATATGCATGAAGCAGAATGTGGGCAGTCCGTTTTATTTTTATTTTTTTTTAATTTTTTTATTGTTGGTTGTTCAAAATATTACATAATTCTTGATATATCATATTTCACACTTTGATTCAAGTGGGTTATGAGCTCCCATTTTCACCCCATATACAGATTGCAGAATCACATCAGTTACACATCCATTGATTTACATATTGCCTTACTAGTGTCTGTTGTGTTCTGCTGCCTTTCCTATCCTCTACTATCCCCCCTCCCCTCC
>NW_026000082.1:1545431-1645137 GCF_001458135.2 Marmota marmota marmota
AAAAAAAAAAAAAAAAAAAAAGTAGCAGTCAAACATCAAAAATGAATCCACAGTTTAAGAAAACACAAGAAAATAAGCTACTATGAGCTAGCAGAAATAGTAATAGATTTAGATGATTTAAGATTTAAAATACTGGCCTCTTCAGCTATAGAATATAAATGATTACTGATAAGCTACATTAAAAAAATAGATGTTGGAATTTAAAAAAGATGAACAAGAAGCCATAAAATTGAACAGGTAGATTTGAAAGAGAATTCCTAAAATTAAAAAGTTAATATCATTGAAATTTAATATTTTATAAATATATGATAAGGTAGGGTAGGCTGCTCTAACAATAAGACACAACAATAATCCATTGGTTTAGAGGAGACTGAAGTTCATTTTTCCTCTCACATAAGAGACTGAGAGAATATTCAATATCAGCATTGAGCTCTCCTTCACTTGGCATCAGGGGTACAATGTGCTGCTCTGCCATTCTCTAGGTCCTTTCTTTCAACATTTTGGGGTTGTAATGGATTCCTGCTAATTAGAAGGGAAAACACAGAATGAAGGAGGCTGGTCAGGCTTTGCATTTCCATCTGGTAAGTGACATACATCTTTTCTGTTTGTGTTCCTTTGGCAAGAACTTATACCTAAGTGCATCCCCCAGCAGTCCCTACCCAACCCACTCACCTCACGCAAGCACTGACTTACTTTCTGTAACCATTACTTTGAATTTTCTTGAATTTTAGATAAACAGACTTATATGGTATACAGTCTTTTATTCCTTAATCTGCCTTCTTGCAGTCAGTACAATTATGTTTAAACTAATTCATATTTGTGTCTACATTAATCATTTATTCCATGGTATGTCTGTACCACAGATTTTGTATTTGTTCACATGATGACTAGAACAACACTAATACCAAATGGACTTGTCAACATATAGAGAAATTTCCACCCAACCACAGAAGAATACATATCCTTCTTAATAATACACAAAACATTCTTCAGTATAAGTAACATATTAAGTCACAAAATAAATGTTTAAGAAGAGAAATTATACAATGTATCTTTTGTGATCACAACAAAATAGAAACTAGAAATCAATAACTGTAAGAAAATGGTGATGTTCATACTGTATGAAAACTAAACAAGCACATTCTTGAATAACCATTGGGTCAAATAGAAGAGCAAAAGAGAAATTTTAAAATATCACAAGACAAATGAAAAGAAAACCATAACATACCAAAACACAGTGTGCAGCAAAACAGCACTCAAAAAGAAGTTTACAGCAATCAGCTCCTTCATTAACAAAGAAGAGTGATCTCAAATAAACAATCTGACTTCACATCTCAAGGAACTAGAAAAAGAAAAACAAACTAAGTCAAATTAGTAGAAAGAAGGGTGGAAAATAAAGATTAAAGCAGAAACAAATGAGCTAGAGAATAGAAAAACATTAGAAATAATGAACAAAACAAAAAGTTGTTTTTTAGAAAAGATAAACAATATTGACAAATCTTTAGCTCAACTAAGAAAAAGAGATAAAATTTAAATAAAGTCAGAATGAAAGAGGAGACATTACAACAGAAGTCTCAGAAATGAAAAGAATCCCAAGAAACTTATAAACAATTATGAACCAACCAATGGGATAATCTAAGGATTAATGCCTAGAAACTTACAGCCTACCAAGACTGAATCAAGAATAGAGAGCCTGAAAAAAATTAGTGACAAATAAGGATACTGAATCAAAATTTAAGAACCCCAATAAAGAATATCTGGGTCCCATGAAGCCTAGGCTTTAGGGATGAATTCTAATGAATGTTCAAAGAGTAATTTAAACCATTCCTAAACTCTCCCCCTAAATAGAAAAGAGTACACTTCCAAACTCATTGTCTGAGGCTACATGTGTCTAATACAAAGCCAGACCAAAGCACCACAAGAAATGAAAACTAAAGAATGATATCCCTGCTGAACATAGAAGCAAAATTCATCAATAAAATACCAGCAAAGCAAATTCAACAGCACACTTCACACATCATGGTGAACGGAATTTTACCCTGTGGAATGCAAGGATGGTTCAACATATCAAAATCAATAAATGCTACAACCACATTAATGGAGGGCAAATAAAAAAAATCACACAATGATGTCAATAGATCATAAAAAGCATTTGATAATTCAATATCCATTCATGATAAATTCTCTCAAAAAGCAATATAGAAGGTATTTACCTCAACATAATAAAAGCAATATATGAAAAGCTCACTGCTAACCCCATTATCAACAGAGATAAAAATGAAAGTTTTTTCTCTAAGATCCAGTGCAAGGCAAAAATGCCTTCTTTGACCACTTGTACTCAGCATAGTACTGTAATATTGAGAAAAAAGAACAAAGCTAGAGTCATCATACTTGCTGACAAACACACAGTAGTCACAACATTATGGTACTGGAGTACAAACAGACATACAAACCAAAGAAAGACTGAAGAGCACAGAAATAAACCCATGCATTTATAGTGAACTGAGCTGTGACAATGGTGCTCGTAGGGAAAGGACCATCTCATCAATAAGCAGTGCCAGAGAACTGGTTGTCCACACAAAACAATAAAATCTCAGGCAATTTTAAAAATCAATTAAAAATGTATTGTAATCCCAGCTGCTCAGGAGGCTGAGGTAGGAGGATGGCAAGTTCCAAGCCAGCCTCAGCAAAAGCAGGGCACTAAGAAACTCAGTGAGACCCTGTCTCTAAATAAAATATAAAATAGGGCTGGGGATGTGGCTCAGTGGTCCAAGTACCAGAGTTCAATCCCTGGTACCCACCTAAAAAATGTTTTAAAGACTTAAATGTAAGATCTAAACTGTAAAAATATTAGAAAAAAAACTTAGGGGAAAAATTCTTGACATTCTCCTGAGCAATTTTTTTTGATATGGCACCAAATGCACAGACAACAAAAGCATATATATATAGACAAGTGGGGTTACATCAAACCAAAAAGATTGTGCACAGAAAAATAAACAACAAAGTGAAAGGTTAACCTATAGACTGGAAGAAAATACTTAAAAACCATATGCTATGGTTTGGATATCATTTGTATCCACCAAATGTCCTTTGTGATTAAAGGCTTGGTCCCCAGGGTGGAAATGTTGGGAGGAAGTAGAACCCTTGGAAGGTAGGGCCTAGGGGAAAGTCCTCAGATCGTTGGGGGCATGAGGTAGTTTGTATGCAACCCCTTGTCCCTTGGTAGTGCTTGAGTTCTCATGGGAGGGATAAGCCTGGGCCTGCCCACTAGTCCTCTTTTTATTTTCTCTGCTCCTGGTTCAAAATGTCACCATCTGCTTGCTTCTACTTGTGTACCTGCCATTGCAATCTGCCATTATGTGACATAGTCAAGAGCTAAAACAAAGCAGCGCCATGCCTTGAACATTCAAATTAGTAAGCTAAATAAACCTCTTCTTCATAAGTAGCCTGTGTCAGGTATCTCCTTATAGTGATAAAAAGCTGAATGATGTGTCTAATAAGAGGTTGATATCCAAAACATATAGGCAAGTCATACAATCAATACCAATAAAATAAAATAATTCAATTTTGAAAAGAATAAAGTACCTGAATAGATGTTTCTCAAAAGAAAGCATACAAATGGTGGAGAGGTATATGAAAAGGTGCTCAGTATCACTAATCATCAGAGAAATGGAAATCAAAACCACAATGAGATATCCCCTCACACTTCTTAAGATAGATATTATAAAACAGACAAAAGATGTTAAGTGTTGGCAAAGATGTAGAGAAAATGAGACCCTTGTACACTGTTGATGGGAATGTAGTTGGCACAGCCATTGTGGAAAACAGTATGGAGGTTGCTCAAAAGTTAAAAATAAAACTACTATAAGAAACAGCAATCTCACTACTGGATATATATCCAAGGGAAGGGAAATCTATATGTTGAAGAGATATTTGCACTCGTGTTCACTGAAGCATTGTTCACAATAGCCAAAGCATGGAAACAACTTAAATGTCCATTAATGGATGAATGGCTAAAGAAAAATGCACACACGCGCGCGCACACACACACACACACACACACGAATATATTTCAGTCTTACCAAGGAAATTCTGCCATTGCAACAAATGGATGAAGCCTGAGGACATTATGTTAGGTGAAATAAGCCAGACAGAAAGACATGAACTCATTTACATGTAGAATCTAAAATAATAAAACTATATAAGAAAGGATTATAACAGGAATTTCTAGGGGCTGGGGTTGAGAGGCAATAAGATAATACGGGTTGAAAGTATAGAATTTAGTTACACACAATTTTGAGATCTAATATACAGCATGATTGTTAACAATATTCTTATACATGTGAACTTTGCTAAGAGGATGCATCTTAAGTGTTTTCAGAACACTTAAGAAGAAAATAGTAACTACATGAAGTGACTAATTGTTAATTATCCTGATCATTGTGATCATTTCACAAGGTATACATATATCAAAACAACAAGTTGTATACTTAAACATACATGTAATTTTTTTGTCAATTAAAGTTTCAGTAAAGTTATTTTTTGAAAAAACTAAACATGTACTCTCCAAACTAGAAATTCCACTTCTTACAATCAAGAGAAATTAAAATTAACATTCAACAAAAACCGATACAAAATTGTTCATGAAGTTTCATTTGTAATAGCCAAAAATGGTAAACATCTAAAATGACCTGCAATAAGTGAATGTTTAGACAAAATGATCCATCTATACCATGGAATACTACTCAGCAATAAAAAGGTGCAAGCTAATTCTTTCTTTAAAAAGATTTAATAAGGAATCTGGTACTTTTTAAAAGTGGATATCTGAAAGATTGAAACAAATGAAGAGATGTTCAATCTCATTTCTCATTAGAGAAATGGCAAAACAATGCAGTAACCCACCATTGCACATTCTCCCAGATGTGGTGATCTACTGGGTGTCAT
Source organism: Marmota marmota marmota (assembly GCF_001458135.2). Classification (NCBI taxonomy): domain Eukaryota; kingdom Metazoa; phylum Chordata; class Mammalia; order Rodentia; family Sciuridae; genus Marmota; species Marmota marmota. The sequence continues at coordinate 1,550,376 of NW_026000082.1, forward strand.
AAGGAAGAGGGACAGTGGAGTCAAAGTCTCTAGTTCACCACATTGCTGGATAAAAAAAAGCTTTCATCTTATTTTTGATAAGTAGGTACATATATACAAATAATAGCTATTTCCTACAAGGCAGCTGCTTCCAAATGACATGATAAAAGTAAATTTATTTTTTGATGATCTTTAAAAGGAACCATAATTTCCAGATGCTCTGTCACTAAGGACTACTGGTATTTTAAAGTGATAAAAGCAACGGTAATAAGTATTGCCACCAGGACCAGTCCTTTATACTTAGGATGACCATGTATTTTGTTGTCTAAACTAGAACACTTTCCAGAGTTGAGAGTCAAGAATATGTCACAGCAAGATAGCTGTTCTTGTATATTGATGATTTTGAATTAAAGGGACTTAAAAAAAAAAAGCAGGTACAAGAAGATCACTCTGCCCTTCATCCTATTTCCTTAAAAGCAGGTACTCAAATTCCCATGTGAAATATGTCTTCTTTATATTTTTATATAAAGAATATTTTTATCATTTTTATATTTTTAAAATATTTTTATATTTTTATCATGTAGGACAGGAAATTGAAGATGAGGGAAATCTGTACAAACACACTTTGGTAAACCAACCTTCATCTTCTTAGTCACTCCTCTACACAGTTACCTACCCTAGCAAAAACCCCTTCACCTTACCACATTTTCCAACTTACCATTCTTTGTCTAATTCTGTAGTGGTTGTCTTTATTGCTTTGAGTCTTCATTTCCTTATGGAGGCTTCCATGCCATGTAAAAGTTATATTTAATACAGTTGTATGCTTTCCTTTTGTTTATCTATCTTGTATCAGTTTAATTCTTGGTCCCATCCAGGATCCTGAGGATGGAGGTGGAGTTTTGCATCCCGTACTGGGACCACCAGTGAAAGGAGTCACTATTTATATGTGGAGGGGACTTGGTCAGATACCGTGGAATGGTTAGCTACCCTATTTATAGGGCCTGCATTGAAACATAAAGTTTCAAGCACTTCAATGGATTGAATGTTTGTGCCCCTTCCAAATTCACATGCTAAAATAGTCATTAATGCTATTAGCAGGTAGGCCCTGTGGGAGGAAATTAAGTCATGAAGATGCAGCCTTCATGAATGGATTTCGTGCCCTTTTCAAGGTTACTACAGAGAACTCTCTAGCTTTTCTTTCTGCTACGTGCAGACACAATGAGACAGGGTCTGTACTGACAAGAAGATTGTCACCAGACTCAGTCATGTTGGTACCCTGATGTCAGATTTCCAGCCTCTGGAATTATGAGAAATAAATGTCTATGGTACTTTGTTAATGCATCCTGAACTAAGATGGGAACTTACCACATTTTTGTTCTCTAACATAAAAGATGAATTCTGGAGAATTTTAATAATATAAATATGGTATGAATGAGTTGTCTGGATCATTATTTAAGAAAATATAAGTAGTATTTTTCTCAAGTTTATTTTTATTTTTTCGCACTGGGGATTGACTCCAGGGGTGCTCTACCACTGAGCTACATGCCCAGGCCATTTTATTTTTTATTTTGAGACAGTCTTACTAAGTTACCAAGGCTGGGTTTGCACTTGTGGTCCTCCTGCCTCAGGTTCCTGAGTCTCTGGGATTACAGGCATACACCAACTCACCTCACTTTAATTTATTTTATAATTAACATATAGGCTGGGGCTAATGAATATTGTAGTGATAACATTTTTCAACACTTTTGTTTTCACTCTACTTGAAATACCAAGATAACTTTGTTTTTCCCAAAAACAGACTAAAATTGCAATAGAAAAAAATGCCAATTAGATAGAATGAACGGAGTGGGGAATCTAGCTCTCCAGATATTAAGTTTTATTGAGTAGCTGTGATAATTGATAAATTTAGTGCTGGAGAAAAATAGATTAAACAACTAATGAAAAAAAACAGAGCCGGGTGTGGTAGTACACACCTGTAATCCCAGCAGCTCAGGAGGCTAAGACAGGAGGATCATGAGTTCAAAGCCAGCCTCAGCAATGGCGAGGCACTAAGCAATGCAGTGAGACCCTGTCTCTAAATAAAACACAAAAATAGGGCTGGGGATGTGGTTCAGTGGCCAAGTGCCCAGAGTTCATTCCCTGGTACCAAAAAGAAAAAGAATAGAATGCCCCAAAATAAACACAAATATACACGAGAATTAGTAAATGCAAAATGTGACATTTTATGTGAGTGGAATAAAAGACTTTGTTTTCCCAGAATCAAACTCTGTTGGGACAACTGAATAGCCACTTGGAAAAAAATTAAAGCTGTATCACTACTTCTTATACCAAATTAAATGAATTAGAATGCAAATCCAAAAGTAATAGCAAAAAATACCAGAAAAATTCATAAATTAACCAAGTATTGGGATTTGTAATGCTTTTCTAAACATGGTGAAAAATCCAGAAGGAACAGAGGAAAAAGTTGAAAAATGTAATGATGTAAGAATGCAAAATGGCCATGTGTACCCATGGTACATGCCAGTAATCCCAGCACCTCTGGAAACTGAGGCAGGAGGATCACAAATTCCAGACTAGCCTGGTCAAATTAGTAAGACTGTGTCTCAAACTAAAATTTAAAATCAGAATCAGGGTATAGCTCATAGCCAGAGTACCCCTGGGTTAAAAAAAAAAAGTGTACAGAATGGATGAATGGCCATAATACTACAAGTCAAACTACAAATAAAAAGTTATAACAAATGTTGATATGTATGAGAGATAAGGAAGACATTAATATACAAAGAATTTTTGTATACTACCAGGATGACTATAACAGAGTAATTATATTAGGTTTACTTTCCCATAAACAACTACAAAACTTGACAAAATTTATAGCACAACTGCTTTCTGGCATTAGCCCTGGGAGATAAAGAATGGCTTTGTCCCTTGGATTATTTTTTTAACACAAAGAATTGGAGCCTAAGAAGAGAGCATTAGTATCCCTGGGAATGACAGTTGTGAATGGCAAGGCCATTGAGATTTGAGGGCAAGTTACTCTGTAGGAGTGAGCTGTAGAGAGGAATCCCCCAAATATACATGATGTTGCCCTTGGGTCCTTGGCTAAATCCTAAGCTGCATATTCATGAGATAAAACTCTAAGATTCTTAATAGAAAATCTGCTTGTGAATTAAAAGTTTATTAATGGTAAGAGCACAATGTTAAAGAAACACTTATATTTTTATCCCAGCTAGAATAGATAGACATTAGTGAATATCCAGGAGATTGGGGTACAACCCTGAAAATACTATGACTAGGGTTAATAATAAACAACACTATATTAAAAACTAAAATACGGCCTTCCTAGGTAGCCTAAAATATAGCACCAGTGTGATCCAAGTGACCCACCAACAATTTGAGTGCCTAGAAGAAAAAAATTCAACATTCTTTGTGAGACATAACTCAATCCAGAGCCTCTACAACATATTACTTGTAATATACAGTACATTAAACAAAAATTACTAAGTATCTGAACAAATAGGAAATTGAGATATAAAATAATTAATAGAGGCAGATGCAGAAATAATACACATTCTATGGTTCAGGAAACAGCATGTTAAAAATGATTAAAATTAGCACGTTAAAAGAAAGGAAAATAAGGATGAAGTAGAGCATTTTGAGAAACAATTAAAATCTGTAAAGTGGAATCAAATTGGACAAAAACCTAATAGATAGGTTTAATTATAGACAGCTGGTAATGAATAACATAATTGGTAACCTCAAAGATAGATCACCACTACCAATGCCACTGTACTGGCATTCCCAACTTCAAGGACTCCAACTGTTAAGAACATGATGGAGATGCAATTCATGATATGGTTCACATCCTTATAAGAAACTTTCTAAATGGAAACAGAACAATTACACTAAAGTCATGATCTTTACCTCAGTCATAACTCCTGTTTCAATTCATTCTTTAACTCTGAGAATATGTAAGAGATGACTTGACTTTACTGTCTGTCATGTGGATGCCTAGGCCTACCGGAAGGTGTGCCCTATTTCCCAACTGAGAACAAGTGCTCCAAGATTGATAAGATGGCTAAAATGCTGCTTCCTGTTCTTACCCACTTAAGTGTGAAAAGCATCACTGGGACTGGAGTTGGGGCTATAGGTTACATCATTAGCAGATTTGCACTCAATTATCCAGAACTAGGGAAAGGCTGCGTGCTCATTATTAATGTTGCTCCTTGTACTGGATGCCGGATTGACTGGGAAGATTTCTCTCAGGCTTGACAACCAATATTGTGAACATTATTTTGACTTATCACTTTGGACAGAATAAGATTGATCCCCCATTATGTTTCCCAAGAGACATTTCAGTGCCCTTGAGTTTCAGAAATAGCTAAAGGTCAACCTAGATCTTCTTCCAAACTACAGGCTGCATATTGCCTAAGATGACAACCAAGAAAACCTACAGCTCTTCTTGGACTCCTATAATGGATGCAGAGACCTGGAGACTGAAAGAACATACTGGGCCAAAGTGATAACAGATTAAAAACACTAAAGTGTTCTACTTTACTGGTGGGAGGGGATAATTCACTTGCAGTTAAGGCTGTGGTTGAATGGAATTCCTGCATGAATCCTAAATTATAACTTTGCTAAAAAAGATGACAGACTGGAAGACTGCTCCAAGTAGTTCTGCCAAATAATCTCACTGAGGCTTTCAAGTACTGTTTTTAGGGAAAGGAATGGGCTACATACCACCTGCCAGCATGCCCAGCTCACCTGATCACTAACCTACTCAACTTGATATCACTTCTGGAGAAAATCCAACTGGCCTGTCACCAGCATCTGTCAGATGGACTCAAGAATCCTTTGAGTTTCCTGATGTCCTGGATACCAGAGGTGTCCTGATAACAGACACTCTCCCCTTGGGCCATGCAAGTCCATCCTTCTTTAATTGACCACCCCATAATACAACATACTGTCCTGTAAACCAGCCTCTGTTATCTTTAACTCATGCATGAACATAGAACCTCTTTCTAGCAGCCTGGATTTATCATTCTCTCTGCTCACCTACCCGCCTTTTTTGTATGTACCAAGAACCAACATATTTAGCTGAATCCATCTCCATATCTTCTCTTTTTAACTTTTCCTGAGTCCCAAACTATGTATCTACTAAGATTCTTTGATCCCAACTCTTGTGCGTACATAAGTATTCATATCTATGTCTCTGTGTTCATATTTCTCTGACTTCAGACTTGCTTTCTTAAAGAACTTCTGTAAAAAACAAAAAAGGAATTTTTTTTTTCATTCCCAATGGTGGTTTTTTTTTTTTTTTTTTTTTTTGGTACTGGGGATTGAACTCAGGACCACTCTACCACTGAGCCATATCCCAGCCCCAGCCCTTTTTTTTTTCTTTTTTTTAACCGGAGATTGAACCCAGGGGTACTCAGCCACTGAGCCACATCCTACATCCCTAGTCCTGTTTTGTATTTTATTTAGAGACAGGGTCTCCCTGAATTGCTTAGTACCTCGCCATTGCTGAGGCTGGCTTTGAACTCAGGATCCTCCTGACCTACTGGTATTACAGGACTGCATCACCACGCCCAGCTCCCAATGGTGTTTTTAAAGGAAATGTGCATAACAGGTTTCTAGGTTGGATAAGCCACTGCATTCTCCTTTGGTTCCAAATTGATCAATGAGATGTGCAGAGCGGTTCAGAAGAGAGAAGCTCTGAGCAGTATAGAAAAACATAGTTATTGTTTGCACTATTGATTATGAACAATAAGTGACCTGTTACCTAGAGAAGGCAGCGGGATGGCCAGCCATCTCCTTCTGTCCAAATGAATTCATCTTCACAATTTTATAAATACAACAGAGAGGTAGGTTCTGCTAGTGGTTCGTGAATGATAAGGTTCTAATATAATATTAAGTTTTCTCCAAGGAAAGACTATGATTTAATTACTGGACTCTTAGCAAAGGAAGGTGGAAAACGAAATGCTAGGCCTTCACTCTGCAAGAACAAACTGCTGAATCTGTAGTGTCTGATGCCACTTTAGACATCTTCACATCTGCAGAAAGTGCCTGCCTCCCAGGTCTATGATGGAGAGTGGTTTTCTATCTGTTCATCACAAAAGACAGAGAAGTATGGCTTAAAAATCAGAAATGGTGAGGAAATTGGTGTTAAGAGAGGAACAGTCATTGGCACACTATTGTGTTTGATAAGCATGTCCTTGATTTCAGCAGATGAATGGGAGCTATGTTAAATTGATATAAAAATTATTTGTCAGAAATATTCTTAATCCTCCCTTTTGGAGGAGGGAAGGGGCCAATCCTGTCCAGGGAAAATCATTCCCATTCTCTTGTCTACTGTTAATGAAGGGTTCAAAGTCAGCCAGAGAACAAGGCCAGGAGAAGAGCGAAAGAAGCTTGCAGATCTCTGCCACACAGCAGGAGCCTGACCTTCTGCACAGGAGGTAAGCTCCAGCCACACAGTTCTAAGCCTGGGGGAGGGACTTCCCACATACACTATTGTTTTCTGCTGTAATGAGGAATGTGTCACTCTGCTAGAAGAAGGCTATTTACAAATTATTAAATAAAGCTGTAATGTGACTCATAAAAAAAAAAGAAAATAAGAACCAAAAGGCAGCATTGTATCTAAAACATTTTCAGACCCTTTTCAAAAGCAAGGTATATGTTTGTAGGAATTTGGAAGACACAACCAAAGGCCAACAACAGATGAAAATTTTATAATGCCTACTTATATAAACTATAAAGGTTACTTCTTATTTTTAAATGCTTTCTAAAATAATACTGAGTTATTTATCATACCATGGATAATATAATCCTAAAATAAATTTATAATAATTGAGAACATTCATGTCTCAAAATTGTAACATTCCTTAGGATTCATAATGATAGATAAAAATATTTGGTCATAATTTACACTGCATTATCTATGACTTTGGAAACACACTGGGGAAGTAGGAGAACTAAATTTTTATAAAAACAATTAGTAATACACATCTTGACACTTGCTTATAATATTTATTACCATAGCAATTGTGACAAAAGTTAACTGCATGCCAGACACTCAATGATAGGTTTCAAAAGTACATTATCTGTAAGTATTTTACTACAAAACTAAGTCTCTTACTTTCAAATTTATTCTTAGTTCAAATTTATTCTTAGGGTTTTTGAATAAACGTGTGATTTAAAATAACCCATCAGAGATTCTCACAAAATCAAATTTAATGCCACACATCTTAAGCGCAATTAATTTTGAAAAATAGACATTTTCAGCAGCTTTCCAAAATAAATATAAACTTTATATAAAAATAATTAATTCAATATAAAACCTCAGGAAAACCACATCTTGATGCTCTGATACATGTAACAGGATCTCAGTTCAAATGCACTTTCCTATTTTAAGTCGTGCTCCCAACATTGGGAACAGATGCAGATGTGCATTTACTGTTTGAAGCTAGTCTTCAATAGAGTACAATCACTGACTTGGCTCGCTTCCTCCTGTGAAGACCTCTTCACATTCTTGTAACTACATTTACATGTTTTCTCGAATGCAGCTTAGGTTCATCAGAGTAGCACGGACAATTTTGTACTTTATAATCTGAGCACGATATTTCTCAGTAACAAATACTTCAGAAGAGTTTGTTAATAGAACTACCAAGATCATCCCTGGAAGAGAAAAAATAGAAGAAACTTTTTTTTTTTTAGAAATACAGGAAGTAATTCAGGAAAAAAAAATGCCTTTTGTTTGTATCCATATGCTAGGAGACATGAACCTTTGCAGTTGCCCTTGTCCAAATCCATCAGCACAGTCCACTCTACACAGGAGCCCTGTAGGCACCCCTCCCAACAGTGCAAACCGCTAGGGTTCATCTTTCTTGAACTGGCAAGGGGCTCATATTACTGAAGGAATGCGACCATATGTTTGATATTTGGAAAGAGGGAGTTGGTTGTTGGAAAAGAATGAAAGGAAGTAGAGGAATGTCACGATGAGGGTCATAAATCCTTATTCCGAGTTCAGGATTTTCCACTAGTTTGTGAACTTCATCCAAGTCCTTCTATCACTTGAAGACTTGTTTTAAAAATAAAAGATTATCTGTCCTATTCCTCTTGACAACACATAGCCCATCTCTAAATGGAATATAAGGCTTCAGAGGGAGGCTCCTACTCTTAGTAAGGTGTAACTCAGTTTTTTACATTTCTTCTTAGGGGTTTTAAGCTATGAATTGTATCATCCCATTGACCCTGACATAGATGTTTTATCTTTTCAATTTATTTGTACGGGAAACCATACCTCAAATGATTAATTTATGAGTTTCTTTTCATGAACTTCAGATGAAAAGGGTCTGATTAGTAGCTTGTTGTTGTGACTAAATGAAATATTCAAAATTCCAGATTTATCACAAGTTTGGACATCCAAGGCTGAGGGGAAAGCTGAGCATGTACAAGGGCCTGGATTTAATTCCCAACACTGAATAAAGACAGGGAGGAGGGAGGGAGAGTTAAGGAAAGAGAGAGAGAGAGAGAAGGAAAAAGGTCCAAAGCCCATATTTCAGCTCCTTGATCCCTTAAATACTTTTTATAGAGGCTCCAGTAAGGAGAGTATCTGAATGTTCTGAAATATACAACACTCCGAATTTTCCCTAAGTTGTGTAAAAAACACTAATTAATAGTAGAAACCTTTTACAATCCAATAAAACATAGCAATGGAGAAGTAAACTTTCAAAAGTGAAAATTAGAACTCAAGTGCACTGACAATAAATATGAGTTAATAAGCCAAACTATGTTAGCTCAGCCCTATGAAAGAAAGTACCTTTTGTTTACTTGTTTGGGGGACCAAAGCTGCACCAAGATGATATCAATGACCTCAGGTTAATGTGACATCACTGAATTCCCTTAACTTGGGTCTGCAGCACTACAATGATCCTAGGACTGATTCACTCCAGTGTACACACAGCACGGAGCACTCTTGAATTGACTAGAGCTCTTGGTTTCTCTTTTCTGTTGTTTTGGGTCACAGATCACAGAAGAATGTTGTGTCTCAGCGGATATGTTCAATGATTAATCTCCCGTTACATGCAGAGTGAGGCAAAATTTAATTTCCCATCTCTTCTATAACATACCTTCAATTAAATGTCTATATTTTGTAAGCATGTATTAAAAATAAGTCAGTTTTACCAAAATTTCCATGCATATCACTTATTTCTGAATCTCTAAAGTGTCTTAAAAATCAGTGGAAAAACTATCTTCTTCATTTGTCTTTGTATAGAACTAAGGTTTTCTCACACGAATAAGTGAGTTGGTATGGGTGCTCTATCATTTTTTTATAAGAGGCTCATCTGTTGAGTATGAGATCCTGAGACATCTTAATAATATTTATAACATGAAACTAACTTATTGATTTCTGAGTGGCAAATTACTATGAAGTGTGAAAACAATATCTTTTAAAAGGAGTCTGGGATCTTTGTCATTGTTTATGATGTTTATTATTATTTATGAAACATTGCTTGTATCATAAATATAGAAGGAATGCAAGGATTTACTTAGGGTAACAGTAAAATCAACAGAATCCTAAGTTTAAGTAGAAAACTCTGATGATGTTTAGCAACTCACAGATATATTTTAAACAATATTTATTTTGATGATATCGATAATCTTGAACTTCTTATTTCTTGCCATGAAACAACTAAATGTGCAAGTTTCTTAACCTAGATTGTTGTCCACTATGCTGGGCTTTGAATTCTCTTGCCATATCAAAAGCTCAAATAATAAACTTCTGCATTAATCTTAAAGTCAAGGGTGAGATCTGTGCAAACCTCACATAATTTTTCAACCAGAAATTTCTTCTTAATAGATTCTATTTTATTGCAATTCAGTTGTTCTTTAAAAACACAATTACTAGCATTGATAAGTTATCGATAATTTAAATCTGAATTCTGGTTCCATCACCCATTAACTCTGTGACCTTGCGCAAATTATTTAATCTCTTAATCTTTAAAAGAAGTATAGCAACACATCTCATACAATTATTGCAGTAATTGAGTTGAAGTATGTAAAGTATTTGTACTGTGACTAATGTATAGAGAGAATCTGAGGGAGGGAAAAAAATGGTGTCCATGTGAGTGGGGCTGGGGAAACACATTGACTCCAGAGTGGTGCAGAATGACACTGGCCATGTAGTTAGTTATATTTCAAAGAGAGGAGTTATAACAGACATTGTTTTAAAAACTACTTGTGCAATTATCAAAACACTGGCTGTGGGTCCTGCCATTCTAACAGATGATTTCATTCTAAGCTGTGTAACTTAAATTTAGTGCATAACATTTGGATAATTTGTTAGTCTTCACAAGTATAACCCCTCAGACCAGAGCTAAAGTCTCTACTTATGTTCAACATTTAATGATATGCCTACTTTAAATCACATACTTTGGTAGCACAAAATACAAACACATCACATACTTTCAAAATCCATAACTAATGTGTGTGTGTGTATGTGAATTAGTGCAAAACAAAAGCAACTGAAAGTAAAGCAAACACACCCTTGAAACAACAACTGTATCTCACAAATATTGATGAAAAGCCTTCCTTCAGATGGTGGTGTGATACAGAACACTGTTTTTCTTTCTACACAGGTCTAATATTCACAAAAGATGGTACGTACTGGGCTTGTTCATAGCTAACAACAAGAGACCTTCCCACGGTGGCCTGTGAATAGAATTATTTGTAGTGTCTATCTACATGGCTAGGCTCATGAGGGTTTTCTCACCTTTTTTGGGGTCTATATTAGAGAGGACAAACAGATATCATTAATTTTGGAATCATTTTCATATTTGACTCTAATGATTTTCTCTGGTGTTCCCCCATTTACAACAGTAAAGCAATATATTACAGGCCACGTGATCCACTATAATACAATTCTGAAGATTTCTTGAATGGAATCACACAGTTAGGTCACACATCTTGCTTTCCATAATCTTATGTGTCTGAGTGGAACAAGTTTGAAACTGGGGCATGTAAGATACAAAAGTCTTCTTGCCAGAAGTTCCTAAGTTGAAGTTGTTCTCTACAAAGTGGGAACAAGTGTCCTGGAGGATTCTGATGTCGGTGACTAAACAGTGTGCTGGAAATGGGCATAATACTCCTGACTCATCACTTTCTCTTTTTTTGATTGAGGTGACCCCTAAATAATAGACAGACTTTTCACTATTATTTTCTTCAGGGAAATTTCCCTCCAGTTCCAAAAGTTCATCCAGTCCTTCTGAGAACGAAAGGTGTGGTGAAATCATATTGGGATGCTGCTCTGATAATATGAAAAATGCCTGGGTCTCTATCTCCCAGGAGCTATTAGAGAAAGAATGTTTCGATGGAGAATGTTTGCTAGAGAAGCACTTGCTGACTGAACTATGTATGAGCCCCTGCTCTTCATCCGTTTCGCTTGACTTGGAATTACTGACCAGTGTGGCGTATTTAACTGAGGGTTGTCTCTGGCTTTCGTCCTCACAGACAGCCGGGATGCTCCCAGCCTCAGAGATGTGAGGGCTGTTGCCCTGGTCACTAATACAGGCAGAATCCTGCTCAAGATCTTCAGCTGTCAAAAGCAGTGAGACCATAGTTGCTGGCACCATCTCATCTTTATTTTTCCCTGGTGTATCAACACTGATGTCTTCTGAAATGGTTTCAGGCTCCAAAAGAAGAGGACCAAATGTCACTGATTCTGCATGCTTGGTAAAAAGATGCTCAAAGGTTTCAGGCTAAAAGAAAAGACACATTTTAATGCTCAATTATATTAAAATTTTTTCATTATGCCATGCTTGCAGAAATCCAAGTGTATAAGGTTAATAATGATGGACATAAGTCAACCCCCAAATGAACTACTTTGAGACTAAACATACATCAAAAATCATAAAGGAGAGTCAGCTTTAAGTGTTTAAAAGCAGGACAGGACAAACTTAGGCTAGAGTTCTTTTGATTCTGTGAACCACACCATCCTCTTTGCCTTTCAGTATCTTCATCTGTAAAATGAGTTGAACATTTGCTTTGTTGTGATATGGCTAGAATTAAATAAAATAGTGTCTGCAAGTGCTTAGCTTTCAATTTAGAGAGATGACTATAATTATAAAATACTATCTGCTGAAGAATTCCTTATGTTTTACAGTAAATTATATTTCAACAAACTGAAATTTAAGTCCCCCAAAGGAAAAAAAAAGGTTGAATTGAAATAAAATAAAATGAACAAAACAACTTGTCTAAAGATACTTAAAAGAGGGGCTGAGGTTGTGGCTCAGCGGTGGAGCGCTTGCATAGCATGTGCGGTGACCTGGGTTTGATCCTCAGTACCACATAAAAGTAAATAAACAAAATAAAGGTATTTGTCCATCTACAACTAAAAAAAAATTTTAAAAGATACTTAAAAGAACTATTTTATGACATAAGATATGGTACAGAGGTAAAATAATCATGAACAACTATTTAAGAACATATTCGCCTTATATTGAGATGCTGCTTGAGGTTATATAAAAATAAAAACTAATAATGCCTATTTGTTAAAAACAATGATGGTGAGAGATGGTAACAGACTTGTGAATTTCTATTCTTTATACATAATTTCATATAAAATATACACAGACATATGGAATGAAGACAAATACACAAGACAAATGTACATCATATTTTTTATAAGAATGATGGTTACATCACAACAAAAATCTTGCCAAGCAGCCACAAATCAAGAATCTGTATGCACAAAGCTCAATTCATACAATATAAACACAATGAAAAATAAATGCAAAATAAAAAATACTGTGGATGCATCATATCAAAAAACTAACACAACTAAATTTAGTGCTACAAGAACATGTGTTCAATTTATATATCATACATGTAATTTAACTTTTTTTACAATTTTTAAACTAATAGAATGAATTCAGTTTTGTTGCCTGAGACAATGGTATCCTCAGCTGTTCTGAATGGCAAGTATATTCCATACAAAAATGAAATTTATTTAGTACAGTTTCCAAATCTTATTAAAACCATAAAGGAATAAATATACCAAACACTAAATATAATAATAATGGAATAGACTTACACATGTATTAAAATACTATATAAGGACAAATACTGTGTCAATACAACTCTATTATGCTACCAGCTTAATATAGGAAGAGAAAACTATTCCTATGCCTATTTTTCTTCTAACATAAATCTATAGGTTTCTGATTATCTTCCAATATTTGCTTGGTCATTTTTTAAAGGCTTCTACTATACATAAGCATTGAATTGTCTTAAAATTTAAACAAATTTAGAAATTAACATCACCAAATAATTAGATGCAATGAATAAGAAAAACAAAAAAATGTACAAATACAATGAAAATTCACACGTGTTCTTCAAACGACCTATCTGACATATTTTATGTTCCCTAAAACTTCATAATGGGCAACTAATTATTGAAACCAAAAATTGCATGTGTCTTAAAATGAATTTAGGTGGAAGACACTAATACCAAGAAATTACATACTCATATACTATTGAAATATTATTTTATCAATGGGCCACAAACGTCATCAAAACTTCATTAAAAGTATGTTTGTTTAAAAAACTATTTTGCACCAGACACAGTGGCACATGCCTGTAATCCCAGTGGCTTGAGAGGCTGAAGCAGGAGGATCTCAACTTCAAAGTCAGACTCAGCAACTTAACGAGGCCCTAAGCAACTTAGCAAGATCCTGTCTCAAAACAAAAAATAAAAAATGGGCCTAGGGATATGGTTCAGTGTAAAACACCCTTGGGTTCAATTCCTGGTACCAAAAATAAAAATAAAAATAGAAAACTATTTCACTATATATATCTAATTTTTTTGAGATTCTAGAACAATCCAGGCATATGTTAAATATGTATTCAGCTGGTAAGGATTAAAGGATATCCTTTCATAATTTCACATTCCAATGACATCTGTTAATAGTCAATGGAGGGAGGAAAAGAGACACATTCTTCCTGTTTTTTATAGTTTTTTAAAGACATCCATATAAAACTATGAATAAAATCTAAGTTACCCATAGATATCCTAAATTTGAATATTATTTGGATTCATCACTAGACACTTTGGTTTAGTTTGTAAGCACACTTAGCATGCTAATTTCACAGAAGTTGCAAGTGCTCTTATTTTTTCAGGAAGAAAAATTATGTCCTCACCATGAACTATCTGTAAAAGTTCCAAAGAGACTCCCTTCCTTGCATCACTGCACACTTCCCTGACTGCCAGAAGTCTTGGATGGTTCAGTGGAAATAAATTAAATTTAGGCAAGAATTGCACAAGGCGGCTGGACTGGAGGTTGTTCTTTTCTGATCTGGGGAATGTGACCTGAGCATGTAGGGTTATCCTGATGTGAACTGTTAATTTCCACCGTTCTGTGACTAGCATGAACTACAAATTCTGGCTTTCTTTGAATTTAAATGAAAGTTAGCACTGAAGTCATTTTCAAAACTATTGACAACTGAAATTTCCAGATTGACCAAAGTTAGACACATCCAAGCTTCAAGGCATTCAAAAAGAAACCCAAATGGGTCAATTTATAGTCTTCTCAAGTGTCTAGTAAGAAATCTTAGAGAAAATTTTCGACATAAAAATATAAACTAAATACTTTCACTACATTCTGAGTGAGATGGAGTCATTGTGTTTGCAAAGATGTGTGCCAGAAGTTGCAGTTCACCTCATTACAGGATTACCTATTAGGTATTTCATAATATCTAGTAGGTATGTTATGACAGCAACAGTCATCTAGAATCTTATGACCAGGAAAATGATAAATCAAAAGCCAGAAATCATGAATATTATTTTTTTAAAATTAGATGAACTGAAAATTAATCATACATTCAAACTGAACTGAATTCAAACCTATGAGACCCAGAGTTTACACATCTATTTTAAATTCTAAATGAAACATAATCCACCATATATTATCAATAGTTTAATAAATTTTTTTTAAAAAGATTTGCTCTCCTTCTTCAAAATGTAAAAATCTTCTAATACTCTATGGACTGTTGGGAAGTTGGTACATTGGGTTCATCTGTAGTGATCATGATTAGACTTCAAAGAATGTCCGTTCTCTGTTTAGATAAAATAAAACAAAATAAGAAAGCAAAATAAAAAAAATGACTCAGAAAGCAAATGATAAAATATTTAAAAACATTTCTGTGGTTTTGGTCTATAAGTTCTTCTGCTATAGCAACACATCCTTTTTTTTAGGAAAGTGAACCTTTTTTTTTTTTTTTTTAAACCAAGGTGGCTTCTCTCATTTTTTAATGGTACTTTAATATTGCAATCTAAAGATAGTTTTAATTGCCACAGGAATAAAAGAATAAGTAAAAGGAAATAACAGAAAGACTGGAAAAATATTACTGTTGGGATAAAACCAACAGTTATATTGGAGAGTCTGCAACAAAAAAGAGAAAGTAAGGCAGTGAGAAGAAAAAAATTTAAGAAACAAAGAGAAAGATGGCCAAAATGGTGAAAAATAGAACCACAGAACCATTATCATGAATTTATTTTTCTCAAGGCAGAAAAAAGATCTAAGAAATCATCTGGTCCAAGACTCTCTTCATTTGCTTAGATAAAGCGTTGAGGCCTGAAAGATTATTTGGTTAAAATTACAGCTTTTTGAAGCAAGCTGTAAAATTTACTTAAAATTTTTGAAAAGACTGACATAAATGTAGATAAGAAGCATGTCTGATAAAAAGAAAGAAAAAAGCAAGCCCCAAACAAAAATAATGAAATAGAAGATGAGAAAAATACTGTAAAATAAATTAAAAATGGAAAGGAATGAAATGAATTCAAGGTAAATTAAGAGTTTTAAGGTATATTTAACAAGGAAAGTTCAGCTAATTTGGATCAAAAGAAAAAAAAAAGGATACAAATCAAATCAAGAAAGGTTATAGTCTTACATACTATAAAGCCTGAATGATAAGAAAAGCAAGGTTATTGAGTTACTGCCTTTTCCTATGCCAAGAATTCAATCTTTGTTTATGACTAATTTTTAAAGTATAAATAAAAATGGCATAGAGAAAAATTCTGATTTAAGAGGGCAACAGGGAATGAGTAGTTTTATTCATTTCTAAAAATGGAAAATAATTAGAAGAGCATGGACCACAGAAAATGAGCAAAAAATTAAGGAAGACCAGGATATATCCAGGGTAGAATGCAGCTGAGAGAAAGTCAGCCAGCCTGGCTGATTACATTGCAGATGACTGAAGAAGTGGCCAATAAACACACAGAAGAAAGGAGACCACTGGCTAAAAACAGGCCTGATGGGAGCTCTGCATGTGGAATGGGGTTCTTCTACTCTCTGCTGAACTTGGAAGCACCTTTGTGCAAGAACAACCTTCCATACCCAGATTAAGGGTTTGTTCTTAAAAGCAGCTGAGGAACTGTGAGAGGAGACAGGAGCTTGAGATACCACCATGTCAGAGCACATCTTTTCTCATTCTGACCAGAGCTTTGACTACACAGCTGGCACGGCAATCCCTGCTATATGCACGGCTACCATTCCACCTATCTGCTGCTTCATGCAAATATGAAAGGAAAGCCAAGTATTACCAGATACTTGGGAGAAGTCTGAGACAAGAAAAGTCAGTATAAATAAGTGAAAAACATGACCTAACAGAAATGGAAGAATCAAGAAATAGAATTTTATATAAATTAAAAAAAATCCTCTAACTGGAATTTCTAGTACTATTTTAGAAAATATTGTATGCATAAAACTAGACTACAATATTCTGAAAAATCATACTTGGAAATGTGCAAATAATAATGGCAAATAAAAATCCAACAGCAGCAATGGAATAATAGAGGGTGGCAAGATATCACAATGAAAAAGAAAGAAAGAAAACCAGAAACTATTAGAGATTAAAAAATAATAATAATACATAGAAGATCCATTCAGAGTGCCCAAGTTTCAACAAATACAGATACTAGAAAGAACCGAATGAGAGGAAATAATCAAAGAAATAATGGAATTTCTTAGAGTTGACCGGGGATAAAGTTGCTTCAAATGGTGACCAAAAACATGAAAAAATAACCACTTTAGGCTCAATGCTGAAATTTCAGAACATCAAAAATAGAAAGTATATTTTTAAAAAGAGAAAACTGCAAGTAACCAATGAGAAGCAAAGTTTCACATCTGACTTCTCAGAAGCAACCAGGGACACCAGACCATAAAAGACAGGTATGGTTTCAAAGTTCTACTGGAAACTTTTCAACCTAGAAACTGACACTCCACCAAATTATAAGTAGAGGAAGATGGAATAAAAGGAACTCTAACACACAGAGATCGAGACATTTCACCCATGTTTGAGGCAATCTGTCGAGGATGTAGTTAATCAAGTGAAACCAGGGAAAGAAGTCTAGGAAACAGTAATGAGCAGAAACCAGTTAAGGGAAGGTTCAGAATAATAACTTGTAGCAATTTTATAAAAGGCCTAATCCTGATTGAAGTAGAAGGATGGAGGGTCTCCTTGGCAGAGTGTGCTGCAGACAGGTCTCCAGTGAAGACAGGGACTGCATGAAATATCTCATACATCAGACGTACACAGAACTTGAGATGACAGAATCAGACAGGCAGAGTGACAATTAGAAACTCTGGGGAAAGAAGAAAAACTAAAAATGAAAAAGATGAAAGCAACAATATTTGGCATAATTTTGATCAAGTGGAATGTTTCTAATATATTTTCTAATACTCCTACGACATTGAAACCATCAAGAAATGTAATCATATTATGGTTCTGCAAGGAACAATACTGACATAATCATAACAGTATAAATTCAATTTATTGTTTTTTTTCTTTTTAAAAAATGAACCCATGGACAGATTATAACACAGAACACGTTATCAACCCTGACCTAAGTATAGTTATAATTTCCAGAGATTAGGAAGTGAGGGGGAAATGGAGGGAAATGTGAAATGGGTAATGCATTTAATAAAAACAGGTGAGGAGCTCCGAGGAAGTTTATTTGATAGAACAAAAAATGAAAGCTTAAGTAGATTTTTCTGATGTTGCAGAGGAATTGAAAAAAAAGTAGTAGAAAAATATGTGGTAGGATCATGAGGAAAGAAGGGGAGGAAAAGTACATGGTGAGTAAAGTCCTCCTTCCAGCCAGAAACCAGCAGATCATGCACAATCCACTGTGACAGAAGCATATGCTTTCTAGAAATGTGAAGATGACCTGTTAGAAAAATTAAAAGCAAGACAGTTAAAGTAGTGGCATTTAGAGAGCAAGACTAATGGCAGGGCGGAGTGGAGGAGTAGATTGTATTTTCAATAAAAAATTTTCTAGACAATTTTATTATTAAACCATGCACACGTATTTCTTTCAAAAAATTTTTTTAATTATGAGAAGTATCCAGACATATACCTTAGATAATGAAGGGACATATATAACCAGGCTTCCTGAGCATTTTTGTAATAAATAGAAAAAGAGTTCAAACAAATATCCACTAGAAGCAGATTGGACAAAGGAACTGTGTGGCATGTTCGTGTGATAGACTAGTGTGGAGCAGTCCAGGTAGATAAACTATGCTAACTCTACATGGAGAGAGCTCAAAACCAAAGCTGAGAGACAAGTAGTTTGGAATGAATCATGTGGATGGTATGTTAACATTAACAATTCCCCAAGGGATCACTGTGCATTGGCCACACATGCACACGCGTGGGTGTAGGAAATATTTAAGTACAAACTTGATGAACAGAAGTGGGGGCTCTACAGAGGAAGGGAAAGAGGGATTAAAAAAGGAAGGGAACAAGTGGAACAAACTTTATCTGTGATTCTTATTTAAAATAAGGCAAATATGGAAAATTTCTAAAATTTTATAAGTATATAATAGGCTAAAAGACATTTTAATATAATCCCCCCCACCATTGTTTGTTTGTTTTTGCAGTGCTAAGGATCAAACCCAGGGCCTCACACATGCTAGGCAAGGGTTCTACCACTTAGCTATCCCCAGACCTTACATTATTTTGCTTTTAATATATTTACATTTTCTGGGGGAAAAAAACTGAAGGGGAAAAGGAAGTATAGCATGCAAAAGAAAGATTTTGAGGAAATTATATTAGAAGGAATTATATATGATTAATATAAAATATTATATTAATTACCTTTGGTTGTTACCCTACTGTTATTAGTAAAGTCTGGCATACAGTGCTTTAAATAAATGTTTTCTTTTTCTTTTAGAGAGATCTCAAAATACTGGCTTTTAAAAGACTTTTTGCATCTTTGATTTGCATAAGTCATAAATCAAAGGAAGGAGAATGATAGCTTAAAAAGTGGAACAGACTAATATTAGAGAACATTTTAGAGATCAGGCTGGATGTCTAGGATTTACAAGTACAGAGCCATTTCATAAAAATCAATGCTCCTGGCTGGGCGCAGTGGTACAGGCCAGTAATCCCAGCTACTCGTGAGGCTGGGACAGGAAGATTAGAAGACTGTAAAATTAGAAAATTAGAAAGATTAAAAGCAAGATAATTAAAGTAGTGGCATTTAGAGAGCAAGACTAATGGCAGGGCGGAGTGGAGGAGTAGATTGTATTTTCAATAAAAAGTTTTCTAGACAATTTCATTATTAAACCTGCACATGTATTTCTTTCAATTTTTTTTTATATTATGAGAAATATCCAGACATATACTTTAGATAATGAAGGGACATATATAACCAGGTGGACAGCCCTGTCAACTTATAGAGACATTGTCTGAAAATAAAAAGAGGTGGAGATGTTGATCAATGGCAAAAAGCCCTGGGTTCAATTCCCAGTATTGTAAAACAAAAATGTTTCTAAAAATCTGAATTTGGAGAACAAATTAAAGAAAATATTTTACATAAAAATTATTACTTCCTTAAAAAAAGACTGTATTTGAATTATTTTTAAAAACGATGGGCTACTGTGGTCTTTGTTTTATGGTACTTTTTATTTGCTTTTTTATTACTTTTGTTTTAGAATTGGATAAACTTCATTTTATTTACCCATTCATTATTTGAAGGTCATTTTTCTTCATGTTTCGATTATCATGAATAATCCTGACATGAAAATTCATGTCAAATTTCCATGTGAATAAATTACTTCATTTTATGTTGGTGTATACATTGGAGTGGAATTGCTGAGTCTCATATTTAATCTTTTGAAGATATGTCAGACTATATTCTAAAAGGGTGGTACTATTTTACAATCCATCAGAGTAGATGAAGGCTCCATTTTTCCACATTCTCACCAATATTTATCTTTCTTTTATAGCCATCTTGCCAGATGTGAAGTGGGACCTTTGGATTTTGGCTTGCATTTCCCGAATGTCTAATGATGTCAAGTATATTTTACTTTGTAAGCACAAATGGTTATTTCCATACCTTCTTTGGATATATACCAAGTCAGATTTCTTGCCCATTTATTTACTATGTTAAAACATATAGACATGAAATTTACCATTTCCATTATTTTTAGGTATGTAATTCAGTAGTATTTAGTACATTAAGGAATAGACACATTATTATTATGGAACTAATGACCAGGGTATCAGTTTGCATCAGATGGACCTGGGTTGGAATGCAGGTTTTTATATGTACTGGCTGGGTGGTCAAGACATGCTACTGAACTACTCTGAGATTCAGTTTTGTCATCAGAAAATACTGGGCTCTTTAATCTATGAAAGAATTAAATAAAATAACATAAATATGAAAGCACAGGACAGGGAGTAAACTTGTCATTTTTTCTTTGGTAACATAAAGTGAGTTTTACTGTATTGTTTTTTCTTTAATATGTAAATTTTAGTTATTTAGGAGATTAAAGCAGAAGACTAGATATAATATTTTTCTCTTTTTTATGAGAATTTTTATCATTAATAAAATCTTTGAAGTTATATTTTTCACTCTTTAAATATTCCTACTTTATTAAAAAAAAACTTATTTATTTCTAATTCACCTGTTAAGTCCTAGTAATAAACTAAGCTTTTGTGACTGTTTAGAAAATATCTTCTAAGATTAGAAAAACCAAATATTTGCAAAGATAAAAAAACAATCAGTCTTACTTATAAGTAAAGATTTTCACATCTTCCGTAAGTATCAAAAAATTCTTTAATTTACCAGAATCTGGAAATTTTTGGTGATATTTCATTTTTCTTGTATGTAAGATCTGGCAGATGACCAGCTAGGCACCATGTTGATCTTCAGGGTGTGTTAAAGCAGACAGTGGGGTAGGACGGAGTCCATGACAAAGTCAACCACCCTGTACCCACTCATCAGTTCTTTGTGCCAGCGTTTTCTAGACACAGGGAAAGTCATCTGGTGTGGGTTCACACTGCACCTTGCTGAGGTGGGCCTGATCTTTCCCTTGCCAGGTAAATACTTAGAAGCATGTCCATGGTGGTTCCCAGGTAAGGTGTCCAATGAACATGCTGAAGAGAGAGGATTTTAGTTCTTTCTAAGAAATAATAAGATAGTCATCCATGAATTAATATAGACTTATATAGAGAAGTTTTAATTTTTTATTTAAATAGGTAATTATTATGACAAAACCTTTATATTTAAGAAAAAGAAAAGTCTCCAGCTTACTCTTTCACCTCCAGCCCATTTCCAATTTGTAAACATGCTCTGATCCGTCCAACCACATGGCTTTGCAGGTGGTCTTACCAGAACCTGTGAATAACTATTTACCTACCAGATCTTGGGTCAAAGGTCAATATTGTGTCTATGCATTCTGGAAGAACAAGGAGGCTTGTGTAACTGGAGCAGAGTTCAAGAGGAGGCTATCAATACAGACAGAACGTGTGGACCTGGAGGTGTTGGAAGGATTCTTACTGCACCTTCTTAACTGTACCTACTCCTCCCCACCCCACACACTACACCAGACCACACCATAAGTTCTTAGCACCACTGTAGTTTATGACTGTAATGTTATTTCTATAATAAACTGGTTAGTGCTCATCTTTCCCTGACAAGGAATGTCCAGTACTTTCCCGGCCAGGAATGTGCAGTACTTATTACAACACGATGAGATAGCAAAGTGACTAGTGTAGGAAAGGTATTCAATAATATCCTAAATGAATGAAAGAAATACATGAATGAATGAAAAATGAATAATCTATTTTAGAGAAGCAAAAAATACAAGTTCTTCCTATTCTTTCAATCTAGTCACTCTTCTTTAACCTTACTGTCTTATTTCTTAGATAGGAGAATTGCTTGAAAATCTGTTCTACAGATGAGCAAAAACCTAACCTTATATATATATATTTGCTTCTTGAACAAATGAATGAATTATATACATATATATATATGTATATATGTATATGTATATATATGTATATGCACCTGAAATATAACAATAGAAAAGAAGAGAAATAAACGTTTTGTAATTGACAAAAATCAGCAACTCTGTTGTAATAAAGGGAGACTCCATGGTTCACAGTGAGCAACAGCACAACCAAGGAGAATGCAGGCCTGTGGCTAAAGTCAGGCAAGGTGCAGTTTCCATAAAGAGAAGGATTATATGTGAAACTACACTCCCGGCTCTTCTGAAAATAGGGCATTGCTTTCTTCTGATAAAAGAGTATAACTCTTCTGTATTGTTAATTATGCTTACAATATTACTTGTGTATTCATTCATTAATAAGCTGTAAATTACTTTTCCTAATTTCAAGATCATAGACCATTGAATGTTCTGAAATCAACTTACTGGGTCACAGAGAACATTTTTAACAAATGAAATAGAATTTTAATAACATTATATTCCTTCTATTTCAAGCAAGTAGTGGTTTTTTTTGTTTCTTTTTAACACTGAAACACTACTTTTAATGACGTATAAAATATTTTAAATAATCTTTTTAATTCAAATAATGTAAGTTAAACTTAAAGTACATTTTTAAATAATTATAATCAATAATGATAAGGAGCAATGAGATAATTTTATACATTCCTGACAGAAATATAATCATAAATTCAATGTTTTAAAAATGTTTTTATTAGTGCATCATAGTTATACATTGGGGTTTATTTTGATTATACAAGCATGGAATATAATTTGCTCCACCTGTGCATCTTTTGTTTTCCTTTTACATCTCTATATCTGTGTGTGTAGTTGGCTGAAAGGTGAAATATATTTCTCACTGTGGATCATGATCAAATATAGAAGTATATAAACATATATATAGAAAGTCACTGCTTATAGAACCCCCCTATAGGCTCCAAAGTCAGACAAGTTGGAACACTAATCCTGGCTTTAAAACACTACCTCTTCTACAAAATGGAGCTAATAATTAATCTAAAATATGTAAAATAATATCATAAATAATAATGACTAATATTTATTGAGACCTTTCTATGTCATGAAAGGTCCATCTCCTTTAATCTCCAAAACAACCCAATAAAGCTAACTTAACCTCATTTTACAGGAGAGGAAACAAAGATACTGAGAACTGAAGGGACAGTCTATATGAACCCAAGAGTATTTATCTCAATGATCTGCACATAAATAAGTGCACAACCTTGTTAGGAACTACCAGCAATTATTTAATGAATCCTACTTTAGCATCTTGCATGGAGCAGGAAAAGTTCACAAACATGTGTGATGGATAAAATGCAGTCCTTGCACTCAGAGAATTATCCACAATAAGGTCTAGGAAATTAAATAAGAAATTCTTCTGAACTATATTCATGAAAGGAAAGCTTGGAGAAAGAAGGGTGTAGAGCAAGATCTTCACCGAAGAGGAAGACTCTGCATAGCTAGAATGAAACAGTAAAGGTACAACCAAGGCCCAGGGGAAGAAACAACTGTACATGAAGATTGACAACAGAATGTAGAGAGAAGTGTTGAATACTAGATTAAGGATTTGTATCCTGTAGCCAAAAAAAAAAAAAAAAAACCCACTGAAGACTAAAATGAGTAATGATAAACATGTAATCGCTAATACTACATAATAACCTCAAAATAATTACTATTTTAAGAATTGTGTATTTTGACATGAAGAGCAAATTTGATTTTTTTCAATGTTATAGGTGGAAAGTCAACCTTGTTCAAGGAAAATTATGAGGATTAATAAAAACATTCATTAAACTCTAGAATTTTCTAAAATATTCTATTATAGAAGTAAGTTCAAGTTTTTTTTATAGGTAACTATTACATAAAGTATTTTAGCTTAAAGGGGAATATCTGCATAAACATGGGTTTTTATGATAAATGCATTTCTCAGTTTGTAGAGTTTGAGGACAAGATTATTGATATAATTTTCAAGTTTCCTTAAATAATTATGGACATTAAATCATATAAATATAATGACACAAAGCCTTTTGCCTAAAGAGAATTTATACCAAAAAAGTGGCCAAATATCCATTCTTCATCAGATTTGACCCTTAGTATTCTACTATTCATTTTATTTTCTACTATGGCCAGAAGAAATATATGCATATTGTCAAGTCATATATAAGCTGGTACTGAATTTCTTTTCTTCCTAATTTCAAATACCTGCATTCTGATATTTTAAAGGTCTAAACAGACTCAAATTAAAATGAATTAAATAAAACAAAAACTCTTATATCTTAAAACATGTTTAAAGATTTAGAAATCATATGGCATCTAAAATGCAATCTTACATATTTTGGGTTAAAAAGATTGAAAAAGCGACCTTCTGAAAATTGAGTCCTTGTGCCCAGGAACAATTCTTGGGGTTTGGAACATCTTCCCATAACAGCTTCTTCATTCTACAAAGGATAAATAAGTAAGTCATAAGAATTACAGAAAAACATGCATATTGAAAATGCTAAAAGTTAATGAATATACAAAATAGAAATTGGTCCTTCAGGGCAGTTATGCTTCAGCAGGGTCTAATTCATTTTTACATTCTGTCCCATGAAGAGTGCCATCAAATTTCTACCTAGAGCCAAGTTAATGATGCATCATGATAAAAATAGCTCATTTTATTGAAAGCTTGGGCCAGGCACCAGGCTAAACACAGATTTTTTTTTGCATAGATTTTCCTCAAAAAATAAAATATTGAAAGTGGCTACCACATGGGTGTCAGAAACAAACCCATCTGATGGAGCCCCAGCAACTCAACTGACCATAGAACCATCTATGGCAGCCATAGAACCATCCAGGGAACTCAAGGCCATTTGTCTGACAAGCCAGACAGACTGGACCCAGGCAGGGCTGTTCTCTAAAGAGCACAGTGACTGCTCATTGCAAATGAACGACTGCTCCAGGTCACAAATAAAGTCCATTTTTAAAGTCCTGTGATCACCACTAAAATCTTCAAACCAAATTTGAGGGCTCCAAGAGCCATTTTTATCACATCCAAGAACATGCCCAGACTTCTATTTTTAGTCTATTAACTCCTAAGTGTATAATAAGAGGGGTTAAAAAAAAAAGACTCAACTAAATTCTTCCTTAAGGTATATGTTGTTCTATGAAATTGAAAAGTCATTTCATGAAAGCAAAACTTTTTACTTTATACCATCTTAACTGTATAATGAATACATACAAAAACATTTAGAATACTTCAACATTCATGATTTGAGTTTTAATCTTAGAGCTTTTGCCATAAAGATTCTTAACATTAAGTACAATACCTTTGGTGTGATATTAACAATGTTCCAAGCAGTAAGACAGAAGAGGAAATAATTATCGGCACAATTACATATAGACCTGCATCATTCTTGTGTTTTTCAATATCATCTGAAAAAGAAATATAATTGACACAATTCAGATACTTAAGGCAATCTTAATTTCTTTCTGTATCAAAATTATAGTAGACTTTTTCAGATTTCAAAATAAATCTTTGTCTTAAAAAATAAGAGGGAGACAAAAGTATATTATATCCACATTAATGTTTTGTTTAGCATTATACTTAAGACCTAGCAAAAATTTTTTCAAAATTATTTATTTGCCATGCCACTCCATCAGATTATCTTTAGATATGAGTCAAAGTATCAAACTTGTGATGATGACACAGCCACATCAATGTTTATAATGGCTCAATTCACAGTAACTAAGCTATGGAGCCAAACCAGGTGTTGAAGGACACCTTCAACAGATGAGTGGATAAAGAAAATGTGATACACACACACACACACACACACACACACACACACACACACTTTGGAATGTTACTCAGTTATAAAAAGAGTGACTTTATGACTTTTGCTGGTAAATGGATGGATTTGGAGACTATTATGCTAAGTGAAATAAGCCAATCCCAAAAAACCAAAGGTCAAATGTTCTCTCTGATATGTGGAGGCTTAACACACAACAAGGGGGAGGGAAGAAGAATAGAAGTTCAGTGGATTAGACAAAGGGAAAGGAATGAAAGGGATGGGGGATTGAAATAGGAAAGACAATGGAATGAATTGGACATAACTTTCCTATGTTCATATGTGAATATACCACCAGTGAAATGCCACATCATGCATAACCACAAAAATGGGAAGTTATACATCATGTATGAATGATATATCAAAATACACTCTACTGTAATGTATATCTAAAAAGAACAGATTTTTTAAAAAAAGTTTTCATGATGAGTCATAGCATCTTCTCCCAACAAACCCAATCTAAAATACTTGCCAAACTGTATCTTGTTCCCTCCAGAGACAGGCACCTCCTGGCTGTTTCTAGAATTACTATGCTCATTCTTCAGGGCCTTTACATAAAACTACCCCTTTGCCTGGAGTGTTCCTCCCTTTTATACGCAAATATCAGCACCACAAAATTACCATTTCTGGCCTTACTAACTAAAGCAACACATTTTTAACTCCATCCCTTCATCTTACTTTTATTTTCCTTTAGGTACCTATTTCTATCTGACATTATATTTTACATACTCTCTTTGTCCATCACTCCCATTAGTTCACTGAGGTTTAGGCTCCATGATGACAGAATCTTATGTTCACCCTTTAACCTCCATTCTTAGAATAATATTATTTCTTTGCCATGCCACTCTATCAGATTACCTTTAGATTATATCAATAAATGTTTGTTAAATACTGAAATAATTTTTAAAATTATCTTCATTCTAAAATCAGATAAAATGTTTCTTTATAAAAACGACATTATTGGGAACCAAGCATGGTGGGGCACACCTCTAACTAATCCCAGTGGTTTGGGAATCTGAGGCAAATTCAAAGTTAGCTTCAGCTGTTTTTAGCAAGGCCTAAGCAACTTAGTGAGACCCTGTCTCAAAATAAATAAATAAAAGGGCTGAGGATATGGCTTAAGTGTCACTGGGTTCAATACCCAATACCAAAACCAAAAGTATATTATTGGGTTGTTTGAATTTGAAGACAATTAAAGAAAAATAAGATCAAATCATTGGTAATTCAAGTACAATAAATCACATCAGAAATATAAAAGGTACAGTGAATGTAACTGTATAACTATCTATTTTTATTTTTAGAGAAAAGATATTTTCTTTTGAACCATCCTATTTTACATTTACATAAGACTTGACTCTTCCATGATCTCATCAGAAAAAGAATAATCCAATGGCAACACAATTTCAAATAAATCTGGAAACACATATCAGTGTAAAATGATCTAAAAGAAAAACTTTTACCTTGGGTGAAACTAGTAGTTATCTTTGGTTTTCCCACTCCTTCCATAAATACTGGGTAAAGACTGAACTGATACTTCTCAATAGGGATAAAATGATCTGAGGAGGAAAATACAGTAAAAGTTCATTTCTGCTTAACTAATACTGAGGAGACCCTATTTTAAAAAAATATGCTGTTTTCCAAACAGAAGTCAGCAGTTATTTATAGACTGAAGTCATGATGGAGTTTTGAAAATAACCTAAGCATTCCACACTCCCTAGTAATGATAATAGTTTTCCAAACAACTTTTCAAATATATTACTCAGACACAGAAGATTGTGATTTTTCAAAGGTGTGTTTCAGTTATAGCCACTATGTTCAATTCAGAATAAGAGCTTTCTTTCCTTCACTTTTCCAGAATAATATGTACTCCCTTCTCTCCCTTATCCTCAAAGTAGGTAATATTTCCCTTCTATAGGAATTTAGTTTACTTAGTTTCTCCAATCAAGGTAACTGAAAGACTAAAGTCTTGTGAAATCCTTTGCAAAGAGGATGGATATGATGACCAAGCCTCCTCTTGCAATATATGGAGGTCTAGATACCAGGAGAATGGCCATGCTTGTGGCAAAGCTCAAAGACCTAACAAGGATTTTCATGATTGTTAATAACATGTGAATATTATTCTAGAAGAGGCAGATCTTTTTGAAGCTTAAATTCTATATCCCCATTATTTAAAGAAAGGCAGAGAGAGTAACCACCTAGACAACAGTGGTCATGAACTCAGTTCTCTATCCAGAATTTATAAACAAATTTACCCTGATGCTAAATTATAAGTTTCTGGAATGAAATGAAAGTGTAAGTCCTTTGGATGATTTTCTGTGATAAGATCATGGTAATCCTTAGTTTACCTACTTACTTTCCCTTAATCCTTACTCTGACTTGGAGAGGCTGTATTAAACACTTACAATCTGTGCTTTACATGTCCCTTGGGATAACTGTTATACTGCTGAGAGATCACACTGGCCTAAGTGGTTACTTAGATGCTTAGATTTGTGGCCTACCACTCCCACTCATTGCTAGTGACATTATAAGCGAGTACATACTTTGGGAAAGCAATTTGGCAATAGTTTTAAAAAGGTAAAGCTGAAAGCAACATAAATAATCTCAAGTAGTTTAAGCAGATTTGGAAATAAAAAGTTATATGGGCATTAAAAATAATGATAGAAAGGATTGAGTCAAATATATATGATATATGATTACAATGATGTAAATTATTAAAATGAAAAAAGGTCAAGGGAAATAGAATCAAATGTTTTGATAAGGTGATAGAAGTATTAAGCTGGTAGTACTATCTATGTTTTTAAAGTTTTCATTAACTAGCTAAATTATTTGAATTAATTTATACAGTATCATACTAATCCATGAGCCAAACTTTTTAAAATACAGTAAATTTAGGACTGGGTATGTAGCTCAGTGGTAGAGTGTTTGCCTCACATGCATGAGGCCTTAGTTCAATCCCCATTACCACCAAAAAAAAAAAAAGAAAAAGAAAGTATAGCAAACTTACCATGGATATAATATTTCTTAACATTTGAAGGGATTCTAAGCCATTTAATTTCATCATCTTCATGAAGATTTTTCCATTCAATGATAAAGTACATGAGACGGTAATCACTGGGTGATAGCACCCAGGAAAGAATCACACAACTGCTGTTTAAAGGATAAACACTGAGCGACTGCATGAGATTTACTGAAGGGAAAAGAGAACATTTATTTTTAAATTAAAATTAATGAAAATTTATTAATACCCTAGAGGAACTTATGACCTATTGGATGAAGGGAGAAAAGGCAGCAGACAATTTATGTAAATGTAATACATACCAATTATTTTTCCATCATGAGAGTCACATAAGCAGAGAGAGATAGGAATACATGATATGGAGGAGAAAAATGATTCCACCTAAGATCTAAAAAAAGGAATTTTCTCGAGAGTCAAAATTGTTCTCAGCTGGAATCCTGCACAAGCCTATTAACCATCCTCTAGGATTCCCTCCAAACTCTTCTCTCCTGCTGACACAGTGATGCTTTCAAAGCAAAAAATCTGTTCATTTTAATACCCTCAGAACAGATTCTGACTTAAAAGCCTCCAGTCGATTTCCACATCTGAGCCTAAAATTCCTATCATGCCTAAAAGGCTCTGAGGGCCAAGTCTCAGCCTACTTCTCTGACTTTTGCAAATTTCTACAATAAAGCCATCCTGGTTTTCCTTCTTTTCTTATCCTGTGCTAAAAAGACTTTTGATCAGCTGCTCCTCTGTTGGGACCAATGTTCTTCACCCCACCCCACAAATGAGGAAATCTAACTTCTATTCACACTTCAGATTTCAATTTAATACCATTTCCTCAAGGTGACTTCTCTGATCCTCAATGCCAGGTCATGTTCCTTTTTATTTATTCATTTTTTAATTTCATAAAATTATATTCCTTTCTTAAGGACACTTAGCTTATAAGTAGCCAATCACTTGTATGATTATTTGATTCATAACTATCCCATCCATTGACTCTGACTATGCCTCATTATAGTTTTTTCTCATGTTGAAACTTCCCCACTTAGCACACTGAAGCATTCAACAAATACTTCTAGAACACATTTACTGAAAAAAATTTAAGTATAAATGTTGTACTGGGCATTATCAAACTTACAAGAAGTTTACACAATAAGTTAAACAATGTTGCATTTTTGTTAAAAACTTATACTTTGAATATATAATCCAGAATAGAAACTCCTATTGAAAGTGGTCCTTGATTCTCTGATTAATCATATATCAAAATTAATGAAAAAGGGTTTGCTACTCACAGTAAATGAAGTCTACAGTAATTTTCAAATCTCAGCAATTAACCTGTATCCATATAACATGTCATATTACTATGAATGTATAGTGTTTTGTGTATAAAGTATTATATGTAAATATACCACATATTATAAAGTGCATATATATAGTAGACTATCTATAATATATATTTATACATAAAATACTATATGAATTTATTTTTGCACATGCACAGAGAAAGGGGACAATGACCTACAACCTCCATTGCTCCAAAAGTTTAAGTATTAGATTTAGTAGAATATTTTCAATTATTATAATACCATTTCAACAATGTTCTATCACATGAACATAACCTGTGTATACTGTATTTTGTTATTTTTCAGTCAAAGAAGAGATAAAGCATGAAAGAGAACCCCACACTGCTCAGAAGATAAGTTAAAAAGGGAATGCTTTGCAAAAGTTAAATATTAAGAGGGACAACAGATTACTACTCTGTATATCTTCTTACCTTTGCTCATAGCCCATGACAATGTTAAATTAAAATTTTCAAAAGAAGCACCAATTGAATTGATGGCCAGAACTGTAACAGTATGTGCTTGCTCTGTCCACAAGAAAGTGGATTTGGTGTGATTTCCCACATCTTCTGACCATGTTCTATTGTGGGAAGTATGATGCTTTACCACATATCTCCTCACACTGCACAATGAGTCATTTTTCATCAGGGGCTGTAGTAAACATAAAAATTGATTAGTTTTAAGAACACAGTGCTTTTTATATCAGCTGAGCTCATGCAGCTTTTATACATTTGCCATTGGGAGGCAGGAATCAGACCAGGCATTGCCTATTAATAATGTGGAGGGACTGGGAAGGTGGGGAGAGATGGAGGCTGCCTGGAACCACAACCACCATACAGATGTCTGGGTAATTATGGAGCATAGGAAACTTAATCTCCCCCCCCCCACTACCCCCACATTTTTCTTTGTTTTAGTTTTTGTTTTTTTCTTAAGACTGGGAGAATAAATCCCTCAAAAATAATGAAGTAATGAGATAATTAGGACACTTTTCTAATAAGACACTTCACTCTAATTTTAGAGAAAGAAAGAATGACAAGACATAGGGTTTCCTCATCTCAAAAGCAAATAAGAACTCTCATATTCTGTAAAGCAACAAGAAAGAGCTAAGAAGATATTAATCATCATTTACATTAATCCTAGTAAGATCTGTCAGTCATTGCTCTGATATGCTTGGAAGATTGGGGAAAGGTTAACAAACAACAGAGGCTATCAGCATTTCTGTCCTATAGTTCTATTTTTCTCAAATCACACTAGGTCAAAGATTACTATGTAAAATATATACTGAGTACAACTCTATTCTATTCTACAGAGCTTAAAAACATACCCTACTTTCCCAATCATCTTGATCTGTTAGAGGTAAAATTAAAAGCTACCAATCCCTTATAAAGCCATAGAAAGGTGACTACATACTAGAAATCTGCTTTTATTTTTTTCCCCCATTTAGATGCCTCTAAGTCAGAAATGATAGAGAAAAACAAACACATGTATTTCTTAGAATCCTGTGCATAGATTGGGAGTAAGATGTTAGCAGCTACAGCAAGAAAGAAATATCTTGAAAGTCATGCAAACTTTGAATTTTATTTGAATAATCCATGTCAGTTTTAATATACAAATATTTATTTTTGTAATCATCAATAATAAACATCTACTACAAGATGCTATAGGCTCATCTTATATAGTTCCTGCCCCAGCCCTAACATTAGCCATTTCTCTCAAGATCCCTGTTCCTTTCTTTCTTTTCCTTTTTTAAAAACATTTCTGATTGTAAATGGACCATTTGTTTATTTTTTTATTTTTTATATGGTGCTGAGGATCTAACCCAGTGCCTCATACATGCTAAGCAAGCACTCTACCACTGAGCTACAACCCCAGCCCCTGCTGTTCCTTTCATTGGATAATGATATTAGAAATAAATCTGGGCATGCTTCTTATACTTGAGTGTCATTACTTTTAGCTCTTAGCTTACAAATCAAGGAAATGTACGTGTGAATTAACTCCTGCATATACACATATCTCTAGACTTTTGATATTCCCTCAAAAGTCTACCTATACTAAGCTAAATATGAGTTTATATTTCAACTCGAATCCATGATCATGTCTCCAACCTTAATTAATGACCACATGGATCACTCTAGCCTCCTCCCCTTGCTTATCTGTAACCTCCCCTTCCAACAGTGAGAAACCTGTATCTCACCACTTGCCATTCATTTACTTACTTGTTCCATTCTAGGATATGTATGGTGGTTCAATACTGTTAGTCTATACTCTCATGAGAGACACATCAACTACATTTCAGTGTTTATTGTGGTTTCTTTCAGCTTTAGTAGTAAAACTCCACACCTTTCCACTTACTTAAGGACTTTTCTCCTACCACCTTGTCATGGTCTATATTCCATCCTGGGATGTTCCAACGTCCTTGGATTTTTAAAAAAAATCTACATGCGTTTCAAATCACTCCTTGTGCTATAAAGCTCATGGGTTTTGGCAAATGCACAGTGCTATATACTTACCATTTCAGTATTACACAGAACAGTTTCACTTTTGAAGGATATCTTGGTTGCTTCCAGTTTAGAGTGATTTATGAATGAAGCGGTTTGAACATCCATGTGCAAGTTTTTATGTGGACAAATAAGTTTTCAAATCACCTGGGTAATAACTGGGAGTGCACTGCTGCATCATATGGTAAGGCTACATTTAGCACTTTAAGAAACTGCCAAACCTTCCCAAGTGGAGGGATGATTTTGCATTCCTACCAGCAATAAATAAAAATTCTTATTGTCCTGCATCCTCGTCATCAATTTGTATTTCAGGTTTTTTGTTGTTGTTGTTGTTTTTGTTTTACTTTAATCATTCTAATAGGTGTGGAATGGTATCTCATTGTTGTTACACTTCGAAAGCCCTTAATGACAAATTATGTTAAATGGTTTTAATATTTTTATTTGCCATTAGTATATTTACTTTGGTTAGATGTATGTAATTGGGTTGTTTTGCTATTGTTTAAATTTTAAGAGTTCTTTGTGTAATTTGGTTATAAGTCCCTTATGAGATAACTTTAATCCATTAGTTAAAAAAAATAAAATATAAAATATAAAAATAAATAGAAGACTGACCAGTAGAGGAAAGGGAACAGGAGTAGAAGGAGGGGAGGGAAGTGCTGGGGACCGAATTGGAGCAAATTATATTCCATGCTTGTGTAATTTTATCAAAATGGACCCCAATATTATGTATAATTATAATGCACTAGAAAGAAAGAAAGAGAGAAAGAGAGAAAGAACCTTCAAAATCTGAAACACATCTGGTCCCAAGCACTTAGCATAAGGAATACTCAACCTGTATTAGAACATGACCTAAAGTATAGTGTGAATATACATTGTTCATAGTGATAAAAACAAATGAATAAATAAATAAATGTAGGAAAATATATGAATCTCCCATGCAAAATCTCAATAATTTAAGTAGATCCTCCACTCTCAAGAAGGTGGAACATATAGCTCTCACTCCTTAAGCAGGGACAGTACATAATGAGTTTATTCCAAAAAGTACAAAATGGAAAGGGGGAAAAAGAGTAATTTCACAATGGGAAACTGATAAACTACCTCAGTCAAGTGAGCAGCTTTAGCACCAACTTTATTAAGTCACATTGGTAATATGCAGCCTTAATATGATATGATGGAATGCCTCTTTAATCAGTGGTCTTTCTCCCAGAAAGTAAACATTAGGGAACATCAGACAAAACCCATTTGAGAGAAATTCTACAAAATATCCAACCAGTAATCCTCAAATATGTCAAGTTCATCAAAAACAAAGGTCTAAGAA
This sequence comes from Marmota marmota marmota, assembly GCF_001458135.2. Lineage (NCBI taxonomy): Eukaryota > Metazoa > Chordata > Mammalia > Rodentia > Sciuridae > Marmota > Marmota marmota. The sequence goes on from NW_026000082.1 coordinate 1,584,637, forward strand.
ACTTTTACATCTAGGAAGAGCATAGGGTGTCATGACTACTGAAGCTATAATGTGATGGACCAAAAAGAAACCCTTCAGTAAAAACTAAGGAAATCTGAATCTGAATAAAAGAACTTCAGTAAATAATAACATATGTTGTTTAATTATAACAAAAGTATAATGTTATTCTAAAATGTTATTAATAAACTTGATATGAGATAGATGGGAATTTTCTGTGCTATCTTTGTTGTTTCTCTATAAATGTAAAACTGCCCCTAAATGAAGTTTTTATTTAACTTAAAGCCAGAGGGGAAATATATATATATCGTACTGTTCTTATCCTGTGGTCTTGTGACTTATTCATTCTAAACCTTTGGGCAAATTTTACCCCAGAGGTTTGAGAAGCACAGCCCTGGGGAACATCTATGGTTTGGATCTTGAATGTCCCCCAAAGGCCATGGATTAAAGCCTTGGTCACTAGCTTGTGGTGCCACTGGAAAGTGGTGGGACCTTTAGAAGGTGAGGCCTAGAAAAAGGAAGTTAGGACATTGTGGGTGTGTTCTTGAAGGGGGGTTATTGGGACATCACCCTTCCCTCTTGCCTCCCCACCACAGTAAGGCAGCCAGTTTCCCCAGCCATGTGCTTCCACCATGATGTTCTGCCCTGCTACAAAGCCAAAAGCAATGGAGCCAACTGACCATGGACTGAATCCTCAGAAACTGTGAGCCAAAATAAATCCTTCCTCCTCCCTGTAAGATGTCAATTGGAAAGCTGGCTAACACAGGAACCATAATCACTGACTTAGTACCTCAGTTTAGGAAACCAAAATAAAATCATACAAAACAAAGTTAATGAAAGATAATTCAGTTAACAAAAGGCATTCAAGTTCCTTGAAAGATGGTAGATTAGTAAGGGTCAATCTCCCTCCCTCAAAACAACACTGAAGAACACACAGAGTTGAGGTGTGTATCATGATGGTCACTAGCTATTTGTGGCTATTTAAATTTAAATAAATTAAAGTTTTTTAAAATTATCAGTTATTAATGCAAACTTTACATTAAAATATTGAAATAGAAAACATTCAGAAATTGCATTGCTTATTAGCCAAATAAAATTGTATAGTATTACTGGATTTACAAACTAAAAGTACATAAACTCTTATACACCCTAATTTTTCAGGAAACCACTTTCAAACATGTTGATTCACACCTGAGAACTGAACTTGAGTCTCACATTTAGGGTGATACAAATACTACTGTATTCCCAAATCAGTCTTACATTTGGTGTCTACTGATCAAATAATTTATTCACTTGGGATAGAAATCAATTCATTTGGGAGAAAGAATACTCTGGAATTTCTATCAAATATCCATTGTTTACGGAACATTATTTATATGTCATTACATTGATAGAACAGTCTCATATGTCTTAGATGTTTTTGAGCTATGAGGGGAAGACCACATTTACATTGTTCAGGATTAAATATAAGGCAGTTTGGGGACTCAAAGAAACACTAAATATCATTGGTCCACTCTTACATTTATACAGATGAGTAAAATGAAGCCCCAAAAGTCAAAGTATAATAGTAATAGCATAATTATAAAATGATAAGCTGAGAAAAGAATGAGAGTCTACTAACTCCAGGCCAATGCTCCAGTTACTATATATCCTATCTCTTTACATTCTACCACTATACATCCTACTCACATTAAAAAATGAAGTGAAAATATGGGATTGCAGGTCATTTGAGAGATTAATATTGATAGGATTATGAACAATAAGTACATCTTTTAAGAGTATAAACATAAAGTTTAAGAATGACATAAAAAGCAGGAATACCTTCCAAAGTAAGGTGACATTTCTCTCTTTTTTAGTAGTATCTCCATTAATGATTCTCCAAAATTCAGGTCCTTTGATAGGAACTGCAAAAACAACAAGAAGCTCAAGTTACACATATGTTTTGGGAAGGAATATTTTCAGTCATATTTGAAGCACACACTTATGGATTTTCAAAACATGTTTACATAATCCTTGCAGACCTTTGACATCCATGACAACTGTATAGGCTGGACTGCTCCAATTACTCCAATATCCCAGTCCATCTAACCTCTTACAGCGCACCTGAACAGCATAGACTGCACATAGATCTGGCACTGGAAGACTGGCAGATTTTGATTTTGCATCATATACCTCATGTACCTGTAAATTAAGTCAAAGCATTAGGTTAATCATTACTGATGCACATGTATCTAAAAGGTCTTGGGTGCATTTTATTTGAAACCTTAACACTATTTCAAAATTAAAAGACAGCTGATTTTGTTTTTCTGGTTTCAGAAATAGTCACATTAAGATTGGACTGAGTGTGTGTGGGAGAGGGGCACAAAAGCCTACAGCACGGGGTATTCCTAGGTGGTCTCCCATCCAAGTACTAACCAGGCCTGACTGATCTTGCTTAGCTTCTGAGATCAGGCAAGATTGGACATGTTCAGAGTGGTATGGCTGCAGTTGGTAAAGTGCTTGCCTTACATAAACACACACACACACACATACACACACACACAAAAGATTGGACTGAGTGCCTTTAAGTCAAAGATCTCTTTAGGACAAGATTTTGGATTGGTCCACTTGCAACCTCGTTTTGCAAGTACTCTTTTACCCTATTACTAATCTTTTTCCTCTAATTCTCTATCCACAAAGACTTCTCAGAATTTTAATTTAGTGATTACTTCTGTAGAGAATCTCTGCATTTAGTCTCGCTCCACAAGCAGATAAAATGTTACATTCATTTAATTGTAAACCTTGTGGGCTAATGGACATCACTGGGGTTTCTCATATTGCTAGATTTCTGCAGGCTGCCATCACGAAACTGTCACGGAAAGCTACCATATACATGCTTGTCACTATGGATACAAATCTGATTGTTTAATAAAAGCAGCTTCTTTCAAAATGCATTCTATTGAACAATGGTGTACTAAAAAATATTAATAGATTTTCGAAGAAAAAGAGTTTCTTATAAAAATGAGTTTGGGAGACTTGAGATGAAACAAATTCACAAATGTTTTTTAATGTAGGATCTTTATGTCTCCAGACCTTTACTGTGTAAAATATGGCAACTCTTCATGAGGAAGATAGAGAGGTGCAGGGTTTCCTAAATTTGTTTAGCCATGACACTTTTCTCAAGGGACATTTCACAAGACCAATGTTCTATGAGACATACTTTGGGAAATGATGGAACAGCAAACTCGTCCCTAAAAGGGTCAGACTTTAATCAATCTAATTAGTGAAAATAGCTACAAGAATTCAGAAGGATATATTTTTATGTCAATAAAATTAATCTTGTGTCATGAAATTCTTAAACATTATATAAAACTGCATATAGTGAGGCAAGCTAAGGAAAAATGTACCTTCCATTGTACTTCTTTTCCACTTAATCCATATCGAATCTGAAACTGAAGATTATTCTCTGGAAAGACTGGCTTTTCCCAAGAGACTTTCAATAAGCCAATATTTACAGTAATTTCTGCTTTTACACTAGATGGAGGCAGTGGTTTCACTTGAAATTTAAAAAACAATATTATGTAATAGAAATTTAAACATTTTATATTTTCATACCTTATTTATAAAGCACTATCTTTTAAAAACAATCATTCATTGCCTTATCTGATCCCCTATAACTTTATGTGATACATAAGAAAAGAATAATCTCTGTTTTGCAAACAGACTGATTTAAAAAAAAAGAACAATATCCATGTTACTCCAACATGGTAATAATAATACCTGATTAGAAATTTAGATATTGGTTCTGCGTGCAAATTTACCATACTGAACACATGATAAATATCTATAGTAAATTCTGTTCTACATGCACCTTTAACTGGAGATCAAAGCATCATCAATTTCTACATGCATCAGTTTCAAACTCTTCTCTTGATGTCTATTATTACTTATAGATTAAGGTCAAGATCAACAGTAGTCTCTTAAAGTAAAATCTTGGTGTTGTACAATCTGAGGGAAACAGGTTAATAAGCAGAAAAACAGAACTAATATGCCCTGATATTTCAAAACAGCATTTTAAAAGTTAAATATATAGGAAAGACATATTTAAAGGCACAATGTAAAAAACAAACCATAGAAATGCAAAGAAAAAAAGTTACCTTATTTTCTTATCACCTTTTTATATTGCTATTCTCAGAGGCAAAGTCAAAGCTTCAGCTTATGTATGAAATATGTGAACTACAGAAATTTTCCTAAGTTCTTAATATTTTAATTTGAGGGCCTCTCCTCCTAACAATAAAAGTCAATATGGAAATGTGACATATTTGAAACTGAAAGCCTGGAAACCCAAGCATAACTGGGAGCTTCTTGAGCTCTCTGTCATAACTCCAGGGATCAACTTCACAAGGCCAGTTCCACTACCAGCCACTACCAACAACAACCACAGAAACCACTAAGCAATTCAAGCCATGATGAAGATTAAATGTAGACATTCTGTCTACCTTAAGAGATTATGTGTTATGTGGAAAATTAAGAGATGATGTGTTATCTGTATGTGCTGTTGGGGAAGAAGGATTCCTTGCTGTCCTAAGATATTTAGCACCAGAAAAATGCCACGTGAAGTTAAAACACTTACTTACAAGGGAATTATATAATGGTACAGAGAATCAATTGATTATGACTTAACATTGAAAAAGAAATCTAGTAATTAAAACAAGTTCATCTTACATTTAACAATATGTAGGTTCTAATTCAAAAATATTCTTTCACTCTGTTGTATAGTCACTGCCTAAAGATTTCACAATGGTTTTGAAGGGATAGCTCCAATTTTCAAAGGATTGTCTAAATCCTCTGAAGTCAAAGCACCTTTTGAAAAGAATATTTTAATATCATGATGAACGTCATCATCTTGTCTGTTTTAGGCACTTCGCTGTAAATATTCCAAATGCTTTTACAACACAGACTCCAAATTAAAATCTTGGACTATGACTATCCAGATTACAAAGACACTAGAATATCCAAATTAAACTTTCAGATTAAAAATATTGATGTTTTCATAACTATACTAGGAGAAAAACAAAAAACAGTGCATTATTTAGAAAAATATTACTAAATTTCATTCACAGTGGCCCATGTAATTCATCAGATAGTGTGCTGGAAATATTTCAATTGTTGAATGCTATAAATGAAATTTAAAATGTATAACTTTCTAAGGTTGATCATCTCAATTCCATTGTAAACAGTTTTTTTCCAAATTCCAGTATAATCAGAAAATAGAAAAATACATTAATCCTGAATCCATCTGCAACTAAATCTGCTAATAAAAATGGAGACACAGGTTGAGATTCAATCCCCAGTATTGCAAAAAGAAAATAAAGTGTAGACACACAACACAGTTTGACATACCTACAGAGTCAGGAAGGACACATGTTGGTGTAGAGTCCAGTGAACCTAAAGAGTGATTGATCCTAATCCACATTGTGTAGCCAGATAATAGAAAGATTGGCTGGAAAATGCATTCATAAAAACCATCCCTCTGCAAATGGCAATCCTTGGGTTCAGATATGGGATGAATAGATGGAATATCAGAACAATAAAGGCTGCTCCTTAAAATATACAAAAATAGTCAATTAGTATACAACACTGATAAAATCAATAGGAAAATATTTGAGAATTCTGACTTGTTTAAGAAACAGTTTTGCTGACTACAAATAAATGTTCTATCTACAAGTAAATATTCGTATTAGAAAGGCATTCTTGAATTCCCAGCTATATTTTAATCTTATGTTTTTCTATAGGCATAACTCCTATAAAATATTTCATTATGTATTAAGTGGGGATGCAATGAATAAATAAATTGTAATATAAACCCCATACTCCATTAATATTATTTATGAAATAAATGCAAATAATAAAATCCAGTTAAAATCTAAAATACTTAGAAAGCTAAGCTAATATTATATATTAGTGATATAATTTTAAAAGTATAGATCAAAAGTAGTAATGGAAACATTCTTTGGATGGGAAAAGGCAAAATCCTCACACAATAAATGGGGATTCAATTCCACAACAAATGGAAAATGTAGCTGATGGTACACAATATAGCCGAATTGATAGTACCTGATATTTGAGTTCAAATTAATATAATAAAAATAATACCAATTCCTGATACACATATGAATCATAAAGTCAAGTAGAGTATTCATTTTCTCAGAAAACAAAGTGAAAAAAATTTTGAGTCTCAACCAACAACATCCCACTTCTAAATATATAAAACATTTCTCCTTTCCTCTGCAAACAGCTCTTCTGTCCTCTACTTGCTCTGAATATGGTATTCAAATGCAAAAGTAGCAGTTACTCTTTCCAACGAAGTGGGAATGAGGAATTCAGGAAGAAATCTAATCTATATTCTCTCATTTCTCATTTTTGTAATGATTTTTTTATTCCCTGAAGATTACCAAAATGAAGGTATAAGTAATAATAAGAGGGGAAAAATAAAAAAGAGAGAGAAGGGACCATCTGTGGATAAAACATAAGAACACTGTAGAAGCATAGCAATATTCACTTTAAGTCAAGTGAAATGTTTAGCATCATTGTCATTCTGACAGCAGTAATCACTTACTGAATGTTTTCTAGAAATTATATCATTTAATTGTAAGTAAATGAAATATGGCATTATTTTTCATAGAAACCCTTTAGATCCTATCTATAAAAGCAAAGGAAGTTTAGGCTTGAGGAGGTTCAGAAACTCACCCAAGAATGTACAGCTAGTACCATGGTTATTCTATAAATGTTAGTGAGGTCAATAGGGTATGGGGTTTATATTACAGTCTTCCATTAACACCTCTCTTAATGTGAAAACACCATGAAAAGAATGTAAAGAAAGATTATAAAAGTAAAATGCCATATCATGAATATTATATTGACTTTAAAAACTAAAACCAAGTAGGATAAAGGCAGATATTTTTCTAATTTGGGAAATGCAGAAATAGTCACTTTTTTTTTTTTCTTGACACGTCATACGAAGAGAATCAGAGCAACTAGGAACAGAATTCAAACCACAATATTTGAAGGAGGGGATTCATTTTTCAAGTAGAAATTTTAGATTCTAAAAATAAATGCGCATGTTCTACATGTTCAGTCTCCAATACAAATAAAGACCAAATTGGAGCACAGTGTTTAAGAACAGTACACATACTTTAAAATACTATAAAGTATTTTTTAAATGACACTGTATCTAACTTCTTATCAAAGGTGATATCATTCTAGATAAAATGCTTTATAGAGACAAGGGGAATACTGTAAGAATATGTCTTAAATTGTTTTTTTAAAATGCATTCTTTTATTTTTCAAGAGGAGTGTGTTTTCCCCCCATAGCAACTAAAATTCTCTAATAACTTCATTTTTACAGCAAGATGGGACTAGAAATTTCTTAATGAATATCTTCTATGGTGTCAAACTGTGTGACTGTGCTTGAAACAGCAAACAGCTTCTGAGATGAGTAGCCATGTGCATCCCAAGGTAACATATCGTGTGATCTTCATGTGGGTACAAATCAAGAATCTCACATTTATTCCTCTTCATCTGCATGGTCTTGAGCAAATAAAGGAACTGACATCACAGTCCCCATTACAACTATCAATGACTATATGCTAACCATAACTCAGAATTAATTAGATTTTTGGGTTGATTTTTGTGCCCAGTAATGCAGGGGGTTACAGAAATGACTATAATGGTTCCTTCACAATTTGATTTCTCAAATTGTATTTAAAACAAAGAAAGGTAAAAAGCAGGCACACATTTCTCTTTACTAGAACATTTTACTCTTCATTAACATATTTCCTAAAATATCATCCAATTCTAAAAAACATTCATATTGTCTATTAGAATATTTTGTGTCTGCCTCTTTTTTCTAAAATATTAATCTTCAGCCAAATGATAAACATTTTTAATCCTCCACATTCTTCTACTCTAGTCAATTTTCTAGGTCAAATTAAATTGTATATAAACTATTTTTTCCTGAATATCATTCAAGAGTTAAAATGCGATTTTAGAAAACTGGTTGTAAGTAACTATAATGCACCAATAAAAAAACATGGAAAGAAAACCAGTTGTTAGATAAGAAATCTGAAGTAAAAAAAAGTTACAAATTTTTAAACCTCAGGTATAAATGTTTTTCAAGAATTATCAACTTATTTAATCCCTCAAAAATTTCCCCACTAATTATATTCTACCTTCTGCTTTCAGGAAGAAAATCTACAAGAGTACTATTATCAGTGGTATTTCCTATTATTGTTTAAATTTTAATTATAGACAGACACAATATCTTTGTTTTATTTATTATTTTATGTGATGCTGAGGATAAAACCCAATGTCTCATATGTACTAGGCAAGTGTTCAACCACTGAGCCACAATCCCAGCCTCTATCTGTGGTATTTCTATGGAAAATTTTTATTTTTATTTCACCATACGCACAGAAAAATAAAGCGGCAAAAATAACACATACCTGTGATACCTCAAGTGCAGAGTACTTCCCACAAGTGACTGGACTATATTGGCTGGCCATCTGCAAGTCATTTTAGTTAAGTACCCATCAGTTTCACATGATATATTGATATTGACATCTATTTAAAACACATTAAAATATTAATATAAAGCAAAAACACCAGAACTTTAAATGAAAAAAAAATTGTCCTAACATCTTTAATAGGCCACTGATATAGGGTCCATAATAAAAATGTGTCTAGTGGAACTAAATGAACAAAACCTCAGAATTCTTACCAATCACATATAATTCAGCATAACGATGGTGGCATTCATGTTCATTGCAGCAGTACACTGCATCGTAGGTAAACTTCCCTCGAGGCTTGGTTGCTTTCAAGTTGGGAAAAGTAACTTTGCTAACATGGTCGCTCACAACCTGATACTGGCTTTGAGGAATTTTCTCAGCCAAATTCATCCACCAAACAATCTTTTTTGAGGAAACAATCTTGTTTCCATTTTTATAAATGCAGTGAAAAGAAACGTTAGACCCAACACTTGTCAGAATTTTAGGGGGAAAGTATATGACATCTGTAACGAAAGAAAAGAAAGAGAGGAGCTCAGATGAAGACAGAAAACATCATGGAAGCGACATACATCTTGTAAAAAGGATTCACAACACATTCCAGGAATACACTGACAAAAATAAAACCAGTATTCTAAGAGCTGGAAGACTCTAAATGCCTGTTCATGGCAGCTATTCAGTGTCTCAAGAACTCCTGCTCTCAAGTGAATCAAGCTGCCAGGAATGTCTCCGCTGTCTTCTAAACACAGAGGCTTATTCAATGCAAAGTATGTTTTAGTAACAGTCACTTGCAGCAGTAGCTTTGCAAGATCTACATGAATGAACTTTTATTAAAAGATGAATTCTGATAAATATTAAAATTATGAATTACTCAAAATAATATCAATCATGAATTAAAAAATTTCAGACACAGTTATTTGAATAGGTGTTTTTTTCAGAAAATAGGTTTTTAAGTCTTGGAGCAAATGTATCTATTTTTCTTTAAGAGGAAAATATTGTCTGTATCCCATTATAAAAGCTGCCAACAGTGAAATGTGAAAATTGCATAATGTCTATTTCTTCTCTTCTTTGGTAACATCAAAAATGCTTTTAATAAAGTTGTTTTCGGTTCATATCATAACCTAATTGCAATATTCTAAGGTTTGGTCAGTTCTGGTAAAAGATCTAGGTTTTCCTCTAAAAGCTAAAACCTTCCAACAGCTATAGAGAGTAAACCCTGCCAATTCCTTTCAAGAGAATTTCTAAGAATTCCTTGATTAGGAATAGTCAATCCTTCATTAACTGTACACTTCGTAGGTACAATTGTATCAATGAATAAAAGGAACTTTAAAGGTAATAATAATTCATATTGTTTGTTATGACAGGACTATATCAGGCAATCTCTGTTCAAAAAAATGATAAAATCCAAATTGGAAATGAGGTGCTCATATTAGTTCACGGTACATAAATTTATGACAATATCATAGGTCAATATCATAGGTCAATATCAATGCTGTTATCAATGAAAGACAATCCAATAATATTAAGAACTTTGACTTAAGCAAGAAGAATTCTCTATACAAAGAATAGAAAGTTCCCAAGTTTGGAGAAACCTGTTGTGGTGTTGTATACCATTCAGAGGACAAAGCGCAACTATCATTAATTGCTATGAAAGTAGACACTGCTGCAAAGACAATTCAGCAAAGAAACAAACAAAAAACTCCATGCAACTCTAAAACTTCATTTCCCACATACTGCAAAGGAAATGATGTTTTACATAATTTTGCTTAATAGGTTTGAGTACCAATTTTTGGTGTCACTGGAAATCTTACATAATTATAATTATAGGTGGTGCACTAATCTGCCTTGTAGTATGTTTGCAATGGACATTGGACTTAGACAGCAAGTCCTACCACTAACTGTGTAAACTTTTTTTTTTACAAATTACTTCTCCAAATCTCAATCTCATATACAAAACAGAAATAATAGTACTTGTTATATGTGTATGTGTATTTATATAAGAATCCATAAGATTTTACATATATACATATGTGTGTATGTATATAAATACATACATATATATATATATGTATATATATATATACATATATATATATGAATGAAACCATAAGAATTCCTTGATTAGGAATAGTCTATCTTTCACTAACTGCACACTTGCCTGAAATACAGGAAGCATACCTCATACCTGTCAACTGTGGTTATTTTTCAACAGGGAAATCTGAACCTGGTTATATATTTAAGATTTTATTTAAGATTTACATACCATCATATAATTACATAATTACAGTAAACCAGCAATACTACTTGCTTTCTGACTAATTAATACTTTTTAAGTAGTAAGTAATCAATAAATAAACTCGTCACATTAAATGACTTGAATATTTGCTTAATATTTAAATGGTACTTGTTATTTCCAAATTTATAATTCCATATTCCATATTCATAATTAAGAATAAGGAATAAGTATAAGGAAAAAATCAGAATAAGGAAAAAATCCCTTCAAATAGATCAGACAACCAAAGGGCCAGTAAGTCTTTTCCTATAATCACAACTTAGCATGTGACAGGGCTAGGACTATGCCACAACTCCTATGTATCTACATCCATCATCTTCATGAAGAAGTTATAATAAAGTGCAGTTTTTCTCATGATAAAAATAAATTCAGGGACTGGGAATGTAACTGTGGTAGAGTACTTGCCAACCATGCACAAGATTCAGGGTTCAATCCCCAGCACTATGAAATAAATAAATAAGTAAATCCTTGAAACAATAAAAAAATATATATTGAAAACTGTAAAATCAAGCATTTGGAGTGACAAGAATTCACCTGTTACATGGAATATAATATTAAAATTTTAATATTTCAAATTTATATCAAATAAATATATACTTGGTTTTCAAACATAAATTAAAGAATTACTAATGGAATGATGTTCTGAATTTGTTAATTTGGGATTTTATATTAACTTCTAATAAAAAGCAATTCAACAAGATGCTGCTATGGAAGCATATAAACACAGGAACTCTGACACGATTTTAATTAACAAATTAGCCTATTCTAAATTTAAAGAAAATATTGTGCCCCCGCTTTTGTTTTAGAGTCATAAAACATAACCTGCTGACAATGTACCATAGGCAAATTGAGAAGTATACTTCCCTCTCAACAGAAGCTATCACAAAACCTACCTTGTGTGATAAAGATGTGAGGGGTACTCCAGTCACCCCAGATTCCAGGGCCATCCAGTCTCTTGCCCCTCACCTGAACCTCATACAAGGACCCAGGAAGCACACCATATATTAGAAAGGATGTAGTTGAGACAATCTCATCAGCCTGTTAAGTATTATTTTAAAACATCAGAGCATCAAATTAATATGAAACCTTTACCAAAAGTGATCTCAACAAATTTCAAAGAATTAAAGTCTTGCAGAGTAGTTAATTGATAACAATGTGATTAAAAGAGCAATCAGTGACCAAATAACAAATGTTAGTACATTATTTAATATAATTTTAGATAGCCCATGTGTTAAAAAATATAATGAATGTGACTTTTAGAATTTTGAGGAATGAAGCTAAAATCAAGCCACTGCAGCCATCTATAACACATCTGATAGAAAATGATGTGCAGGGGAGGAGAGAGAGCTACGAGGGTTCCTAGAGGACATCTGCGTGGAAGGAGAGCATGAGTAATTTTTAAGGACCTGAGTCTGAGAATAATCTACAGTTCATGAGTCAAAATATAGTTTATAAACCAGAGTAAAACATCTGAGACAATCCCTGCACTAAACAACCTTTGGCTAAAAATGATCTGGTGAATAAATTCAGTTTTCCAATAATGTTCTCCAAAGTTATTAAACTCTCTGGCCTCTTAAGACCGTGGAAGTCATAGACTAAAAATGATGAAAAGCATCAGCAATGCATGAAACAATATCAAATTGCCCATAGTTAAAATCCTATTATCTCTACAGATGAGAGAGCAGAAAACCACAGACACCTTAACTCTACTTTTTCCCATATATGACACAGTATTACCAACCTTCTTTTTGTGAAAATAAAACCTTAAAAAAATTAGCCCAGATCTAAAAAGACTGGTGTTTACTTCTGAATTATATGACAGTTTCATGAAGTAATAGCAAAACCAGTCACATGTCCCAAGAAGCTATTTATAAGCTCTTCCTTCTTTACCCTACTGATACTGTCCACCACTACTGGGGCTAACTTCTCCAGCCACAGTGGCCTCCTCTGCATTGCTGCTCTCTCTGCTTGGAACCTAATTCTGTCAGACACCTGGCCATCTCCTTCAAATCCACTGCAAATGTCACCTTCTCAATGTGGCCTACCAACCTACATTTACTATTACAACCTTTGTTTCCCACCAGTACCCCAAATTCTTCTTATCTTGTTCTAGTATCTCAACATTTCCCGATGCACATAGAACAGCTCCTAGCACCAAATAGGTACTCAATAAATATTTAATGAATAAAGAAGGTTTTGACACACTTCACAGTAAAATCAATATATTAATGTGTAAATGAATATATTAAGCAATACTAAAACGATGAGTTGTAAAAAAATAGTCTGTAGTTGAAAAACAGTTATAATTATGAATTAAAGTTTCTACAAATGGAGTTCCTGTGGCCTCGTGCATGTGTGTATGTGTATTTATTAATTATAACGAAATTATAATTCATTCAATAATAATTCATTTTGCTCTAAAAAGGAGCACGTATATTAACACACAGAGGATAATTTTTATGGGATTTGGGGCAGTCTTTAGTCTTTAGCAACTCAAGTTTTCATATTATTTACTGAAATATACTTACTTCCCTTGTAACTGTCGTAGAATTTTCTGAATATTTCACTTGATATTGAAGTGGAAACGGTACCAATGTTGGGCTGTGCCAAGAAACCTCTAAATCTCCATCATCTGTGATTTCCATATGCACATCTAATGGTGGATCAGGCTTCACTTAAAAAAAAAGAGAATACTTTAAGTCAAGCAATTTTCATGATAACCACTATCTGAATAAAATGAAGTCAACATGAATTTTAAGCATATCCTGCCTTTTAACTACTTAAAAGGTAACTTCACTCAGGGCTAATTACAAACCAAAACAAAGTTATGATATTGGGCTTATTCTTTGTACCTTATCATAGCAATCCACATATCTTCACTTCCTTCCCCCTAAGTGGTAAAGACTATAAATTGGTAAATGAGATTATTTTGATAAATGTGATTTCCTGTATAAAAAGCCTGCTAAACTTTATTTAACTCAGTATTTCTTAAACTTATTTGAAGTCTTTTCCCAATCCCCACCTTGCTTGTTTTAGTGAATATCAAGGGGGAAAAGCGCTTTACAGAATGCTATTTGAAAAATGGATAAATCATACAAAATTCGGCATATCTATTCATTCAAAATCACAATACAAACACACCTGTTAAAATAACCCACAGTATGAATATTACCACACAATAAATTTACCATCCACCCTGGTTGTCACCAGAAATAGAGATGAAGTTTCTAAGCTTAATAGAGTTTTATAAGGTATTTGTGAATTAAAATGTATGTGAGCATGTTTATGGATATGTACGTATTGATTTAAGAGTGTGTGTGTGTGTGTGTGTGTGTGTGTCTATATATGTGTGTATGTTGTTTTAAACAATAAAGCCTTTATAATATTTGTAGAAATTAAATGTATTTCAATAAAGAATTGCTCAAATAAATTATTGTTCAACCGTAAATCTATACAGCCAATCTTCTTGCAGAATATTGAAAATGTTTATTGTTACTAAGTTTTAAAAGTCTGTCTTATACTTGGATTCTTGATTTGTTGAAGTTAATAAATAAAAAGTATATATACAAATATATATTAAAAACCAGAAGATGATCAAAATGGTAGAAAATAAATATGAATTTTCTTCTGTGCACACCTATATTTGCAATATTTTGCAATTAATAGGAATTACTCATAACATAGAAATCATCATGCCACTGAAACATTAACTGGTTGGAATTTCATTCTCATAATTAAAGTGGCATAAGAGATATTTTCACATTCCACATTTTCAGGAATTTAGACGTAGTTTTCTTCTTCAGTCAAATTGATAAGATTTTATTTAATGGGTCATATTATAAATTGAAGTTACTTTAAAGCAGGGATAAACAAAACATAATGTCTGGTAAGCAATAGATGAATTTTACTGTGTTTCCATGACCTAAAACAAAGCAAAGTTAAATCATAAAATTATAACTACTATACATTTCTTATCAATATACTAACGTGCATCAGTAATAGAAGTACAAAAATAAATTTTCCCTGAATCCCCTATATGCCTAGTTTCAGATTTACTCACACCTAACTGCTTCTTCCTGAACAACGTTCCTCAGAATTGGCATGGCTCACTCTCTATTCTGCATGCCATCCTCTACCTACCTACTCCAGTCAAACCCTGCTCATCAACTTACTGAATCTGCTCTTTACCAAATCTAATGAAAATTACCAATTTGCCTTCCTCTGCCTCTCAGCCATGTTCCACACTGCTGC
This sequence comes from Marmota marmota marmota, assembly GCF_001458135.2. Classification (NCBI taxonomy): domain Eukaryota; kingdom Metazoa; phylum Chordata; class Mammalia; order Rodentia; family Sciuridae; genus Marmota; species Marmota marmota. Next base: position 1,599,721 of record NW_026000082.1, read on the forward strand.
TTACTCCCTTCTGCTTGAAATACATTTTTCCAGGACAACACACTCTTTTATTCCTTCATTCTTACAGATCACCCCTAAGTCCTTCTCTTCCTGAATTCTAAATGAGTGATATCATACAATCCTATATGCTAACTGCCGCAGCCCAGCTGGCTGGGCAAAATAGCCAGGGGGTGACGAGGAACTTGTGTAGATTGATACAGCTGGAGTGGGAGCCGTTTATTGTAGGACCGGAGGGAGATATATATATATATATATATATATATTACACACAGCTTATCTTAATTAACATAAACTAGATACAGCAGTCAACCAATAAGGAATCTCCACACTTAATGGCTCGCTGGCGTTACTTCACAAACCACTCCCTCGGGCAAAATGCCAGGCGCCATCCTGACTTGTTTACAGACCCTAACAGCTAACAACTCCCAAGTATGTATCTCCCTAGAACTTTAAAATCACATACCCAATGGCCTACTCAACATCTCTTGGGTTTCTAACAGGGATCTCAAGCACAATGTGTCCCAAATAAAGCTCTGGATTTCTGCACATACATCTAAGCCTCAGTTTCCCCTTGGTATCTGGTAATACTTTTCCTTGGATGCTCAGGTCCAAGTCTAAGGTTTATCCTTCATTCCACTCTATCTTTCACACCCTGTAACTCAATCCACTAGAGAGTCCAGTCAGCAGCATTTTCCAAATAAATCCATATCTCATCAGTTCTTTACTTCTCCACTGTTACAACCCTAAACAAATTGGCCTTCTCTGGGCGACTCCTTCCATTCTTCCAACTATCCTTCATTTCCTTCCTTATCAGTTTCATTCTATACAATGTAGAGTAAATTTCAAACACACAAGCGTACATCTGATCATATCAGTTCTCTAATTCAAAAGCTTCCCCTGTGATTGGAAAAAAATCCAAACTCTATAACCCTGGCCTCTGATATGCTCTCAACCGAGACAACTCTGAACTCCACCTAATATTTCTGAATCTCATTCACTCTAAGACAAAAACCTTCTCTTTTGTTCTTCAAATTGCCAAATTCATTCCATCTCAGGGACTCTGTAGATGTGTTATTCCTGCTTGGAGTACCTTTTTTCCTGAATTTTTATACAGTTGTGTTTTCTTCATCAGTTTAAGTACTATGCTCTAAAGGAAGTTTTCTTTGATCTCCATAGCAGAAATAATTGCATCTACCCCCGACACTCCATTATACCACTTGTTTTATTTCTTTCAAAGTATTTACAATTTTCAGATATTATTATATATGCCCAATATAAGAAAATATTTTTTTCCTAAATTATCTCCACATAAAGACAAAATTAAGAAAGTTTTCAAGTTCTTGTTAATTTATCGTAGCAGTTTAGTACTTTAAAAAATTAAAATTAATTAAAAGCAATACTAGCTTAAATATTTGTAAAAATCACCATGTGGAAATTAGTTTTTAAAGATAAAAGAAGATAATATTAACAATGTTTTTTTAAATTTTTTTTCTCTGGTGTAACTTCACAATTGAATTGCTTGGATATCACTATAAATATATTGGAAAGATCACAAATATATCCTTAGAGAACAAATTATTTGAAAATCCTAATGTTAAAAAAAATATGCACAGACTCAAAAAGTGGTATATCTTAAGAGACTTAAAAAAGAAGTAAAATTGTGACAAATAATCAGAAAAGTGACACCAGTTATGTAAAACTCAATGGTGAAAAGATGGATGTACAGTTGCATATAATTATTTCAGGAAATATAAATGGAAACTAGCGGGCTGGGGATGTGGCTCAAGCGGTAGCAGCGCGCTCGCCTGGCATGCGTGCGGCCCGGGTTTGATCCTCAGCACCACATACAAACAAAGATGTTGTGTCTGCCGAAAACTAAAAAATAAATATTAAAAAATTCTCTCTCTCTCTCTCTCTCTCTCTTTAAAAAAAAAAGAAAAAAAGAAACTAGCAACACTGCTGAAATATATATAATATATAAGATAGCTTAACTTGTATATGCAAAACTGAGTTAACAAATACTTTTAGCTACCATTTGTTTCTACTATTCATGTTTGTAATTGTATATTTAAATTGACCAAAAGAGGTTTGGGGATCTTTGCACTAAGTAAAAAGGGCACCATCTATTATTTGAGGTTTTCTTATAATAAGCTTTGTGTGATAAATTGCTCACTTGTTCACCTTTTTATCATTTGTTACCTGTTCTATTAGACAGGAATCACCATGTGCCCCTGTTCTATGAGACAGGAATTTTCTCTTGTTCTCAACTGTTTTTCCAGCCCCTTGAACAGTCCATGACAAACATGATTTCTAAGAAATATTCATTGAAGAAGTAAACTCAGGCAGAAATATACTTGTAATAATTTTCAGAATTAGTTATCTGAGATATGAAAAAGTGATAATCAAATAATACATATCCATTAGATCTAGGATTTAAAGGAATCAAAGTGCTTTTTTAAAAGAATTTAAATGAAAATACTATTATCTCAGTCTAGAAGATGATCATAATATATCCTACTATTACATTTACCATAACTTACAGTGTTGGTCAAAAAGATATAAGCCAGTGAAAAATCTTTTTTAAATTTTTATTTTTTAGTTGTAGTTGGACACAATACCCTTATTTTATTTATTTATTTTTATGTGGTGCTGAGGCTTAAACCCAGCACCTCACAGGCACTAGGCAAGCACTCTACCGCTGAGCCACAACTCCAGCCCCAGTGAAAAATCTTTTAAGCAATCTGTAACCTTACTGTATAATTGATGTTGAGGTTTGTTATCATTTTAATGCAGGACTTACCAACATTTATGGGCTGAACTGACATTAGGGGTGACTGAAAAGTTACTCCACCAGATGCGATTTTCAAATACATAAGAAGAGTGTAGTTGAGTTTGGCTGTTGGTATAGGCACATGACATTCACAACATTCTTGAGCACTGCAGTTGCACTGGACAATCTGAAAACTGCCTCTCTGGGTGGCCAGTGGCAAATCTTCTATCACTTCAGGCCTACAGTAAAATATAAGGGCTAAAAATTAACATGGATGTGAAAGAACTGGATAGTTTTTAAAAGGAGGACATCAAATCCATTGAGGTAAGCTATTACTGATGCCAAGTTCAGAGTTTCTAAATTTAAAAAAAATACATTATATCAGAAAAACAAAGATAAGGATTACAGCTGATTGTCAGAAGTAACATAAATAAGAAGATAGTGCAGCAACAGTGAAGTACCAAAAGGAAAGAAATGCTGCAATCCTAAAATCCTAAACCCAGCAAAAATATTTTTCAAAATAAATATTAAGTGAAAGGCTTCCTTTAGATATCCCAAAGCTTAAAGAATCCATAATCACCAGATATGCATGAGGGAAAAAGTATTAAAGTCAGTCCTCTGGCAAAAAGAAAATGATAGAGATGGAAATCTGATTTCACATGAAGAAATAAAATTTCACTAAAAGAATAATTATTTATTAGATGTTCAAAGTAAAAATAGCAGCCATGTAGTGTGGGGTTTATACACAGGCAGAAGTGAAGTATATGAAATTAATACCAAGTAAGGAAGAGGAGAAATATAAGTATAAATTGTGATGTTTTTATACTATGTATAAAGTGGCATGCTATATCTAGTAATATATCACTTAGACTACAATAAGCTAAGACATATATTATAAATCCTAAGATAACAAATCAAGAAGCTAAAGCTAAGAAGAAACAAAGGAGATAAAGTAGAATCATAAAATAATATCAATCCAAAAGATGGAGTAAAAAGGGGGAAAGGAACAAAGAATAAATGATATATGAAAAGACTTAAGTCTAACATCTCCATAATCACACTAAATATAAATGGAATAGAACTCAGAAATGAATATCCCACTTAAAGGTAATGATTATCAAACTGGATGAAAGAGTGAGGCCAACAAGAAATCAAATTGAATTACAAAACACAAATAAGCAACAGGAAACAGGTGAAAAAGCTATACTATTATAAGATTAGTCAAAAGCAAGTTGGAATGCCCTCATCAATGTAAGATAAAGCAGCTAAAGCAATGAATATCAGCATGGTCAAGAAGGTCATTTCATAAGGACATAGGGGTCAATTACCAAAAGGAGCTAACAATCCAAAACACACATGAAGCAAAAGGTTAGTAGAACCACAGGGAAAAAAAAGACTAATAGACAATTATTGACAGAATTTCAACCCTTCTCTCAAGTAGACAGAAGTCATTAAAGACAAAAACTTGAGCAACACTATCAATCAACTTGACGCAGCAGACATTTCAAGAACAGGTACACATACTTTTCAAGAGCATACCTAATATTTACCAAGGCAGACCACATTCTAGAACATAAAACAAGTCCCAATAAATTTTTAAAACATTCAAATGTCACATTAAAATAGAATTAATAACAGAATTCAATAACAAAAATATTTGGAAAGGCCTTAAATATTTGAAAACAAACTACAAAATAACCCATAGATCAAAGAAGAAATTTTCATTTAAATAATTAAAAATGGAACACACAAGATATTAAAAAAAAACTATGGTGTGTTGCTTAGAATAATAATTCCAGGGAAATTTTTAACACTAAAAATGGGAACTATTATGTATAACTACAATACACCTATAAACGATATGCAAAAATGTGGATTCAATGCTTAAATTTTAAAAAATGAAGGTCTCAATGAAACGATTACTTTAGTTTCTACCTTACTTAATCTTGAGATAGAATATAATGAAACAGAAAACAAACAAACAAAAAATAAACAAAGATCGAGAAACCTAAAAGCTGATTAAGAAGATCAATAAAACTGATAAACCTTTAGCCAGACTGAAGAGGAAAAACACTAGAAGACACAAACTAACACTATGAAAAATGAGAGAGATAGCATCACTACATAGACCACGGGTATTAATAATAAAGGAATATTTTGAGCAATTTTATGCCACTGAATTCATATTTGAAAACTAATGGAATTGAAATTGTTTTAAAATACCATTTGCAATACATCAAAAATAGAAATACTTAGGGAATATATTTGCTAAAAGATGCTTAGGATCTATGCACTGAAAACTACAAAATATTTCGATAGAAATTATTACAACTAAAATGAGAGATACTGTGCTCACAGATTGAAGACCTAATAATGCTAAAATGTCAACATTACTGAAATTCATCTATAGATTCAATGCAATGCAAATCCAAATCCCAGCAGACTTTTTATATAAATTGACAATATGATTTTGCAATGCATATGGAAATACAAAGGATCTAGAATAGCCAAAACAACTTTGAAATGGAATAATATATTTGAGGAATAATACCACCTTATTTAAGACATATCATAAAACTATAATAATAAGGCCCATGGGGTATTTGTGTAAAAATGGAAAAGAGATGAATGAAACAGAATAGAATCCAGAAACAGACAAATATATATATGGACAATAGATTTTTTTACAAAGTTAGAAAAAGTACCTCTATGGAGAGTGGATAATCTTTGTAATAAATTGTCCCAAGATAAAGGGATATCTATATTCAAAAAAGGTGGAGGAGGAAGAGAAATAACTTCGATCAATACCTCACATCAGATACAAAAATTAATTTCAAATTAATCATGAACCTAAATGAAAAATCTAAAGCTATGAAACTTCTAGATAAAAATATCGAAAAAAATTTTTGGCATTGAATTAGTTAAAAATTTCTTATATATAATACCAAAAACATAATGCTAAAGGATTGAATTAATAAAGAGGCTGTATCAAAATTCAAACCTGTTCTTTGAAAGGCACTATGAATGGAACTAAGAAAAGCCATAGATAAAGAAAATGTATTTGCTAATCATTTATCTAATTAAAGGTCTGTATCCATAAGATATGAATAATATTCAAAACTCAACAACAATAAAGCAAACAACCCAGTTAAGAAACAGGCAAAGATCTCAATTAGTCACTTTACCATAGAAATTATAGGAATGACAAGTACATGAAAAAATGCTCAAAGTCGTTAGTCATTTAAGAAATATAAGCTAAACTCACAATGAGATATCACTATCCACACATTAGAATGACTAAAAGTAAAAAAGATTAACCATGCCAAGTATTGCCAATGATATGGAGAAATTGGAACTCTAAAGCACTGCAGTTGGGAAAGTAAAATTGATCCAACTTTTGAAAACACTTTGGCAATTTCTTAAATTGCTAAACATACACCTGACACATGAATGTACCATTCCACTCTCAAATATTCCTGTCAAGAAAACTGAAAGTACATATCAATTCAGAGATGTATAGCAGCTTTATTTGTAATAGCCCAAAACAGTAAACAATTCAAATATCTGTAAAAAAGGAAAGAGATAAAAAAGAACTTGTGCTGTAAATCCATAAAATGGAAAGATACTCAGCAATAAAATATTGATATATACATTAAGGAATTTCAGAATAATCACATCATGCAAAAGTACATAATTGCATTTATATAAAATTCTAAAAAACATAATGTAACAGTGACAGGTATCACAACAGCCATTCCCTAGTGGTGGTGGTAGTTGAAAGGGGAAGGATAGGAGTAAGAGGGTGGGATTACAAAGAGGCAAAAAGAAATATATTCATTTTCTTTATTAAAGTGATGGTTTTATGAGTGATTTCATCTATCAAAACTTATTAAATGTAATCTTTATGTATTATTTATAAATATCAATAATATACTAGTAAAGCCATTTACAAAAATGGAAAGAAAGAAAATTCAGGAAAATCTTTGTAAGCAATATTTTATCATTATAAATATTCAAATTAGTAGGTTAGCCTTAAAAAACCGTAATTAGTTGAATAAGATTACCTAATTGAGAGGATAATGAATAACAGCATGCAACAGACAGAAGTTATTCTTTCTCATTTATTAGATTTTGTTTTAATATGACTTGTCCCTTAGGGAGTTTAAGCCTTGGTGTAAATGAGATGATTTAGGAGTGGGAGTATTCATGGGAGTAACAGTGCCTCACATTCCCCATTTCACCTGAGTGACCCCATTCTGTCCTTAAATAGCTACTGCCTTATATTCAAACCACTCTGCTTTTTAAAGAGCTCATAGATAGAGAGAGAGTATTGATATTTAGGGATGATCACTGCCTTCAGAAACATTGGAAGGAAAGAACTATTAATGATAAACGTAAAAATTAAAAATTCAGCTAGAAAAGAGTTGCTTTAGAAATAGTTTTAACTAACAGAGATAGCATTCAGATGTAAATAAAGCATGAAGAAATGAACCCTAATCTTACACACATCCCACTAGTACTGTTTTCAATGATGACAGATTTTCAAGTTTTCTGAGATGAAAATTATTAATAATCTATTACTTAAAAATCAATTAGGAAACAATATTTACAGAGCTTTGATGTGCAAGGAAGTCTACTGGTTACAGTAGAAAGGATATAGACTAAATCAGAAAGAACACTAAATTAACACTGAAATCTAAAATCAAGTACTTCTGTTTGCTTATTGACCATAAGATCACAGACAAGTACCTTAATATTGTGAACCTCAGTTTTCTTAATCAGTATAAAAAAGAAAAATGCACCATCTAGCTTTACAAGGTAGTTGTAACAATCAGAAAATATCTACTTAAGTATTTATAAATTTTTTTAAATATTTATTTTTTAGTTGTAGTTGGACACAATACTTTTATTTTATTTATTTATTTTTATGTGGTGCCGAAGATCAAACCCAAGGCCTTGCACATGCTAGGCTAGTGCTCTACCACTGAGCCACAACCCCAGCCCCTTAAAATTTTTTAATTGCTACACACCCATGAAATATTGTTTTGAATCAGCATGACTTAGTGCTTTCAATTTTATTTGCACTTTTAAATAAAGCCAGTAAATACAATTTTTTAAAAAAGTCTTCTACATGTTTTTCAAATATTACAAGTTTTAACAAAAAAGTATAAACAAATTGAATAAATTGTGGTATTTTAAGTCAGAAACATGTCTTCAAGGTATGTTCTTCTTTGACAAAAAACTCCCCTATATATTTATTTATTCATGCAATATAATTATACATAATTGTGAAGTTCACTCTGACATATTCAAAAATACATATAACATAATTTGCTCCATTTCAATTCCCCTGCTTCCCTCCTCTTTTCCTTCCCCCGATCCCTTCCTTTATGCTATTGATCTTCCTTCTTTTATTTTTTTTGACTGGTACATTATATATATGGAATTGTGAAATTCATCATGATATATTCATACATGCACATAGCAGTTTGGTCAATTTCATTCCACAGTTCTTCCCCTTTCCCCTCACTCCTCCTTCTCCCTCAATCCCCTTTCTCTCCCTCTACTGATCCCCTTCTATTTTCACGAGAACCCCTTTTTAAAAAATTCCCTATTTCTCTCTAGCTTCCACATATGAGAGAAAACATTTGACCCTTGACTTTCTGAATCTGGCTTATTTCACTTAGGATGATATTCTCCAGTTCCATCCATTTACCAGCAAATGACATATACCTGTTTCTTTTTTTATGGCTGATATTTTCCTTTTCCGTTCATCTAAAACAAGGGACACCTAGGCTGATTCCTTAACGTGGCTATTGTGAATTGTGCTGTATAAACATTGAAATGACTCTATCATTACAATGTACTGACTTTAGATCTTTTGGATATATACAGAGGAGTGGGATGGCTTGGCCTTATGGTGGTTCCATTCCTAGTCTTTTCAGAAATCTCCCTAATGCATTCCAAAGTGATTGTACTTATTTACAGTCCCACCAACAGTGCATCAGTGTACAACATCCTCATCAGCAGTTAGTATTTGTATTCTTGATGACTGCCATTCTAACTGGAGAACTACTAGATCTTAAGACAAAACCAGAACTGAACACAAAATAAGACACATATTTTCCACTAATATTTTTAAAGATTAGAAAATTCTAGTCATATTTTTTTCTTTTATAAGACAAAAAGTTAGAATCATATCATCTTACTTAGATGGTTTCCCCAATGTCATCCTTTTCTAAATACAGTGGATTTTTATAAAAAAAAAAAAAATAGCTGACTATCAGATTACTCTATAGTTTCTCCAACACTATTGTGTTTTCTATTTATTTATTTCTCATTTTGGCAGTGATTGATTGATATGCGGTGCTGAGGATTGAACCCAGTGTCTCGCACATGCTAGGCAAGCAATCTATCATTGAGCTAGGGTAGCAATTATAATATATGCAAAAAATCATGCATGACAGGATATACCCTTAATAGTGACTGTATGTAGTATCCATACTATACGTACATTCATTACAGAAATTCATAATTTGTTTTTTAAAAAAGCAGCAGTTCCTTTCAGAAATTTCCCAAATCACTGCAACTGAAAACTTCATTATGAAATCATAAGAATTTAATCTAAATCTAATTTCTATATGTTCTAAGGTAGGAGTCAGCAAATTATAGCCCCACAAGCCAAATCCATCCTTCTGCCTGTTTTTTTTTTTTTTTTTTGTACAGCCTTAAGAATGGTTTCCTACATTTTCAAAAGTTAAAAAAGAAAAAAAAAAAGGATCTGTTGTGATATGTGGAAATGACATGAAGCTCAAATTTCAGCATCCATAAATGTAGTCAAGCTAATTCATTTACAGAGTAACAATGGCTGTGTGTATACAAGGGCAGAGTTAAATACTTGTAACAGACATTATGGTATACAAAGTCAAAAATACTTACTATCTGTTCCTTTAAGAAAAAAATTTAGCCAGTTGAGGTGGCTCACTCCTGTAATCCATCAGCTTGGGAGGCTGAGGCAGGAGGACTGTGAGTTCAAAGGCAGCCTCAGCAAAAGCAAGGCACTAAGAAACTCAGTGAGACCGGGTCTCTAGATAAAACACAAAATAGGATTGGGGATGTGGCTCAGTGGCCAAGTGCCCCTTAGTTCAATCCCTGGTACCCAATTAAAAACAATTTATTTTTTGCTCACCCCAGATTTAGTCCCAAAACATTTTTTACTCCCTCCTGAGGAATTCTTGATGAACAAAGGACACAAAAATAGAGAAATTTGTTCAATATACAGTATAATTTCATTATTACAATTGACATGAGACACTTCTAGGAACATTATTTAATCCAAGTTTTCAAACTACCTTGTCAGATTGAAGTAGGTCACAAAAGACCCACCATAATTAAGCTTCTCCAGGGACCACCCATCATAATTAAGCTTCTTGTCAGCAAGATTTTATAGGGTCAACAGGATTTCTGCGAGAGTTCAATATGTTTGAAGCTTCCTCTTTCTTGTAAATGCCAGGTTTGCAAACAAAAGGTAAGATAGACTCTCAAGAGAGCTTGCTATAAAAAAGTTATTGTTTTCCTTGGTAAAAACTTGTGGAACCTCTGTCTGACCTAAAACATATAACAAAGAGTAACTTCTGTAGCTACCCACTGTCAAGTAACTACCCCACTGAGTATAAATCTGAAAGAAGTTCTAGACCCAGGGTCCAGAGATTTTTAGGTACTAACCCCTCTGAACTGCTGCAGCCAATAAACCTGCTTCCTGAAAATTCCTCGGGTGTCCAGCCTTATCGGTCCTACAGTAAGGTAACTGTGTCTGCTTTATAGGTTAGGAAACAGGCCCAGAGAGAGCACAGAACTAGAACTCAACTAAAGTCTTAGGCCTCCACGTTTGGTGTAATTTCGTTACACTCATTACATGCCTTATGACTGCAAGACAAATCTCACTGACTGCTATTTTTATTTAGGGTCAATAAGACATTAGTTCTACAGCTAAAGAATAACTGTAATCTGAATTATGTTAATGTTTCAATAATTATATGCTCACATTACTTGTTCTGTGAGGAAAAACACTACATATTTCTCATATACATGAGAGTTCTTCCAAGTCTGTGTAAGAAGACCTGGAACTAGCCTCGTTACATGCCCAAGTCAACAAAAGAATTAAGAACATTTACTTTCCAAATGACTTTTAAGTCTTCATGGATATTAAACAAAATTCTAAAATTTTTGGTGATTTTAAAACATATAAGAATAAAAGAATCATCCATTTTATAAAATAAGGAGAGATATACCTGAATTAAAAGAACTAAATCTTAAGAATTTTTGAAAGTTTTGTATGCAACAAAGTCTTTTATGCCTTGCCAACACACACACACACACACACACACACACACACACGTAAGTGCCACTGTTTATTTCACCCCTTGACATATATGAATAAACTTTAATTGAAAGTGAAAATGGTATAAAAACATTTGTCAAATGAATGTTAAATTTGGCTTCTCGGGGCTGGGATTGTGGCTCGCAGTAGAGCGCTAGCCTAGCGCAGGTGGGACCCGGGTTCAATCCTCAGCACCACGTAAAAATAAAGGCATTGTGTTGTGTCCATCTACACCTAAAAAATAAATATTTTAAAAAATGGCTTCTCTGCAAATTTTTTTTTGAGAAATTTTTCTACTCAGAAGTTACAGACATAAGAGTTTAGGTAGCCATACACAGTTATAGAAAGTACCCTCTGTCCTCTGACCCTTGATCCAATTTTTTCTTTCCCCCAAATTTCTCTCTGAATATGTTAAAACTTCCTCAAACAGTTATCTACACTAGGTTATGACAAAATAACAGCAAAGGTGTGCCACCCAAGTTATTGATTGTTATATAAACTGATAGCAAAACATAATAGACAAAAACCAGTGAAGAGGGATTAGACTACTTAGTATTAGCTTCATAAATGGTCACTTATTTTCAATCTCACGCTGGGAAATCTATCAAAATGTTACCCAGTTTACCTTGCTTATCCCAAGGAATTTACAGACCAGGTTAATGTCTCAATCTAATCTCATCATTAAAATCACTCGAAGCTCTTGTTAAACTAAATTCCTAGACCTTTCTTGAGGAATTCAGTAAGTTTGGGACTAAGGATTTTGTTTTTCATAAATGCGAACAATCAAGCTCCACCTCAGACCTACTGAATTGGGCAAAGGTGAGAACTGACCAGATATGTCCTTTTTCAAGGACATAAGCTTATGAAGCATTTTGTAAAACACAAGATACTCCTCCAACTAAGATACAACTGAGCAAATAGAAAATCAACAAGGATGAGAGGAGGAGAATTAAAAAAAAAAAAGAGGAATGCAAACAGAAACAAATGAACCCATCAATCTGTCAAGTTAATAACATAACCACACAGAAGGGAGGGGGAAGACCCATCCTGATTAACTTTGGAACAAAATATTTTGATTGTGTAACCTTTAGCCTTAGCAAAGATAAAATGAGTGTAAACAATATCGTACTCTGTTTGGTATGTTTTTTTTTTTCACAGTGGTATGGGTTACACTTTCCGAAACTACCTTATGTGTACTCTAGGGCTAAGCAAATAAGTAATACACAACTGTGTAGTGTGGAAAAGGGAAGCCAGGTTTCTCACTGCCAGAGAAGGAGTTAAGAGAGAGAGAGAGAGGGAAAAAACAGAAATGGGCCCTGTGGTTCTAACTTGTGTTGTATATTGTACACGCACATACATATGAGTAGCTTTATGTCCTTTATGAAAGGACTAGAAACAATGTCAACTCACTAACAATGAGCACCAGCCTCCAGATACTAGTTTGAAGATAACTTTTCCAATAAGACTATAGGTTCCCTGGAGAAATGTCTGATTCTTCTGCTATATCAGGAAAAATATAAGATCAACCTGGAACGTCCTATAATGATAGAAAATTAGAAAGTTCTCAAAAAAATAAATAAATAAAGGGACACAAAATGAAAGAACACAAAAATCAGCTTAAATAGGCTCCCACAGGCCAAATACAAGTCAATCTGAGTAACTAAATAATGACAGTAAAAGATTATCGTCCATAAAATAAAAATCCATACTACTTATTTTTAGGTTTTGTTTGTTTATTTTAGGTTTTTGTCTATTTGTTTTTAGTTAGTGTCTTATGGATACACATGATGGTGTGATTCACTGTGGTATATTCATATATGTACAGAGAACAGTTAGGTCAGACTCATTTCACTGTACTTCCCTTATCCCATCCCTTTTCCTTTTCCCTCAATCCCCTTCATCTAGTCTACTGACCTTTCTTCTATTTTGATGGAACCCATCCTTCCTTCCCTTCCCCTTACCCCATTATTTTGAACTAGCCTCCACATATCAGAGAAAACATTCAACCTTTGACTTAATGAGTCTGGTGACTAAATTCATTTAGCATGATCATCTCCAGTTCCATCATTTACCGGCAAATGCCATAATTTCACTCTCATTTATTACTGAGTAATACTCCATTGTGTATGAGGCCAATATTATACTGAAGAGAGAAAAATGGAAAGCATTTCCTCTTAAAACAAGAACAAGACAAGGATGCCCATTCTTACCTCTTCTATTCAATAGAGTCCTCGAAACTCTAGCCAGAACAGTCAGACAAGAAAAGAAAATTAAAGGGATATGAAAAGGGAAAGAAGAGGGCAATTTATCTGTTTACTGATGACATGATTCTATATTTAGAGGACCCAAAAACTCCAACAGAAGACTTCTACAGCTGACAAACAAATTTGGTAAAGTAGCAGGATATAAGATCAACATTCATAAATCAATCACTTTCCTATACTCCAATAATGAATCTGCTGAAAAGAAATTAGGAAAACTATTTCCATTCACAATAACCTCAAAAAAACAAAACAAAACAAAATAAGTGCTCACTTTGGCAGCACATGTACTAAAATTGGAATGATACTGAGAAGATTAGCATGGCCCCTGCACAAGGATGACATGCAAAATTCATGAAGGATTCCAACTTTTAAAAGAAAACAAAATAAAAAATAAAATACTTGGGAATTAATGTAACAAAGGATGTGAAGGAGCTCTTCAATGAAAACTATAGAATACTGAAAAAAAACCAGAAAGATACCTCCCATGTTCATGAACAGGTAGAATTAATACTATCAAAATGGACATGCTACCATGTTACACAGATTCAATGCAATCCCCATCAAAATACCAATGGCATTCTTCATAGAACTGGAAAAGGCAGTTCTAACAGATAATTCGTGCATATATTGGAACAAGGGGATGGGATACTAAATACTTAAAATATAGGAGTGGCTTTGGAACCAGACAACACACAGAGACAAGAAGGATTTGAGGAAACATAGCAAGAAAAGTGTAAGGTGCCTTGAACAGGCTATTAGTAGGAATCTAGACTTCAAGTGGAACTTCTGGGGAATGATATTGGCCAAATTATATTGTTATATTGTGTGCATATTCAAATATATAGCAATGTGTCCCACCATTATGTACAACTATAATGCACTAATTAAATGGTGGAAGAAAAGAAATGGCAAAATTTTTTAAAAAATGGATCTAGACTTTAAGGATACTGCCAGTGAGGGCAAAAAGGATGTGAGAAACATGTTATAGAAACTGGAAGAAAGGAGATCTTTCTTGAATAGTGGCAGAACTTAGTGATACCACCTCCATCATGTTTATATGGAAAGCACAGAATACAACTCCTGATGGGGCTTTACAGGAGTTTCCAAGCAAGCAGACTTCAGAGTCTCTTCTTGCTGAAAGAGGAGATATAAGCACTGAAGAAAAGGCTGTTAAACAAAAGGACATGATAATTTTAAGTGCACAGTCTTTCCCAACGGCACGTGGCCTAACAGTAAGAAATTGCTTCTGAGCAAAGATTAAAAAGAAAAGGGCTTATCTTCAGGGGATAATCCCCAAAACCAAGTGGAGTAAATTTCACAGGAGGTCCATGTGATTCTATGAGAGAATTAAATTAGTAGAAATGCCCTTAACATAAAGACTTAGAGACTATACAAAATGGAAAAAAGCCACAGGGTTCCCCTAAAATTGCACTGAAAACGGGTAGGCTGAGAAAACTGTCAGGGACAGATATGTGCTACCTTCCAAATGGGTGGCTCAGGCCAGAAATAAGTACCCAGAGGGTCAAGCCAAGAACCATGGGGAATTATCCCTGGAGTTAAGTAACAGAGGGAATGACTAACATGAGGGGTTAGGGGAGAGCAGTCTAAGAGTGGGGCTCTCAAAACTGAGATTACAGAAAAAGCAAGATCACCAGTAATGACAAAGTCCAGAGAATGAGTGAACTAGGTGAGGCAAAAATATAATACCAAAAGCATTCAAGGAACTGGGAGATCATCCACCTGGCTGCTGAAATCACTAAGAATGCTGACAGTAACTGTGATGAGACAAAGCAAACTAGATATTAGTAATTACAAAAGTCCAAACTCATGAACATGACCCGCAGGGATCCTCGTGATCTGCCCTGACGTATTCCTTTGCCTTGACCTCTCTTCATTACCAGCCCAAGCACATTCAACATTTCCAGTCCTCAAACATACCATATGTGACTCTGGGACTTTGAGAATGCTCTCCTCTCTCTGGCTCATTCTCCTCTGCCCACCCTGAAGTGGGCTGGATGTTCCTGGGTATGTTTCTACAAGTCCCTAAAATTATTACATCACAGTATTTTTAAACTTGGCTCTTATGTCTTATTTTTAGAACCCTATTAACTCCATGAGAGCCAGGGTGGATCCTATAGTGTTGAACAGTGTTCCCCACACTCAGCTCAGTGTCTGGTAGACACAGCAAAGACCTTATGAAGGAAAAAGACGATTTCCTTCCTAGGTCTCAGATAAAACGTCTGAAGCAGTTTTCAAAATATCCCATTTCTAGGGCGCCTCTCCAGATTCTCTGACAAACATTAATATCTGAGCTCAAACAATGCTTTCCCTTAGCACACGAATATATGGGGTTTAAAATACCTTATAAACATTAGGTTTGTAGTTTCTTAAAACAATATATATTTTTTTATGCATAGAAGCCTTAAAAAGATTTCTCTCATGAATTCCCTGATGTCCACAAAAGGAGAGATTAAAAACTTCAATAGAAACCACCATGATGGATTTTCCCTTCTATAGAGATCTCATTTGTTACATTGACCAATTCTTCATTTTCATCTGAGGAGGTTTACTTAAATTATTTGGAGCTATAGTGCCTAAAGAAGCACATAGAAACAGAAGTCAAGGCAGAAGTAGCAGGTGATCATTGACACAATGTACATACATACTAACCAAATCACAGAGAGCTATAATTTGGCACAAAACAATTGAGAAACTCTTTCTCCAATTACCAGAAATATAAATGATTATAATAATTTTAGAAAATTGATTCTCAAATAAAAACAGGCAAAAAGAAAATCTTGGATTTGTCAAATAAGTGAGTTTTAAAAACTCATTAAGTTATCACAATTTTCTCATTTTTCTGGGTTCTGTCATTTACATAAACAAATGTTTAGTTGACTTGATTAAAGTTAAAATTATCAGGTATAGCTAAGTTACTACTCAAACTTTTAATGCTCTGCAATATATATATTTATATATAAATCCTCACACATGTTCATGTAACTTTAAAACTGAGCACACTGCTCTAAGCCTGCTGGTAAGATTTGAAATTCTCTAGCTTAGGCACCAGTATTTGGTCACCATCCAAAGCATTAGACTCATTGTAGGAATGTACCATTTTGCAAAGGAATGCTTTTCTCTGAACTCAAACTTATTTGCTCAATAAAGCAGGAAAATTTCTGCCCCAAATCTAAAATGTGTCTTCATCTACCACAGTGCTTGCTTTCTTCTCTCAATACTTAACTAGCTGAAATGAACCTGTTACAGTTTAGATCTTAAATGTTTCTCAAAGGCCATGTGTCTAAGGCTTGGTTACCAGCCTGCGGCACTGTTGGGAGGTGGTGGCCCCTTTAGAAAAAGGGGCCTTATGGAAGGAAGTTAGATCACTGGGGGCATGGCTTCAAAGGGGATATTGAGACGCTGACCCCTTCCCCTCCCTCCTTCTCCATCTTTCTTTTCCCAGCTGCCATGAGATGAACAGCTTTGCTCCCCCATGAACCCCCATCATGATGCTCTGCCTCACCACAGGCCAAAGGCAACAAAGCCAAGCAACCAGGAAGTAAAATTCAGAACTGTCAACCAAAATAAATGTTTCCTCCTTACCAATTTATTATCTCAGGTATTCTTTCACAGAGATGGACAGCTAACCAAAACAGCCTCCTTCATTTTAAGACCAATCACATTTGTGGTCTTTCTCTGGTTGTTGCCTTTCAATTATTCACTGTCTATAAATGTCTTCAGTGGGTCTCCTTCTACCATATCTTTCAATTTTCTTTCCCCATGGGTCATTTTCTACAGGCTAGAAACAAGCTCATGCTTTTCTATCCTTTAACTATTGCTATGATTTCAAAGTCCCTCCAAAACTCATATTGAAATTCATTGCCACTGTGATGCTATTGAGACCTGGGTCTTTTAAGAGGTAATTAGGTCAAGAATGAATTAAGGCCATTATCACAGGAATGGCTTTGTTATAGAATTGAGCCTGCACACTCTCTTGCCTCTTACCCTCTCATTATGTGATCTGCTTCTACTACTTGCAGCCCCTTGATTTTGGATTTCCCACCTTCCCAACTAAGAGAAAGAAGTTTCCTTTACTAATCACACATTCTGTGGTATTCTGCTGCAGCAGCTATGCTTCGGTATGCATGTGTATATATTATATTCACTAATTTTTTTCTCAATCTCCTCCTTGTAATTTTATATAAGAATTCTTGATAGTGTTAACTTTAAAATTTAGCTTCTAGAATATTCATTCAGGTAGGATTGTGACTGAGTATGAGAAGCAATTAATATTGCCCAGAAATGGCGTGCCTATAATTCTAATAACTCGGGAGGCTGAGGCAGGAGGAGATATAGCTCAAGGGCAGAGTACCCCCGGTTCAATTCCCAGTACCACCCCCCCAAAAAAAAAGAAGGAAGGAAGGAAAAGGAAAATGTATACAATGACGACTGGGGCACACCATTATCTCACTTGAGAGAGAGGATAAGAATACCTCCTTTTGTTTAAAGTATAGATGCATCTTACTAAGTGAAAGCATGAAGTATAGGAAAGTTGTAGAAAAACTCAAAAATATACAGACTGGAGAGTGCAGGCTAAGAAGCCAAAGGGGTGGACTGTACTGGCAATGGGGTGCTGCCTCTCAGCTTCAAAGCCACCTTGTTTTGCCAGGCTGGGGCTAGAACTCTGCAAACCACAATATTCTACCACCTAGGTTTTTATTAATTTTTTTTTTTTTAAAACTACCTATAGGGGTGCCAGTGGAAGAGTAGAGGCTAGTGGAGGAACAAAGAACCTGGTCCTTCCTGTTTTGCTTCCCATTATTGAAAAGTATCGCCCAGCAAAGGTTTCCCACCTAGGCAGCAGCAAGTGGTCCCTGTAACCAGTGTTTTTCCACATTCTCAGAACATGCCATAGTATGCCCCCTCAGAGACACCTCCTCCACAGACATCCCACATCACCTCCATGAGTATATAAGTTCCAGCTCTCAAAGCCCCTCTCATCAAGAGCCTGAGGAATTGATTAGATTAAGGCTCTCCTAGCCCAATCATTAAACCTCTAAACCAAACTGGGCACAGTGGTGCATACCTGTAATCCCAGCAGCTTGGAAAGCTGAGGCAGGAGGATAGTGAGTTTAAAGCCAGCCTCAGTCAAAAAGCAAGGCACTAAGCAACTCAGTGAGTGAGACTCTGTCTCTAAATAAAATACAAAATAGGGCTGGGGATGTGGCTCAGTAACTGAGTGCCCCTGAGTTCAATCCCTGGTACCTAAACACAACAAAACAAAACCTCTATTACAGTACCCATTACTTCTACATTGTCAAGTCCATTGATATAAGTCTGACTTTATTATATCTTTCTGCTGTATTTGAGCATTGGTCATTCAACTTCTCTTGAAATTATTACTTTATTAATAATTTTTGGCTAATTAAAACATTTCTGTAGGGTAAATTAGAAAGAAAAATAGAAGTTTTTTATTCATTCAACAAATAATTTTAAGCATTTATGTAAATATTTCCATTGAGTTAATTTCTACAGGTAGAACTACTGCTCAGCATAGTAAGTGCTATGTGTGTACATTACTAAGTGGTATGACCAAGTAATATGTCATATCAACTTCTATACCAGGGACTCTCAAAGTTGAGTTCTAAAGAATCATCTAAAGAGCTTGGTAAAATAAGGATTAGTGAGGCCCCCCTCCAGAATGTGGATTTACCAGTTCTGGGGTAGAGCTACCTAACTTAAATTTTCATAAAGTATTCACATGATGCTGATTTCTGCAAAATGCTACACTGCCCACACATGTTCCTGTTAGTTCTTATTTACAGTTAAAAATTCAACTCAGCCATATCCTTCCTTAAGCAACCTTCCCTCCCTCCTCTCTTTTCTTACCAGTTGGACTAAATGCCTCTCAAGAGTCAAGGGCTTCCAAAGCAGCATGTACCCACCAAGTACGTCTAAGTAACCACTGAAACTGAAACTTTATACATGTCTGTCCCAAGCACTAGCCTACAACCACCTCAAGGGCAGAGTCATAACTATTCATCTTTATATTTTTAATTTTCTTTTCAAAAACATTTTATTGTGGTAAAATATATATAACACAAAATTTGCCACTGTAACTACTTTTAGTGTCAAATTCAGCAACATCAAGTACGTTCATGCTGTCTTGCAACTTTCACCACCATATGACTCCAGGACTTTTTTCATCTTCTCAAACTAAAACTCAGAATCCATCAAGCAATGACTCCCTACATCCCCTCCTCCAGGCACCTGATAACCAGAACTCTACTTTGTGTTTCCATTTGTCTTCATATGGATAGGTTTTAGCATATCACCCCATGTTATGTCTCAGTAACTATAGTACTAAAGGAGTCAAGTTTCTCTTTAAGTACCAAATGAAAGAATGAATGAGAAAAAAATTAGAGTTAAAATTAAGAGTTCATATTATTATTGGAGCATATAAGAAAACTTGAATATATTACCTGATAGAATTATAAATATATGGCTATTTCAAACCACTTTTTTGGTTCTCTGCCTAACACAAATAAATATCAAGTATTTGTATTTTTAACCAAAAATATCACATATAGAAAAAATTTACCTGAGGAAGAAATACAAAATAAGTTTTTCCCTTTTCCACTTAAATATCTAGGATCCCTGAACTGAGTTCACTTTTCTTTCAGACTATATGCCTATTCATATCTGCAATATCTTGCTACCTTAATCAACAGGAGGAGCAAAAAGGAAATCTAATGGAGAAGAGTGTTGTACATAAAAAGAAACATATATGCAAAGAACCCTCTATAAATGGTTTGCTATTAAAGGAAATGTAGGGATGGGAGAGGTTTCATAATATACTTTTGTAGACAGAAACTCTTGCATTTCAGGAAAAAAAAACTCTGCAGAAATGGTCAAATTAATTATTTGTTACTTACAGAAAATAAAAAAGATGGACCTTAAGGTCATAATTCTTGAAAGAATTCTTTAATAATGGCTCCATGTAACAGATGAATAGATTCAAGTCCCCTTTCATCCAGCACTGTATGTTCCAGTTTGCACCTGAATTAAAAATAAACTGCATTAAGTCTGAAAAACATTCTGAACAACTCAGTGAAAGAGAAGAGCTAAATTGAATTTACTTATGTTCTGAAGCAACTTCCATTGCCTGTTCTGAGAGAAAAAGACTAAGCTCTAACTACTGGTAGGCTTGCCCAAGTGATGTAGTACCTGTGACCCTCAGTTTCCTTCTTTGTTATGTAAGAGAATTAAATTCAATGATTTCTTCTCAAACTTGTTTTTAATAACAAACCACTTAAGTCAGACAAAAGACCTCAAAATTCATTTAATTCAGTTCTTTCTCACTTTTCAGGAGAAAAAAAGAACAACAGATATCAGTGAATAAGCAAATCTAGAGGGATATTTACATGGCTGTTTTAGCAAATAAAGGCACAGTGACTCATATCTGAGCTATGATCCGTGTCTTAAATTTTTGTTTATTACAATATCATAGGCCCCAAATACAACTAATAAAAGTATATTTCCACTACACATTGAAACACACACACACCTGATGTGATGAAGATAAACTATGCATAATTTATAAGGCAGGAATAGCAAATGTTGGAAATCATAACTAACTTAAGACAACACTAACACATATTCCCAAACCAGGATTTCTAGCTACTAGGGACCTTGAAACACTGTTGCCCCTATGAAAGCAGCAGCCTACTTAGAAGAATAAACTGAAATCCTCAAGAATCACTACTTAACTTGGCAATTTTAGTTATAAAAATTTAAACTCACTTAAAAGTAGCTAGTTATCAGCCTTCATATGTAATATAAAATTAAAATAATAATCATAAATAATTTATCATTTCAAGACTCATCACTGGGACCTGACTTCTTCACTTAATTCTTGGCATATTTAATAATTACTAAATTGGCTAAGTTTCCTTACACATTTTAAAAAGTACCTCACTTAAAATGAAGTTAATAGCTATGAATGGAATTGGGGACACAGTGAGTTATTGCTATTACCTTATTTTTTAAATCTGATTTTATTTCATATTTATGTTCCATCATTATTCCTAAACTGATTTCAATATACCAGAGTGTTTCTCCACATCATCATGTCTATCAATGATGATGAACAAGGGTTAATTTTGTATTTCAGGGCATATCTGGCAATTCCTAGAGACTTTTTTTCATTCCAGTTGGGGAGGGAATGCTACTGGCATCTAATGGGTAAAGTCCAGAGCTATTGCTTAGCATCCCACAATGTACAGGTTAGCCCCCCAAAACAAAGAATAAAACCAAAATGTAAAGATGGCTTTTTACTGAAGACTTTTTTTTTTTTTTGGCAAGGTGTTTACCCTGACTTTAGAACAGCTGGACAAAATGTACCCAAGATCCTCCAAAGTATAAGACCTTATAAAAGACATCCATGCCCACGCATGCACCAAAATGGCAAGAATATCAATTGGAATATCCTGAGAGGCCCACAAGGAAGTGTTATGCTTTTCACTTATATTTTTATAAAGTCTCTTCATAAGGTTAAATCAATTAACTCTAGTCTATTTAGTTTTTCCAGAAGACCTGTAAATAGTTTTATTGTTTATATTTTCAGAGGCAGAATTATTAACTAGACTACCTATATTTATTATGCATTATACTTAAAACAACAAACCCCTTAATTTAAAATGTATATGGTTTTAGAAAGATGCCTTGCCTGAACAAATCATTGGAATTTTTAAACTATTTAAAACTTAACTCATTCAACATTGTCGTTAATAAATTGATATCTTATCTAATTAACAAAAATACAATAATTTTTCTGTTTCAAAGCAAATTTAGAAGACTACAAGGAATGTTCTTAAAGGTAAAAAAGAGTTTGCTTATTGCATTTTCATGGGATATAAAATAATTTGGGGCATATATATTAGCTCGGTCATATGGTGAATCCTAATTTTATTAATAACAAAAGCAATACTATATGTTAAGAACAATATCGTAAGACATCTATTTCCTACAGGTTTTAGAGAATTAAAATACTCTGTTTGATACAGTTAAAACCTAACAGTTAATGTCTGGAAAATTAAAATACTTACCTAGATGTTGAAAAACTAAGGAATTTACTGCTGAAACAAATGTCCTCCCATCCGTGCCGTCCTCAGATACAGAGCAGTTCTTTTCTTGTTCACTCCAAAAACAACAGTGGAACTTTGTTTGGGATAAGTTAGAAATGTAGGCAACACTTGAATTAAATTTAGCTTCAACAACTGCCTCATAATGTCCATCCAAACGTGAAGCATTCTTTGAGGTTCCGGCAGGCAAAAGGAAGTCATCACCAGTTGCATTTGCTGGCATACAAGACAATTTAAATCTCCAGGGAGTAATTGGATATGCCGAGTTAAATGCAGTTATCACACAAAGAAATTCTGTAGGACATTAACAAGATACACAGAATGTAAGTCATCATTCTGACTAAAATATAAGCTGAAAGTATCTGAAACCATGTAGCACCCAGTAATAATTATTCAACTTTCAAAGTGCTCAGTCATATTTAATGACCAGCTCTGAGCTTCCATATTACAATGTGTTAAACTCGAGATTGTTCACTTATTTATTCAAATAACTCCCACACTCTGTCAGCTCTTTTTTGAAAGTTCACACATCATTTTTCCTTGTTAATCTAACATATTTATAATTCAATGAATGGACATTAACACTCAATTTATTATTTTTCTTTTCTATAATAAAATTCTAACATCTGGCAGGAATAAGAAATATATGGTTGTGAAATTATATAAACAAAAATGAAAGCATTCTTTTAGCATTTATTGAAGCGTAAAATCGAAACATTAACGCTGCTTTTACTGAGTGCTTTTGAAAACAGTTTGCCCTGACATGAGGACAGTTGGACAAACTATGACCAGGATCTTCAGATATAAGATATCATATAAGACATGCATGCCCTAATTAGTACTCTCCAAGAAGTGATACACAGCAACAGATTTCTTCCAGAAAATTTCAACTGCTAATTTAATTATCACTTTCTAAATATAAAGATTAAGAACATTTATACAACCTTGTACCAAGAAATATTCAAAAATTAATCTTTAAATAAGTAATTGTTTGAAAATAAAATAATTATTAAATCTACAATTCTGGGGGAGGGTTTTGTTCATTTGTTTTAAAAATTATCCAAATATTCCAATAAGTTTGTTGCCATATATATATATATACACTAATGCAGAATGAAAAATTCTGAGAATTTTGTATGGCTTTCAGTGGAATTTGAAGAACTATGGTAAATGCAAAAATATAAGAAAATAAAAGCAACAAAGGTGTTCTGCAGTAGGTGAATGGATAAATAAATTGCAGTACATTCAGACAAAGAAATATTAATCAGTTCTAAAAAGAAATGAGCTATCAAGCAATGAAAAGACATGGAGGAAAATTAAATGCATAATACTAAGAAAAAGAAGCTCATCTGAAAAAGGAGACATGTCATTTGATTCTTAACTATGTGCCATTCTGGAAAAGGCAGAACTATGAAGATATTAAAAAGATCAGTGGTTTCCAGGAGTTGGGAGAAAGAGGGATGAATAAATAACACAGAGGACGAACAGGGGTCAAACTACTCTGCATGACCCTGTAACAGTGGGCAAATGTCATTAGACTTGGCAAAAGTCACGGAACGTACAAGAATGAACCCTAATGCAAACTGCAGACTTTGGGTGGTGATGAAGCACCAAAGTTTATCAGTTAGCAAATGTTACCATTCAGGGGAGGGATGTTGATAATGGGGATGGTTACAAATGTGTGGAGGCAGCAAGTAGACAGAAAATCTCTCTGTCTTCCTCACATTTTTGCTATGAGCCTAAAACTGATTTTAAAAATAAAATCTATTAAAAATGTAAGACCAAAGAAATCTTTAAATTTAGTTCATAAATTTTTTTAAATACAAAAGCAAAATGTGTAAAATACTCAATTATAATATATAGGTATTGACTTACTAGTTTGATTTCTAAACCTTTCTCTAAATATAAAATAATATAAACATGTATTGATGCAAAAATTAAGTCAAAAATGATTAACTTGAGTAATGTTACCATCCCCACACTGATGACAATTAGGTATCATTAACATCACCAAAAGAAAATGTTCAGTATAACTGGATTTCTCTGAACTTCAACTTTTCTAACAACCTTCTGTTTCTGAAAACAGAAGATCTCTACGAAATCAGAATATTTTTATTTAAAAAAAATAATATTTGTTTTGTGGGGTTTCTTTGTTATGTTTTTTTAAAAAACATGAATATGTTACACTACTAATTAAAGCATTTTGTTTTATAATTGCACATGGAAAATTCAGTGAACTGAACTGAAATTAATCTCAAAGACTCAAATATTGAAATAAACAAACAAATTAAATTCATAAACATAGCAGCAACTGAATTGCTTTAATTAAAAGATGAGACTATTTTGTTTACAATCTTTCTTTGCAAATATTTCTTTCCCTCAGAATGAATCCTGAAAAGCAAGATATCCAGCATTTTTCTCCAAAATGCTGTCCAGTAATAATAACCTAGGATATCTTCTGATTCGTGAGGCTAAAACAAATCTTTCAAAAGCCAGCATAAAACATGAGTCTAATAAAAATTAGAAAAAATATAAAGAATAATTAATAGTTCTTTTAAATATATAATAAAATAAGATGAAGAATATAAATGATAATTATTTCTCTTTGACAGTCCCAGTAACATAGGTTTTTGGAAATCTGTAATAGTGGAGCTATTCTGAGTATTTTCTGAAAGGATACAGATGGCTGCAATGAGAAACAACAGGATGTACAAGGTGGACTTGTAAGGAAGCTTACAAGAGCACCTTTACATTGGAGCAGCAAAAGTTATGCTCAGAACTCGTTGACACAAAGGTAACACTTGCCAGATAAAATAAGTTCAGTTAAAGATAGCCTGACTTTAATTTCAAAACTTTGCAACCTAAACAAAATTAGATTATTCAGATTTTTAAAAATCAGAATATGATGAGAAGCAAGTAAATACCATTTGTTGAAAAGTTACCAGTAATTGGAGAAGGTGGAGCAAGAAGACAGATGAGAACTCTCCACTGATCATCCCCTAAAGAAACATCAATTAAAACAACTATCCATGCATGAAAATACCCAGACACCCATGGCTCCTAAACACTACTGGTACCTAAAAAGTGAGTCTCCTGACCTGCCCCACCCAAATGCAAGATTGGACCCCACAGCCCTTGCAATGATCTCTGATTTTGGAGTCAGAAGGTTGATTGATCTGATCTCTGAATCAGAAGTTTGCTGACCTATATTACAGAAGACTTAGGTCTGAGACAAACCTCAGAAGCAAGGAAGCCTCAATGGACAAGACTTCAGGTGTACAAAGTACTGTGATAGCCATGGCAACCAGAGGGCTTTGGGTGTATCCCAGTGATGTGCCAACCTGGGTAGTCAAGAAATTCTCAATTGGCACTGTGTGCTGCACAAGACATGGGCTTAAGACATCCTATAGTGCTTCCACAGCTGCAGCAATCATAGGCTTAGGGACCATACCAGATGACCTACCAGATGACCAGAATTTCAGCACAGGTTTCCTGCTAAACAATGTTCCTGAACAAATCCAATCTGAAAAGAGTTGAATAAGTATATACTTCAAATGCCAATACATAAATAACCACAAGGATAAAGAAATCAGCAGGGAAACATGCTAGCACCAAATAGAAAAAATAAAGTAACAGTGATCCATCATAAGTAGATGAAGATGCACGTACTGCTTGACAAAAAATCAAGATAACTTTTTGAAAGACACTCAACAAATTTCAAAAACTACAGAGAAACGATTCAAAGAAATGAGGAAAATAAGGGACCAGAATATGAAAAACAGAGACATTAAAATAATAATAATTTTAAAAGCCAAACAGAAATACTGGGAATGAAAAACAGAATGGATAAAATAAAAAAGGGCATGGAGAGCACCAATAACAGAATTAACAAAGTAGAACAATCTATGAACTAGGGGTTATTTGAAGATATACAATTAGAGGAGAAAAAAGAAAAGGGAATGAAAAGGAATAAAGGAAGCTTGTGGAATTTATGGGACAGCATCAAAAGAACAAAATTTCAAGTTACTGGAGTTCAAGAGCAAGTAGAAAACAAAATATATCAAACAATTATTAATAGGTCTGAAAGGAGAGGTAGACTACCATACACTAATATTAGGAAACTTCAACACCCCATTTTTAGCAATGGACAGATCATCCAGACAGAAAATCAAGGACTTAAACTACGCTTTAGACCAAATGAACCTTATAGATATATGTACAGAATATTCCATCCACAGCTGCAGAATGTACAATCTTCTCAACTGCACAGGCAGCATTCTCCAGGATAGATCACATGTTAAGCAACAAAATAAGTCTTCCCAAATTCAAGAAGACTGAAATCAATTATCTTTTCTGGCCACAGTGGTATAAAACTAGAAATGAATAACAAGAATAACCTCAGATGTAGTGGCACACGCCTGTAATCCCAATGGCTTGGGAGGCTGAAGCAGGAGGATCTTAAATTCAAAGCAACTCAGGGAGGCCCTAAGCAACTTAGCAAGACCCTGACTCAAAATAAAAAAGAGCTGAGGATATGGCTCAATGGTTACATGCCCCTGGGCTCAATCCCTCATATGAAATAAAAAATTAAAAAGAGGAACTTCAGAAAATTTACAAATACATGGAAATTTAAAAACCAATAGGACAGGGGCTGGGGATGTGGCTCAAGCAGTAGCGCACTCGCCTGGCATGCGCAGGGCACTGGGTTCGATCCTCAGCACCATATAAAAATAAAATAAAGATGTTGTGTCCATCGAAAACTAAAAAAAAAAAAAAAAAAAAAAAAAAAAAAAAAAAACTAATGGGTCAATGAACAACCAATGGGTCAATGAAGAAATTTAAAAGGGAATTTTAAAAATTCTTGAAAGAAAGAAATGAAAATGAAAACACAACATATCAAAACTTATTGAATATAGCAAAAGAAGTTCTAATACATGTTTTTGGTAATAAATGCCTACTTCAAAAAAAGTTATAAAATAAATAACAAAAAAATTGATCACAGAAATACAAAAGATTGAAAGAAATGTAAATCATCATACTCAAACAAATTGGGTATCATAGAAGGAATTAATAAATTCTGGAATTCATACAACCTTCTAAGATTGAATTATAAAGAGACAAGAAATCTGAATATATTAATAACAAGAAAGAAGATTGAATCAGTAATAAAAATTCTCTCATGAATGAAAATCTCAGGGCTTGATCACTTCACTGTTGAATTCTAATAACCATTTAAAGCAGAACTAAAATCAATTCTCAAACTCTTCCAAAAAGTTGAAGATGATGTAACACTTTCAAACTCATTCTACATAATTGACTCCAAAACCAGTCAAGTACACAACAAAAGGAAAGTAAACAAAAATATAGGCCAAATCCCTGATTAACATAGTGGCAAAAATCCTCAACAAAACAGCAAACTCAATTCAATAGTACATTAAAGAGATCATTCACCATGATCAAGTGGGAATCAACCCAGGGATGCAAGGATGGTTCAACACATGCAAATGACATACCACATAAATAGAACAGAGAACAAAAACAATATGATCATTTCAAGATATTCAGAGAAATCATTTGACAAAATTCAACATCCCTTCATGATAAACCTCTCAACAAATTAGAAATAGAAGAAATTTACCTTAACAAAATAAAGTCCATATATGATAAACCCACAGGTAATATCATATTAAATGAGGAAAAGTTGAAATCTTTTCTTCTGAGATCTAGAACAAGACAAGGATAACCAATCCTGCCACTTTTCTTTAACATATGTTATTGAAAGTACTAGCCAAAGTAATTAGTAAAGAGAAAGAAATTAAATTGAAATGAAGAAATTATATTGACCCTTTTGCAAACAAATGATCTTATACATTGAAAATCTTACAGTCTCTGCAAAAAAAAAAAAAATCTGTTAGAATAAACAAATTCATTAAAGTTGCAGAAAAAAAAGCAAAACCCAGTAGAATTTCTATACAATAGTAGCAAACTATATGAAAAAGAAATCTTTAAAAAACAATCTCATTTATAATAACTACAATATATGAAAGATTCCTATACTGAAAACCATAAAATATTGATTAAAGAAATTGAAGACACAAATAAATGGAAAAATATCCCATGTTCATGGATTAAAGGAATTAATGATGTTAAAATTTCCATGCTACCCAAAGTAGTCTACAAATTCAATTCAATGAGTATCAAAATACAAATGGCTTTCTTAACAGAAATAGAAAATACAATTCATATGTAACCCCAAAAAACCCCAAATAGCCAAAGAAATCTAGATCAAAAGGAACAAAATTGGAGGTATCACAATACCTCACCTCAAAACATACTACCAAGTTATAGTAACCAAAACAGGGGCTGGGGTTGTGGCTCAGTGATAGAGCACTTGCTTTACATGTGTGAGGCATTGGATTCAATTCTCAGCACCACATATAAATAAATGAATAAAATAAAGGTCCATCAACAACTAAAAATTTTTTAAAAAAACATCATAGTGCTAGAATAAAAACAGATACACAGACCAACAGAACAGAATAGAAAACCCCAAAATAAATCCATGTTTCTACAGCCAAGTGATCCTCAACAAAGGGAGAATTTATAAGTCAAAAACATTCATTGGAGAAATGACAGTCTCTTCAATAAATGGTGTTGGGAAAACTAGACATTCTTATGGAAAAATAATAGAAAAATGGACCTCTGTTTCTAACCATAACAAAAAAAATCAACCCCAAATGGATCGAAGACCAAACATCAGATATGAAACTACTAGGAAAAAAAAAAACTAGGGCCAACACTTCAAGACATTTGTACAGACACCAATGTTTTAGATAAAACCCCAAATTACAGACAACAAAAGCAAAAATAGAAAACCAGGATTATTTCAAACTAAGAAGCATCTGTACAGCAAAGGAAACAATCAACAAAGTGATGATACTACCTGCAAAATGGGATGAAATATCTGTATACTATATATCAAATAAGGGGGTTTACATCCAAAATATACAGAGAACTCAAAAACCTCTGAGAAGAAAAAGCTCCACAAATAACCTGATTTAAAGATGGGAAAATGACATAAATAACATTTTTCAAAAGAAGATGTACAAATGGTCAACAGGTATATGAAAAAAATGCTCAATATCACAAATCAAGGAAATGCAAATCAAAATCATGATGAGACATCACCTATTCCTGCAAGGATGATTATTATCCAAAAGACAAAGGGTAACAAATGCTGGCAAAATTGTGAAGAAAAGAGAACCCTTGTACAGTGGTGGTTGGAATGTTAATTAGTATGGCCATTATGGAAAACAGTACAGAGATTCCTCAAAAACAAAAATGAAAAATAGAACTACCATTTGGTTCAGTACTGGGCATATATCTAAAAGAAATAAAATTAGTATATATAACAACAATTCCCATAAATGTGTACAAATATAATGCACCAATTAAAAATATGGGAAAAAATGAAATGAAATAAGCATTAAAGAGATATCTGTATTCCCATATTTATTACAAAGAAAGTATGGTATATATACATTCTAAAAATATTAACCTGACACAGGCTAACTTTATAAGCAAACAAGTTCATTTAGCTCATTTTGGAGGCTGTCTATCCAAATGACATAGTGTAGGCTTAGCAATGGCTGCCTTCAGGGTATGGACATAAATGGGAGAAGTCCAATAGGGAGGGCAATCAAGTGATTATATCTCCAATCAGAAGCAAGGGGAAGCTGGACATGGTCACTCTTGCTTCTTTTACAATAACCTTTTCAAAAGAACTTGAGGTCTCACATGCCTCAGTGATGTAAGAACTTTTCAGTAGGCCCTCCTCTTAAAGGTTCTACAGCACTCCTTCATATCACCTCCCTGGGAACTAAGGATCCAATTACAATAGTCCTCTGGTGGACACTCAAACCACATCCACCCCAGAGCAACAGAACATAAAAAAATAAGGAAACACTGAAATTGCAACAACATAGATAAATCTAGAGGACATTATGTTAAGTGAAATAAGCCAAGCACAGAAAGAAAAATACTAACTACATGACCTCACTTATATATGGAATTTAAAATAGCTGATCTCATAGAAGTAGAGAGAAGAATGGTAGTTATAAGAGGCAGGAGTGACAAAATGAAATGTCAAAGAATAATACATATTTATAGTTGGGAAGAGTAAGTTCAAAGAGCTAACATGTAGCACAATGGCTACAGTTAATGATGATATATTGGGGGAGGTTTCAAGATGGCGGAATGGAGCAGGTCACTTTCCTCTCACCAAGGCATATTATTATGAAAATGTCTAACATACAGAATAAGGATAAAAATTTAAAGGCTGCCATAAATAAGAATGAAATTATGGCATTTGCTGATAAATGGATGGAACTGGAGACTATTATGCTAAGTGAAATAAGCCAATCCAAAAAAAAATCAAAGGCCAAATATTCTGATATGTTGATGCTGATTCACAATAGGTGGTAGTGGAGCAGAGTGTGTGGGGGGGGTGGTAATCAGATTGAAGGGAGTGGAGTGAGGGGAAGGTGGGTGGGAATGGAAAAGACAGTAGATTGAATCAGATATAACTTTCCTATGTTCATATATGAATATGTGATCAATGTAACTCCATATGATGTACAACCACAAAAATGGGAAGTTATATTCCATGTATGTATGATAAGTCAAAATACATTCTATTGTCATGTGTAACTAAAAATAACAAATTTTAGAAAAAAGAAAAAAATGATAATATATTTCTTGAAAAATATTGGGACAGTAGATGTTAAATGTTCTTACCACAAAAACAATAAATATGTGAAGTAATGGCTTTGCTATAATTAGCTAGATTAAACCACTGCAAAAAGCATAAAGACTTCAAAAGTCATCTTGTACATGATAAATGCATATAATTTCATATGCCAATTTAGAAATATAAATAAATTTGAAAAAAGAAAAAATTAAATGAGAAAAAAAATTAGCTTAGTTTTCCTGTCTAAAATTAAAAGTTATCAGCAACATGTGACTTATTTCAAACAAAAGGTTGAAAGCTAAGACAATAAAAGATCATGTGAAGCTTTCTCTGGAGGACAATCCTGCAATGCATAGGAAGAAAAGCATTTAATTTCTTAAAGCATTCTTCTGGTGGTATTTGTTACCATTCCTTGGTAACCCTTTACGTTCACACTTGTCATTACTTTCCAGTTACAATACAGAATAGCATTTACAACATGATCACCCTTCTGTTTGAAAACAAACCCATAATTTTGTGTCACAGTCACATAACATGTGACTATTATTACCAATTAAACTATTCCTTGACATAGAAAATTTAATTTTTGACTATTATCTAGTATATTTTATAATTTAAAATTGCTATATTTGCTAAGTAAAATTAAAAGTTAAGTGTCACTTCAGCTTATTTAAAGTATGTGTCAGCATATCATAAATTTTCTGTACTGTAAAAGAAAATAATTACAAAGCAAATATTGGGCAGTAAGGAAATATTTGCAAACATGACAAACTGTTAAAGCTTATGATGGTTCATGTTGTGTTTTAGCTTGACTAGGCCCAGGGATGCTCAGATATTTTATCAAACATCATTCTGGGTATGTCTGTGAGAATGTTTCTGGGTAAGATTAACATTTAAATTGGCAGGCTGAGTGGATGGTCCTCATCCAAAGTCCTGGATAAAACAAAAAGGCTGACTAAGAGACAGCTCCTTCTGCCTGGCTGCTCTGAGCTGAGACGCAATCTTTTCCTGCCTGTGGACCAGAACTGAAACGTTGGCTCCTCCTGGGTCTCAAGTCTGCTGGCATTAGGACTGGAACTCACACTGTTGGCTCTTCTGGTTTTCGGGCCTTTGGACTTGGACTGGAATAACACCCTTGCCTTACCTGGGTCTCCAACCTGGCAACTATAGATCTTGGCACATTTTGGTCTTATAATACATGACCCAATTCTTTATACTAAATGTCTTTATATAAATATTCACACACACATGGGTATGCATGTACACAAATCCAATTCACTGGTTTTGTTTCTCTTGGAGAGTCCTAATAGAGAGCTAACTGTCTATTACATTTTAGAAATTTCTAAATTCAATTAGGAACAATACAACCTAATAACAAAATGGTCAAAGGACATGAACTAGAGGAACACATCAGATATACAAATGGTCAATAAACTCAACCTCACAAATACGCAAATAAAACTGAAATGAGATGACATATTTTGCTTGTCTGTCAGGGCAAAAAGTAGAAAAATGATACATAATGTGCATCTGTGGCAGAAATTCAATGGGATAGCAGCCTTATGTTGGGACAGCAAAAGATATGAACCTATGTGGAGATTTCATAGTATCAAATTTAAAAACGTACACAGTGTTCAACATGGATGATTCTGTCTAGGAATTAAGTCACAGAAATATTCTTCCAAACATTCAAAGATGTATGTATAAAGATTTGAAATACAGCATTATTTGTTAAAGAAAAATGTCTATCAATCCAGAATTGCTTAAATAAATAATTTAAGATACATTCATGCAATGCACTGTCATGTAACCATTAAATTAATAAGTACAGTGGTAAAACCCGATGAGAAAAATTGTCCTGATAAATTGAAAACTTGTTAAGTGGAAAAAGAAACATGCAGATCAAAATATAAAGACCAATTCTAGTTTTGCAACTATAAGGTAGGGGTGTGTGTGTGTGTGTGTTTGTGTGTGCGCGCGCGCACATGCGCTAGAATTCTGGACAAGTAAAGTATCAAGTTGTTTTCAGGAGATTGAAAAGGGTTTTTGGTTTATAGTTAATTATGAGCATAAATAAGAATTCCTGATTGGAAAAAGGAAATTCTGTTAGTCAATGAAACAAATAACATCTCAGAAAGCACAATCTCCACTTTATATAAGTACATTAAAACAGCAAATAACTTACCCCAATGTAATAAAATCACAAAGAGTTTTTGACGAGTCATCTTACTTCAGAGACATGTACCTGAAAAACAGCAAATCTGAAACAAAAACAACACATATACTAGGTGTCTGTAGAAAATATAAAAGGAAAAGAATTATAAATAAGTATTTAAAATTAACCCTCTGTAATAATCTGGATCACTATCAGAGAAGTCTTCCACTCTGAATTGAAAGTTATAGATTTATTGCTATGCACATATTATCCTACATAGTTATGCAGCTTATATTTTAAGACAGAAACAGTCAATGTTCCTCTATGCCATAGAAACCAGCACAAGTGTCACAGGACAAAAGTGAATTTTCAACTAAACAAAAATGATCTCAGTATCAATTAAATATATGACAGGTAATCGAACACCATTAATATCACCATCTTGACCGTTTTTGTTTTTTTTATGTCCAGGGTTCAAACTTCCCTTATTTTCTAAAACCTTTATCTTTACGGTGATCATACAAAGTCAAATGGTTATAGCACAGGTTATGACATATTTATTTCCAATAAAGAATAAAAAAAATTTCCAAAATGTTTTTGAAGACCTATTATTCATTTGCAGATAATATTCACACTAAAGAGTTACCAGAATAATTCAGGGAGGGCCTCATGACTTAATTTATCCAATTGCTAGGAATGACTTCATACATAAGCTTTCCCATGAATTCTACTCAATTTGAAATACATCATCAATAAGATTATTTATACTACTACATCATGAATTAGAATGGCAGTAAAATTTTAATTCATTAAGTTTGAACTTATGATGAAACCCTATAAGACTTGGATGTTTAAATCTTTTTTTTATGATCTCAAATTTGGGACTCAGTCCACCACACATATATCATCTGAGATATTAACAACAACAACCAAAAAAAAAAAAAAAAAACCCTGAATTGTGTTTATCAGGAGTCTTGGATGCTGGCCTCTACTACTTTTCTACTGTTAAGCTTGCAGGACTTGGGATTTCAACTGTATCGACCTCTGGTTCCTCATCTACAAATAAGACCGCTAGATGACCTCTACAATTTCTTTCAGAGCTGCCTATGATTCTGAGAAATTTTTACTTTAAAACAGAAATCACAGCTTTACTACAAAGAATATTAGAAATTATTAAATAAGAACCATGCCTTATAACTCACCTGAGGAATGACCCCATATGATGAGTAAACAGAAAAGGGGGTTTGTTTACTTTACAACTTACAAACTCTTAGGAAGAAAATGGATGCATATAAACAATTTGTGTTCTGGTCTATTTGTTTTTCAGAGTATCAGTTTTTCATTAGAATTTTGGTTTGACAATATTCGTTGGGATTCTGTGACATCACAACATTTCTTTAGGATCTCTAGGAATGGGTGAAGTACTTAGTATCCACATGATCTAATCATATTAATATATGAAAACATTAATATGATTTTAATATTTAATATAATGCTTAATATAATTTTTGTTATCTGTTTCTGATATAAAACATCCCCATAAAATAAGCTCAAGATCAAGGATAATAATCAGGATGTGTCATAGATACAATACACCTCTGGGCTGCTTTGATTAAACTAGTGACTAATAATTTAGTCCAAAAATTGATTTGACTCACATTTAACTGAAATGATCTGCTAAGTGACCAAATAGGTCAGCTGTCATCCTTACATGAGACAACTATTCCTTTATTTAAAGTTCCATGCAAAACACTAATTATTCTGATGGTTTGAATTCTTTCCATTGGATTTCATTCTAAAGTAAGAGAAACAATCACAATGTAAAAAGGGCTAGAAACAGCCTTGAAGAGATGGTGAAAGGTGGCGTCTCATATGGACTCAAAGAGAAAAATATTTATATGTACCCTAAACTATAACAAAAGGAATACAAGGAGGTTTACAAAACAAACAGTACAGAAAAATATAACAAAAAATTTAAACTATGAGAAAAAAAATCAAGTATAGGGTAATCAAAATAAGTCAACTGCATCAAATATGCCAAACAACTATCAATTTGAATGTGCTTCCTAAGCGTGACTATAATTTGTAACAGTCTAATAAATTCACCTAGTATGTAAAATGAAACTAACAGCTTAGGGGAAAAAGTAAATTGATCCTAACACTAAGAATAATAAGATATTTTCCTGATTAACTGCATAACATACCGGGTATAGTACCAGAATTTTATGGGAATTTCAAATTTCAATAACTTATCTCCCCTGCAACCACCAATATCCTGTTCAGAGTCACCATTATCTCTTCCTTAGACTACAAGAAGAGGAGCTTTACAGTCTCCCTGTTCAGTGTTCAAACTTCCCTTATTTTCTAAAACCTTTATCTTTACTGTGATCATACAAAGTTAAATGGTTATAGCAGAGGTAATGACATATTTATTTCCAATAAAGAATTTTCAAAATTTCCAAAATTTCCAATTCTGCCATTTCTTCCCAATTAAGTCTGTTCTCAACACAGCAATAGTCATGTCTCTCTTTCTCAAAACACTAGAATACTCCCTTTTCACTCAGAATAAAAGTCTAAGTCCTGCATAAGACTCTGAGGACCTGGATCCCAATTGCCTCTTGATGTCACAAACCTTTGCTTTAGGCCCCTTCTCAGAGGAGCCCTGCCTGGCCATCCCATCTAAAGTCACACAGTTTCCCTACCCCAAAATCTCATATCCACTCTTCTGCTTAAAATTTTCACCTTATCACTGAACACTAACTTGAATATCTTATTTTTTTTCTTGTTTTACTGTCTGTCTCCGTACTAGAATAAAAACCCTACAAACCAGGGGATTTATTTTTGATTTATTTTCTCATTATATCTTTCACAAACATAAGCCTGACCTTCATGTAGCAGGTGGTACATATGTAGTAAGTAGCTGGACAAATGAATAAAAGAAAGAAGAATAGCAAAATACACATCTTTCTTAAAATATCCTCCTATACAGACTGGTGGCACCACACCAAGACAAAACTGAATGAAAGCCATCTTTAAAAGAGGCATCCTAATATCATTCATATAGAGGTTTTTGAGAATGTAGTTTAATACCAAGAAGTGCTTCAGAACAGTGATTCTGAATGCTTAAGCATTTTTGGAATAAGAACCTCATTGAGAATTTGGTGGGAACAGTGTAAAAACTGCCAGGAGGAAGCACATGTACCCAAATGTTTTAAGTGGTCAACAAACCCTCTGAAATTCATCCAAAGCTCCCAGAATGAGTTGTTCATATATATAAGTAAATGAAATACACATTCCTTAGGCAATCACAAGTGCAATTCCATGAATATGGAATCTATAAATAAGAGTGTATATATAAAGCTGGCACAAATATGACAAGGCCTTTACACATGTTGACATTTAGGGTGCTAGACCTTCATCATCAATGTCAGCTCCTTAACTAAATGCATAAAATGAAGCAATCAATCGATAGACACTACCCCTATGCAGAGAATTAACATTCTTCTGTTTTCACTTAATAGCT
Organism: Marmota marmota marmota; assembly: GCF_001458135.2. NCBI lineage: Eukaryota > Metazoa > Chordata > Mammalia > Rodentia > Sciuridae > Marmota > Marmota marmota. Next base: position 1,636,705 of record NW_026000082.1, read on the forward strand.
CAATGAAATCATGAATGAAGAGTTGAAGAAAGCCTTTAGCATAATGTCAAAAGTTTTATTAAAAGAAAGAAAAAAGAAAACAGACCACCTGGAGACACAGAAACAAATCAAAAAAGAAAAAATAAATTTAGCAAATGTATAATGAGTTATCCTTGGGGACATTTCTGAAGATTTTGCATTCAGAGAATCGCAAAGGAAAAAAAAAAGAATGTTTAAAGGGAAATAATGAACTTCTGAAAATTTAATGCACAGATGCATAGTGTAAAGTTTTCCCACTGGAAAGACTTAAAAACAAATTTGCATAATTAATATTCCCAAGGCATGAAGAAGATAGAAAGGAGATTTTTTTCCTTTAAAATGAAAATAGGTATGTTACCTTGGATAAAGTTAAGAGATTGAAATCAAACTGACAGTATTTTCAGAAAAGGAAAATAAGAGGAAATTATCAAAGAAATAATACAAGAAAATTCCCCAGTGCAGACTTAAAAAAAAAAAAAAAAGCCCAAGTGTTCAAACTGAAAAGAAAAATGGGAAAAGATCCATTTCTAAACAACATATTTAAGAAACTTCAGAACAGCAAAGATTTTCCCTCTGGAATAAAAATAAGAAACAGAACAGGAATGTGTTTCACTTAAAACACTGAATGTTAGAGAAGACAACCTAGTAGTTGCCTAATAGAAAATGGCTTTCATTTTAGAGTTCTGTATCTAGTGAAGAACCACTAGAAGGAAACAAATAGATTTTGCAGGAGTGCAATGACTTAGAAAATTGATACAGTATGACCCTTTCTCTCAAAAATAACTACAAAGTGTTCCACAAAGTAAAGAGTAAACCAAAGGAAGAGGGAAACATGCAGGAACATGACCACAAGCCTGTTAGATGTCTCTGCAGACCAGGGAGGGAGCAGTCAGGATAGGAGCTACAGCACAGATGGCTGAGAAGGGATGACAACCAGGAATGTGGAGATGGAAGACAACTTGATACATAATGTGATTATGAAACTGGAAAATCTTGAAAATAAGGCAAAAAAAAACTCAGAATAACGCAATGGGCAAAAGGAAGTCATAATTTGAAATTCAAGCTACTAAACCAATTTAGAAAATGAGTCAGTGGACTTAAAAAATACTGCAATGGATTCTGAACAATAAAGAGAATAAGTAGAATCTGAAAATTATTAAAGATGAAATGAAGACAGTCCATTTACTTTTTCCCAATAATAAAAAATAAAGTTAATTGAGAAAAGATTTTCAGAAAGTCATGATATAAATATGAACCCAAAATAAAATATGACATTATTCTAAGCAAATACAGGACTTAAAGAATCCATTTAAAAGAAGGAAGAATCCAGTTAACCTTGATTCTTGTAACATTCTTGGAAACATGAACGAAACATTCTCTTTTTAATTGCTGTATCAATATTCTGGACAGCCCACAGTATGATATGTTTGGAGAGATATTGATATCAACAGCTCCACATTCAAAAGCAACTCAAAACAAAACAAAAAACAGACTAGGAATATGAATAAGAAATCCTTACCTAAAGTATTTGATTCATACATTCTATATAAGAATATGATTTAAATAGAAATTTTTATCTAATTCTAAATGAATTATTTCAATAAGTATAGAACTAAAATTCTAAATGACAGGAATGTATTACAAAATATTTAAATAGGTATCTTTCTTAATGATTAAAAAAAGTGGTAAATCTTAAAATTCCACAGTGTCTTAGATTTTTAAGAATAACACACCTTAGAAAGAATAGATCAGTGGCATTACTTCTAGTTTGAGAAATCATAAAAGACTCCATTGAGTGCATACTTAACTGCCCCTGCAAGAATGGGGACAAATATGAAGCACAGTGTTAGTAATGTAACCTAACTCTCACAGAACCTGTGGTCAGTAGGAACAATGATCAGCCACAGCATAGAGGTAAAAGACAGCAGGACCTCCTGTGCAAGAACTGATCTGCAAGTTTAAAATCATGGAGTCAAAAGACCCAAAAGCCACATGACCAGATGACTGCTTTTTATACACCATATTTTTACATTCTGTTGGTTCTATGAGAAAGCTTTTTCCCCATAAGCAACATTATTGTAAGACACCCAGGACATCAGAGAAATACCCAGCTATCTCCTGGATAGGTCTAATATATTAAGTATGTCAGATTTTAAGCAATAGCATCTTGCTAACATACAAGCAACTGCAATTAATGAGTGTTTATGTGTGTGCCAGTAGGTTCTGTCTACGTATGCACGTTTGTGTGTGTCTTTGTGTAAACTTTATTTTCTTTCCTCTCCTAAACATTGACCAGTTTGGTTCAGAAATTCTGTAGTTACCCACAGAAATCTAATTGTTCAATTATCTCCTATTGATAGTCTCTCGATGTTCATACATTTAGACATCCAGGAACAGCTGCTAAAGTAAAATGAGAAAATATAATTCTGAGAAAAACTATGTTGTCCTAGACCTTCACAAAACAGATATTTGGTGACAGCCATTCTTAAATATGACTTCACATTTTTAAATCCTATTGTAATATCATTATGGAGACTCCTGAGAATCTCTATTTGGCTTAAACCTTTAGCTATCATCTATTATAACAGATAAAACACTTACATGATGAACTGACTGAGTCAAGGGTGGGATGTGCTCAGCCACTTCCATTGCACTTGGGCACTCACTCTCTTTCCCTTGCTCAGCGTTCCTCATCCTTTTCACCTTCTCTATTTTTTTTTCTCTTTTCTGTAGCACTTATCACCTTCCCATATATAGCACAGTTTGCTCATTTAAATTGTTCATTTTCTCTGTCCCCTGTTGTGTTTAACAAGCACAGGGATGGTCATTTGTTTTATTCAACATCTAAAATAATGCTTAACCCAGACTAAGTGCTCAATAAATGTTTGTTGAATAAATGAAATTCAAAATATTGGTAATATATGTCAAGAGAGTTTAAATGGGGTTAATGTAAGCTAATGCCCTTGTATGTTCCTCGATTCATTACTGTTCAAACTTCATTCATTTTCAAATTTGATAACTAAAGGACTCATGATTCTTCTACAATAATCACTGAATTATAGAAATTTTTAAAGTAGTTATAGAAAACTTAGAATAAAAAAAGGAATCAACCTAAAATATAAAAATAAAAAAGGGAACAATAAACCAAAATACAGCACAAATAAAAATTACAGATGAGTAAATACAAACCTAAATACATCAGTAATCAAGTTGAATAGAAATTGACTAAATTCTTCAGTGAAAAGACATTGAATGTAAAACATCTTAAGGAATATGTGTTGTTTATAAGAAACACATCTAAAAATTCAGTTTGAATGAAGAAGGATGGAAATAAGATATATACCATATGGAGATACACCCAAAAATAATATGAAGAAATTGAAAACAAAATGACGACAAAAGGATGATTTACCAAGCACATACTAACAAAAGAAAGGTAGAGAAGTTATATCAGTATCTTCAATCTCACTACTAATCAAAGAAATGAATATTAAGGATATAATACACACCTATCAGATGAGCAAAACTTAAATGTTCAGTCAATACCAAGTTTTGTCAAAGATATACAACAACAAGAGTAGGAATATAAATTGGTAAGTCCACACTTAAGAAGTGTGGCATTATCTAATAAAGCGGAAATCTGCAAGTCCTGTAACCCAGTAATTTGCCTACTACTTGTATACTCTTAAAAAATCTCCTGTACCTATGTACTAGGATAGTTGTAAAGGATGGGTCACAGCAGCTTTATTTATAATAACTGGTATGGTCTGCGTAGCTTCCCCCAAGTTCATGTGTTCAATACAACAGTGTAGGGAGGGGGGCCTAATAAGAGTTGATATAAGGTTATTAGGACTCTGCCCTCATGAATGAAGTAATTGACACTATTGCTGGAATGGGTTTGTTCTAAGTTCAGCCCCCTCTTGCCCTCTCTCATTTGTGCTTGCTTGCCCCTCTGTGATGCTATGAGACAGCAAGAAGACCCTTATCATATGCGGCTCCTTGCTCTTAGACTTTTCAGCCTCCAGAATCATGAACCAAATAAACTTCTGTTACTTAAAAATTACCCAGGCTGTGGTACTCTGAACTAATTCAGTAACAAAACAAAAAGGAAGGAGAGAACAAGGGAAGAAAAAGGAAAGAACCTAAATAGCCATCCTCAGAATCAAGATTTAAAATGTGTCATATTCCTACAATGAAATAAATCCAGCAATGAAAATGAACAAGCAACAGTATTCAATCAACAGGAAAAAAAATATGGCTTTCCTCTTAAATGCTAGGCCATATTTTACACACTAGGGATAAAACAGGATGAACCAAACAGGGAAAAAAAAATAATAAAGTATTTTAAAAGGCAGGGAAATGCTATGATGAAAAGCAAAGGAAAAACAAAAAGATATATTACAAGGTAAAAGACAATCAACAATTTTAAATATGACAGAGTGGCCTAATTTAAAAGGAAACCTTTGAACAAAAAGGAAATGATTGTGACAGAATAAATCATGCAGATCTCTGGGAGAAGAGCATTCCCAACAGAGGAAACCAAAGATGGCTCCCAATTTATTCAAGGAATAGCAAGGAGCCCAGTATGGCTTCAACTAAATCAGAGGAAGAACTGTAGGAAAAGAGATTAGATAGGTAAAGGGAAGGGCAGAAAGACCAGAAAGGTTATCCTTAGGACTCTGAAATTTACTCTGTATGAACTACAAAACCATTAGAGACTGGAGCAGAAAAGTGTCAAAATCTGACTCTGTCATTCTAAAAACGGACTGAGGAGAGCAAAAGATAAAAACAGGGATAATGGTTAGAAGGTCCTTGCAGTAACTCAAGATGAGGGCAGTTTATATCAGGGTGGCAGCCATGGAGGTGAAAAAGGTGATTATATTTATTTTGAAGACAAGGCAAACATTTCCTAACATGTAATATATAACATATGAGAGACTGAGAGAGATCAAAGATGAAGATAGAAAAGACTGTAGAATGTGTAGGTTCGGGCAAGATGAAGATTCCATTTGGAGCCTGTTTAAACTGAAAATGTCTATTAGACATCCAAATGAAAATGTTGTTAGGCAGCTGGATCATAAGGTCTGAAGTTCAGAGGGCAATATCAAGCCTTAAGCTATTGCTTTTTGAGTTCTCAGTATAAAATATAGAGATTGCATAAAATCATCAAAGAGTATAGAGAAAAATTCACTATACCTTAAGGTGCTGCAAAGTTAAAACCTCTGAGAGAGCCAGATGCATGGCGCATGCCTATAACCCCAGCAGCAGGAGAATCTCAAGTTCAAAGCCAGCCTCAGCAACAGTGAGGTGCTAAGCAACTCAGTGAGACCCTGTCTCTAAATAAAATGCAAAATAGAACTGGGGATGTGGTTCAGTGTTCCAGTGCCCCTGAATTCAATCCCTGGTACCAAAACAAAACAAAACAAAAAAACCTCTGAGAGGAGAGTCCAGCAAAGCAGAGAGAAAAAAGCAGCCAGGGAAGGAGGAAAATCAAAGAGTGCATGGTGTCCTGGAAATCAAGAAACAGGGAAAATAAGATGAACAAAGGTGGTATCACTGTTGACCTTAACAGCAGCAGACCTTGAAGTAGTTCTGGCAGAGTATTGAAAACTGAAGTTGGATAAGAATGGGGTTAAGAAAAAGTACAGAAAAAAATTGGAAATAACGAAATGTTAAGCAAAATAATCTACAGAAGAATGCTACTATAGTCATGTTAATTTTCTTTTAAGAAAATTTCAGACTAAAATTTCAGATTCTCCTTGCAATAAGGAGAGATCAAACAAGAAGTTTCTGGATATTGGCAAGTAAGTAGTGAGGCCTTATAATTATCTGTTAAAATCATCTATTATGTTGTATATCAACTAATAAATCTGTCTTATATACTTGCTATTTACGTTATGGTTCAAAGTATTAAAATTTTTAAGATTACTAAGATCATGTGTGTGAAAAGACAAAAGATATATTTTTTTATTGAATCATAAAAAGTATTTGAGAAATAATATTCCAAATTATAAGCAGATGAAATTTGAATAGAAAATCCAAAAGGCTATATGTACTAAATCTGGCCAGTAGGTGAACGTTTGAGCCTTTCTAATTTAATTAAAATCGGAATTTGTAAATCACATAAAATCTTAAGAATTAGAACAGATCCTAAGCCTTTTTCTTCATTTTTAACTCCACAGGACATATTTTTAGTACATGTGTTTGGCTCCCAGAATAAAAAATGCAGTACAGTATCAGCCAAGGGAATTCATTTTTTTCCTCCTCGATACATTTAGGTCTTAATTCTAAGATTTTCTAAAGATACTTCACAAACATAAAAAGTTTGGTCCTACAATAGTGATCTAAGTGTGAAAAGATGGTCACTTTTTTTCCTTGATAAATTTGTGAAAGAGTAAAGTCAACACTGCAAAAGAGGACTACAGCCTATGCCAACCACAAAGACACTCCCAATCCATGAATGAGTTGGCTGTGAACCATGAGCAATCAAATCCATCCTCTGATTCAGTTGTTTTTTTAAGCAACTAGCAGCCAGGGTATGTGAGTTCTACTATTACTCCCTGTTCTATCAACAAGCAATTTACTTAACTCTATGAGCATCTGTTTCAGGAGATACCCATCTACTTGACCAGAGAATATGAGAAAAGATAAATGCTTGAATTATTGATATTTCCATCCCAAAGGCAAGACAATAAAAAATAAGTTAAAACACGTTTATAAATGAGTACTTCAAATCCATTCTACTCTCCCAAACTGCACACGTGCACATGTGGGTGGCTAAAGGTGATTTTATTATTTTAGGCCAAGCCAACAAAAAGAGCTAGAAACATTTCTAAGCCTATCCTAACTAGCCATGACCAAATCTCAAATCATTCTGAAAACACCATGGTAAATATTTGTTACAAGGAGTAACAAAAGCTATTTAATCATTCTCTGTCTGCTTAAACAAGTCAGGGATTGTTTTTAGTTTTTTTAAAATCAAAAAGGAAGCATAAGGGACACTGATACTTTATAGTACAAATTGTGTGTGTGTGTGTGTGTGTGTGTGTGTGTGTCAATACTTAATTTCTGGTTTATCTGTTTAGTTAACCTCTGCTACTTTCTGGGATTCATTCCAAGTCAACTAAATATATTACTAAAATTGGCATCTCTGCTATTGAGCTTAATTTCAAAGAGGCTCTGAAGTGGTCTGAAACCATTTTTTTAACATTCTGCACACAACTTTATGCTAAAAAGTAACAAGCATTCTACAAAAGCAGTAATTGATAGCAAAGATACAATTTTTGTTTATCTCCAAAACAATTTTTATTTCCTCCAAATGTATAATACTGGAAGAGAATAAGTGCTATGCTAAAGCCACATATTTTTTCAATAGTGTTGCAACTATTGACATAAAGGTAAACCTGATTCTTAAAGTTAGTTTGGGGGGTGTACTAAATATTCATATAAAAGCTATATGTTTCTGAGTTATTTACAAATGTTTTGTATTCTCTACAACTTTGGGCTGGAAATCCTGAAAATATAAATAATAAATGCATATAAAACAAATGCCAAGATACACACACACACACATTATATGTGTGTGTGTATATATATATATAATCAAACACACACACACACATATATGTTTCATGAAACTAGCAATATTTGTAACAGATTAAGAGATTTAAAGAATTACACATTTTTTAAAACCTGGGATACACCTTAGATATTACTAAAAAGCCCTCAGAAATGATCCTAATCCAGCTCTCTCATTTGAAAGATGAGGAAACTGAGGCCCACAGAGGTTAAGCTAACCACAGCATCACAGATAATACCAAAATTCAGATTTTCTGACTTCCAAGTCCAGAGCTCTGAAAGAGCATTTGTCAATATACTTAAATAATTGTGGACACTCCAGGCAGCTCCTTCTGTTTAAAGAACTCCCTGAGGTTTACAAGAGTCACTCTCATCTTCTGTTAGCAAACACAATTTCTAGAAATAGCACCGGCAATAACCAATTTCTTACCCGGCAACGGGGTTTCCAAAATGATTCCTCAGGTGGATCTCTTTTCAGTACAAATCCCTTTAAATTAGTGCTTTGTTTGGACTGGGGCTTGGGGTTTGGGTTGATTTGGTTGATTTTGTCTGGGGGTGGGGGTTGTTTTTAATTTGCTCCCGGGAAGGTGGAGAGGGTAGGAAACTGAAGCCGAGATCTACAAAGTCCCAACAAACACATTTTTTTTTCTTTTGTCATTTAAACCAACAAAACCTCCCTCGGGGACCCAGGGCTTACAGGTTCAAGTCGCAGTCCCTTCCTTTTCCAAAGTAGACAGGAGGCCTGGAAAAGAAGTTCCCCCGATGGCAGGTCCTCTCCGCTGCCCCGCAGGTGCGCGCCCAGGCTCCACCGGCAGCAACCAGCGGGCGCCCCATCCT
>NW_026000082.1:1646559-1662567 GCF_001458135.2 Marmota marmota marmota
CGCTCCCGCCGCTTGCTGCCCCTCGGAGACCCTGAAAGGCTGGCCTCGAACACCCAGTCCCCAAGTCCCCCGAGGGCTCTGCGCCCGTCACACGCGCCCCAACGCGCCGCTCCAGAGCTTCCCGTAGCAGGAAGGGTGACAGCAAGGGTGGAGGAGAGGGAAGCAGGGAATTGGGTCCTACCTTGATCCAGAAAGCCAATGCCTACCGAGGCAGAGATGGCGGCGGCTCCGGGGCTCGGGCACCTGCGTCGCTAGCGCTCTGCTGACCGTGGGCTCCGCTGGGCTGCCGTGTCCGAACTCCTCGCGGAAGGTGCGGGGAAACTCTCCAGAGAGGAGGGCGTGTGGGGAGGAGTGGCTGAGGAGGAGCGGGCTGGGCTGGGGAGCGGGGAGGGCGGAGCTGGGTGGTGGCTCCAGGGAGGGAGGAGCGGACCCCCGGAGCAGGGCGGGCGGCCGCGCAGGTGACCAGGGTGGCGGCAGGGAGTTGACCTCGGGAAGGAAGACCCCCTGCCAGCAGGAAGGCGGAGAACAGAGGCAACGCAGCGGGATCAAGGCGTCGCTAGTTCCTCGGGGAGTCAGCCACAGCCTCCCCCCTTGAACCAGTGGCTCTCAGACTTGAGCGTGGCACTGGGGTTCCCCTTTTCTCCCCCACCCCTAGGCTTCCAAGACCTCTGCTGCAGCAGGTGTAGGAAATGCCAACCATAAAGCTTTCAATAATTGGGAGGAGTGGGGAAAGAAAGTGAAATAGAAAAGACCAGAAGTTGTGAGGGAGTGAGTCTCCTGTCATCAAAGATGCTTCAGCCAACATCTTGGTCACCTGGTCAGGAAGGAGGAAGAGGGCACTCAAGCATCTGAGAGGAGAGGTGAACTAATGCCCACTTATTCTTCGATCCCGAAATTCAATAATATTTGACGTGGGGGGAAAATATTTTCTGGTTCAGTCTGATTCCAACACCAAAGAAAATAGACCTTTTTCTTGGTTTCTGCTCAAAATATTCACTTATTTATTTGTTTACTTATTTACTGCATTTCTATTGAGGGTATGTTATGTGCCAGAGAGTGTGCTAAATGCACTTTTATTATGTTCTTTCAACTAAGAGAGTGAGAGGTAGGAAGGCAGATAAGCAAGTATTCATAAAATTCCCAGTAGTGCTGAGTAATATGAGGAAAACCAACAGGGTGAAGTAGAAAGAATAAAGGGGAGTGGATATACTCTCCTTTGGGTGAATGATTAGTTTAAAGGCATCTAAAAATTAATTTAACCAACACTCTCAGAAAGGCACATCAGGCAATAAGAGAAAGTGAGTTGCATGAAGTGCCACAGAGATGGTAGGGCTGGAAGTAAGGTCTGCTGGCTCCCTGGTCTAGAAAACTGCCCACATGTGGAATTCTGTAAATGGGAGTTTGCCCCGGTAGAAATATCCTTTCAGGACCAGTACCACTTTTTTAGAAAGTGTGTGGCTCTCCAGACCACTATTGAAACCACTTTATTTAGAAATGTCATATTTGTGCACCAGTTGTACTTCCTTGGGCATCTATGGTAGGTAAAAAAATAACCAAGAAATTCTAACCTTTGGCTTTTCACCAAACATCAAAACACAGACAAAAGTCTCCATTGTATGGAAGCAAGAATTGGGGTATAGATATTGGTTTCTCCAAATTATTATGAAGCAAAACAACATCAAAAGAATCCTTAATTAAGTAATCTGTATGAACTAGCATATTAGTTTCATTGGCTGCTGCAATAAATTACCACAAACTTAATGCTTAAAACAACAGATTTTATCTCTCAGCATTCTGGGAGGCCAGAATCCAAAATCATGATGTCAGCAAAATCATGATGTCTGCACTCCTTCCCACAGCTCAAGGAGAAAATCTCTCCTCCCCTCTTCCAGTCTCAGGTGACTTAATTCTCTGCCTCCATCCAAACATGATGTGTTGTAGGGACACACTTGTCTTTGGATTTAGGGACCATCCTGATAACCCAGGATGATCTCATTTCAAGATCCTAACATCCTATACAAATATTTCTGTAGGTAATGCAATACCAAGTGCCCACTGTCCCTCACATTCTGAGTCAGGGGCTCTAGAGATCATTTACATTCTAGGCGATGGGACACTTTTGAATCTCATTCCCTCTGGCACAATGCTTGATGCTTATCTCAGGCCTGATAAAAAGTTGTAAATGAGTAAAAATAAGTCACTACCAACCCACTAGGCAATTATTAGCACGGTGAAAAACATTTCTATAATACTAAAATAGAATTATGAGAGCAAAACAGATTAGCACCCTGACTCATTCAGTATTTTCTTGAGTGAAGGAAAAAATCCCTAAAAGGAAATCTTTGATTTAAAAAAGAAATTAATGAGCTCATCTATCTGCTCTTTTGAAAAAAAATCAATGAAATGCCTATTTACACAGATACAAATCCTGCTGGGGACAATCAATCATGACTGAACTTACAGTTGCTTAAAGTGAATATTTTATCCAAGTATTTTGGTTGTTAACTTCAAAAACATAAACATTGCCCAATTATCAAGTTGATAATATTGATGCATCACTTCCTGAAACCCTTTAGAGTGCTTTCAATGATTCTACTCTCTCTAGGTTCCCCTCTTTGCTCTATGACTTCCCTTCTTACTCTTTCACTCTTTTGATTTGGAATAATCAACCAGCATGTTATTAACTACCAGGCTGAATCGAATTCACGGACTTACTTGGTCACAGGCCCATCTGTGAACCAGTCGTATGGTCAGTGAGTTGGAATATGATGACAGAACAGGCGTGAGTCACCTGTGTACTCCTGGAAAACAGGAGACGGAAAAGATATCATTTCACCCTAATCAAATAAATGAGGGTGAGTGGTATCCCAAAATAAAATTAGTGTGCTATTCCTGAGGGGCATGTAGGCCCCAGAAGGCATATATATCCACTACGATAGAAATTCAGAGAGGTATTGTTGAACTGACTGTAGTTTTAATTAAAACAGTGCATTGGTGCCCTAAAAATTTTCTGGAATTATTTTCAAAATAAAATAAGAACACTTGATTATGTGTATAGTCACCACACAAATCTTAACAATTTGCACTGGAGGCAATATAGGCAAGCACATGGGCTCTGGAGTCTAATTGCCTGAGTTTTTATGCACAGTTACTGTGAGCCCTTGAATAAGTTCCTTATTGGTTATTTCCTTCTTTTTTTTTTTTTGGAAAAAATAATAATCACAATAATCACCTCTCTGAACTATCATGTAAGTAATGCAATAATAACTGTGCCTAAAAAATAATAGTTACCTAGTAATCTATTGTTTGCCTATTATTTTCTCATTTAGTCTTCATAACATCCTAGAAAACATTTTATGTAGATATTCTTTGACCATTAATTCTTCCCTTCATAGGTGCCAATAAAATAATCAGTATCTATTTACCTTATGTATCTTTCACCTTCCATATTGAAAACACCTGGGCTCTGGAATGATGTTTTCAGATTTTTAGAGGAAAGAATATTCAAAGCATGTGGAATATGACAGAGAAAGAAAAATGGAGGGCTTTATTTGGCAGAAATATCTGTTAGGCCTGGGCGCCATGGCACACACCTGTAATCCCAGCAGCTCAGGAGGCTGAGACAGGAGAATTGAGAGTTCAAAGCCAGCCTCAGCAAAAGTGAGGCACTAAGCACTCAACATTCTGGGAGGCCAGAAGTCCAAAATCATGATGTCAGCAAGTCTGCACTCCTTCCCACAGCACCTTGTCTCTAAATAAAATACAAAATAGGGCTGGGGAATGTGGCTCAGTGGTTGAGCGCCCCTGAGTTCACTCCCCCATATCACTCTCCCCAAAAAGGAAGGAAAGAGAGAGAAATAAATAAATAAATAAATATCTGTTAGGACTAGTGCTTCTCAAAGTTCAAAATGCAAATGAATCCACCTAGGAAGCTTTGTGGCACAAATTTTGATTTAGGAAAGCTTCAGTGAGCACTGGAGTCTGCGTTTCTAAAAAGCTCCAGGGTAAGGCCAATGTTGCTAGTCTTTGGCAAGGCAACAGACTATTTAAACAATGCTAATGCCATTTTCAGCAAAAAGAAATCTATGTTTAATGTACATGACACTTTCTTAAGTCCTTGTCAGGAAATCATTTTCAACTTATAAAGCTGTAACTGCTAACTGAAGAACTATTTTGTTTAATGAGTCCATTATATACAAATATTTCTTTCTTGAGTCTTAACAAATTTCTGAGAATAAAGCCCTGTAAAGCCTGAATTTTCCATGAAAATAAATGGGTTGTATGTGAGGAGACAATTTTGGTTAGTGGAGAAATATGATACAGGACACTGTGGTGGTCTTTTTAATGTGTCAACATGACTAGGCTACAGCTCACAGTTATGCAAGCAGACATCAATATGTGTGTTACTATGAAGGCATTTTTATGTGTGATTAAAGCCCATAATCAATTGATTATGACTAAGAGAGATCATCCTAGATAATTGGAGTGGGCCTAATTCAGTCAGGCCTTCCAGTCAGATGAAAGGCCTAGAAAACAGAGCTGAGTGTTACAAGGGGGAGGAGGAGTGTTACAAGGAGGGAAGGGGTAATTGGAGAGGGAAAAGCAGAAAGGGAAGATGTCTACCTGTGAATAAAAGCTTTAGCCTATGGCTGAGGATTCCAGCTTGCCTTTCCTAGTAGTCCACTTTATGATTATGGGCTTGGTTTGCCATTTCCTACAATCAAATAAATCAATTCCTTATTATAAATTTGTCACTATATAGCTCCTATCAGTTCAGCTTTTCTGGTACAGATTTTGGCAGAGAAAACACATTACCTTAGCAAATATCTAAATCATCTTAAACAACTTATTGGTAGAAATGTGGACATCAAAGTGGTTAGTGATAAGGACTCAGAAGGCAAAGAGGATCATGTTACTGGAAACTTGAGGAAGGGTGATGCTTGTTATATAGTGGTAGGAAGCTTAGCAAAATCACACCCTCCAGTTATGTGGGAAGCAGAACTTGTAAATAATACAATTGAGTGTGTAGGTGAGGAGATTTCCAAGCAAAGTGTTGAAGATGCCTCGCAGCTTCTTGCTGCTTATAGTAAAATGTGAAAAGAACAAGAGAAATTAGGGAAATGGTTGTTAAACAAAAAGGGTCCACAACTCAATGATTTAAAGTTCTCAGTTAAGAGATTCACTATTGAGAAAGTATATCGTAAAGAAAAAGCTGAGTGTGTCTTATGAAACTTCTCCTAATACCTCAGAAAGATTACTACAAATTGAGAGTATTCAGTCATACAAACAACTCTGCAAAGAAATTCAGTGAGTGATTCATAGATCGTTTCAGCCATCTAACAGAACCCCCCAAAGAGAAATGAGATTATCTAAGGAAAATTTGTAGACAAACCTCTTCCTTCTGGAGTGATCCCTCTAATATGCCCAGAAAACATACAAAGTTATTGAGAACTTTTTCATCAATACAAACACTTGCATCTTGAAATTAAAAAGAAAAGAACACAAAATTAAAGAAAACTGCCAGACCCTCCTAATTCTGTAGACAGGAAACAAGTTGATAAAACTACTTAGCTTCAAATACAGACCACACTACAAAAAACACAAAAATCCTAAAGATCACCAAACACCTAATGTATGAAAACCTCTAGGGGTAGAGAAACAGGACTCCACATTTTAAAATCCATGCTAAATTAATTTGGAGAAAATTAGCTTTGGGAAGAAGGCAAGAATTAAAATTCACTTCCAGCATCGGAAGGATTGTCCTGAGGAAGATGTGGTGGACTATTTTAAGTAGTTTCTATAAGCCAAAATAATATCAGTGAGTGAAAAAGCATAGGGAGCAAATTTAAACCAAATTTAATTTTTTTTCTTTTTCTTTTTCTTTTTTTTCTTTTTAGTGCTGGGGTTTGAACCTAAGGCTGCACACATTCACACATGCAGGACAAGTGCTCCATCTCTGAGCTACATCCCAAGCAACCCCCCTTTTTTATTTTGAGACAGGGTCTGTCTAAATTGCCGAGACTGGCCTCAAATTTGTGATCCTTCTGCCTCAGCCTCCTAGCGGCTTACAGGCATGTGCCGCAATGCCTGATTCCTATAGGATAACTTTTTAACTCTCACAACCATTAAAGATGGGATAAGCTACCTGATGAGATAATGAACTTTTTATCATACATACTTTTAAACAGAGACTAAATGACTCTCCCTCAAGAATGTTGTAGGACAGCATTGGATGAGAAACAGGTGAGATGGGAAAATGGTGATTAAGCATTTCCCCATATTAAATACTCTATGATTTGAAACTGCAACTTCTGAGCACTTATATGAAGGTCTGGGGTGATAATGATGAGTTGTGAAGTAAAAAATGTTACCTACTATCCATGGTAGAGTTGATCCACCACCTACAGAACATGAACATTTTTTTCTTCCAAAGGTAGTGATTGCCCATATCTGTTCTCCATTGTGAAGAAGAGGAGGGAGAGGAGAAGAGATAACATGGAGATAGTTATAACTTGTTTTCAAGATGGTTGATTGATAGTTAGCTATATAGATAGACAATGTAGAAGTATCGATCCCTCATTTTCAAGATGGTTGGGTGAATTAGCAAATCTAAAACAGGAAAAATAATACAGATTATTATTTAAATCATAAATACACAGCTCATGACTTTAGCCAGTGTAGTTAAGAATTCAAATAACCATTAGATATCTTGGCAGCTTATGATGTGTCTGCTCTTGTGTAACCTTCAGATTGATTATGCCTGAATCCTTTGGGTCTAGAACACCAATACCCTACGGAAATTACAAGTGTCTATAGTTACAAAGTTTCCCTGGCTTTGACCAGCTTTATATTCCATATACCACTAGTAATATTGAAGAAGTCTGGAACAAACTGGTAGAGGTAGAAAGTACTATTAGGATCAAAAAACTATGGGATACTATAGAAACATTAAAATTCATGAGAGTGTGCTTGAGGATATTTGGTTATTAAGGTTCTAAGCAGTACCACTAAGCCTTGTTTTTGCATTGTAATTTTTGTATTGCTATCCCTGCTTTGATTTATTCTTGCCTTTAGAAGGGAAAGGGGCTATGCAGCAGCAAAATTGAGATCTTAGAATATGTGATGAGGCTTAAAGAAATGGATTCAGGAGCACTTTGATCTAACAATTAAAAAGATGTGTTTTAAAATTTGAAAGGTGTTATGATGAAAAGAATCCATCAATACAATCCATAACAATAATCGTCCTAGTATATTCTTGGATTTGGGTAAATGTTTTCTTGTATTTAATGATAGTGAATCCCACTTAGCTGGATAAACAATATAACTGCTTAATTAAATAATGGGTTCTAAGACCAAAGTAAACATTGGAAGAGAAAACCTTTTACATAAAGGTGTTTTAACTTTGAAGTCACTTGACATGCTATTTGCAGATAATTAGCAGGCTCACTTTCATGAATAAATAGTAGCTAGTACCTTTGCCTACACTAGAAGTATATTTAACCAGGGAAAGTGCAGCGCAGATAATATAAAAGCTGACCTAATGAAAGCCTAAAATCAATTTTCCATCGTCAACACAAACAGTACCCCTAAAACACATCCCATTTTTCAAAAGGTTTTAGCAACTCAAAGTTAAACAAAATGGTTAATAAGCAATGCAAGGGATATACTTTAAAATTTTTGAAAGGAAATTGAAGAAAATATGAGGAAATTTTTAGTTTCAACATATTTAATAAATATGATAATTAACATCAACTAAACAAGCTTGGCTATCTTAAGTACTAACAATTTTTCTTTAAATTAATGATATTCTAGAATCACAGGCTTTGGGACAAGAGTACCCTGCTTCTCCTTGCTAACAAAGCAATAAACCATTTTCCTTTTTCTCAAAACCATGTCCTGATTATTGGATTAGCATCCAGGATAAGGACTGAGCTTTTGGCAATAAATTTGGCCACCCAGATGGGACCCAGGAACAGCCCCCACTCCAGCTTTCCAGGACCCCACTTCCATGCAGAGGATGCAAGGTGCTGGCGAACTTGTTGAGAGCAACTGATTACAGGGGCTAGGAGACAGGTGAGTTTGCATCAGGTTGAACTGGAGGAGCTATTCCTGTGAGTAAAGGGAGAAACTGAGGGACAGTCCCAGCAGCTGCTGAAGCTCCTTTTGCTTCAGGGGAACTCCTGCCTTTTCTCCCTGAATAGTACGGGTTGCCCCATCATGATCCACTTTGAGAAAAAGGAAACTGAACTCAGTAAAGTCACAACACACTTGGCCATCTGGTAAGTCCCACTATGTGTATCCGGAGACCCTTAACTCCGTACATCTGGTTCCTCTGTGGGAACAGCTGGTCCGTCTTTCTGGGACATCTGTGGCACCACTAATGTAGGGATATTTACTCCCTTCTAATCTGTTTTAGGTCGTCATCTGTTTGTTGGCTTTGGGTTTGAGAATTCCCTCTGGTTGTCTATCTGCATTTTTGTTTTGTTTCTATCTGTTATTGCCCCTTTTAAGACATGGCCAATACTGCATCAGTCATGTAGGGAGTCTCCTGGAAAAGATCTTGGCTGGTCAACTTAAAGGTTTCTGTCTGTTGGCCATGGTTTGGAGGCTCCTCTCTGATTGTCTCTCTCTGTTTCTTTTTTGTATAATCTTGCAATTGAAATTTGTCTGTCAGAGGAAAAGTAATTTGAAGGGCCACCTACCTATAGGTATAAGCCTGTCTAAGATAATGTTTTACTGTTTTGATCTGGCTTTTGAATAGTTTTCTGGATTATTGAACAATTTTGACATTGATGTTGCTCTGTCAGGTGTAAGGTATATGAAAGAGATTCTGTATGTACAGACATTTATGCAGTTGCATGATAAGGGCTCTGAACAGTCAGAAACTAATTTGAAGGTGCCAGATGACAATGCCTCTGGTGTGCAAGGATAGCAGGACACCAGAAGAAAGGGTTCCAAAAAAATTTAAATCTTTTAAACCCAGAGCTGGCAATCCTAGCACTGTTTCTCAGCCTGACCCCAGACAGCCATAGAACATCTCACTGAGGGTCAAGGACACCAGCCCTAACCTGGGCGGGGAATCCCAGAAAATCTGCCTGGGCTGTAGAAAAATGGCCAAAGAGAACCTGGCCTCTGCCCAGCTCTCCTTTTGCAACTGGGGGGTGGAAGCTGCTGGCCACAAGGATGTGACGGTAGTTTCCAGCACTGTTTATGACACAGGGGAAGGAATAGTCTCCCCTTATAAGATCTGATAGGATACCCCATTTGGCCAGGAGATATTCAGCATTGGGGCAAAGAAATTCTTTCTATAATAGTATCCCATTAAACTAAATACTAGGGGGGACTGGCAGACTAAATAACTGCATCCAGAAAAGAAGAAGACAGAAACTAAAGCCAATCTGTGTTTTGTAGGCAGCATCCACAAAAGAATTTTCAAAGAAGCTTAAAGAAAAGGATGGAAAGAGCCTCCTCCATTGCATATCAGTATGCCTAGTATAAGAAAAAAGCCCAAAAGGAGCCTCTGGATACAATTGACAGTGGGGAACTCACTTAAAGTTGATGGCATTGTGATAATGATAACAGAGACATATCAGGCTCAAAAATATCCTGTGCTCCAACCCCTTGAATGCAACCTGGGAGAAAAAAGATTAAGGCACAGTTTTTGTATATGCTGGATTGTTCAAACCTCTCCTGGGATGAAATTTGTTGTATAAATTAAAGGCATAAATAATATTCATAAGGACTATTTCAGAATATGAATTTAAGAAAGGGTCCAAAACTAGAAAAAGATGAAAGAAAGTTATAGGTATGGAAATATATTTTAGTATAGAAAATTAGAAGGTAAAAGAAATGTGTCTGGATATGAAAGTATTTTTTTTTTGAGCTAATGAAGGCAGCCAGTTTATTTTATTTTTTTTAATTTATTTTTTTTATTGGTTGTTCAAAACATTATAAAGCTCTTGACATATCATATTTCATACAATAGATTCAAGTTGGTTATGAACTCCCAATTTTACCCCAAATACAGATTGCAGAATCACATCGGTTACACATCCACATTTTTACATAATGCCCTATTAGTAACTGTTGTATTCTGCTACCTTTCCTATCCTCTACTATCCCCCCTCCCTCCCCTCCCATCTTCTCTCACTACCCCATCCACTGTAATTCATTTCTCTCCTTGTTTATTTTCCCATTCCCCTCACAACCTCTTATATGTAATTTTGTATAACAATGAGGGTCTCCCTCCATTACCATGCAATTTCCCTTTCTCTCCCTTTCCATCCCACCTCATGTATCTGTTTAATGTTAATCTTTTCTTCCTGCTCTTCCTCCCTGCTCTGTTCTTAGTTGCTCTCATTATATCAGACATTTGGTATTTGTTTTTTAGGGATTGGCTAGCCTCACTAAGCATGATCTGCTCTAGTGCCATCCATTTCCCTGCAAATTCTATGATTTTGTCATTTTTTAGTGCTGCGTAGTACTCCATGGTGTATAAATGCCACATTTTTTTTATCCATTCATCTATTGAAGGGCATCTGGGTTGGTTCCACAGTCTAGCAATTGTGAATTGTGCTGCTATGAACATCGATGTAGCAGTATCCCTGTAGTACGCTCTTTTAAGGTCTTCAGGGAATAGTCCAAGAAGGGCAATAGCATGTGAAAGTATTTTTGTCTGGTAAAGTAATAATCTTGGGCTAAAGTTCAAGATGAAAGAAAATTAAGCATGTAAAGTAGTGAATGTTTAAGTAACTTGCAGAAGGTTTGTGGAAGGTAAAAACTCAAAAAGTTTGTGTTTGTGGTGGTTAAATTGGCTATAATTAGCATAATCAGTTAAAGTTATTTGAACTTTAATGTACTGATGTGAAGCAAAGTCTGAAACATTGATCTGCTCTTATCTATCAAGATAATTTTCTTGTATTTGTTAAGGTTTTACTACTGGAAACTAAGCCTTAAAGTAATTAGGGTTTGTACCTGTTTTAAAGTTTTAAATGACTACTTTATAACTGTTAAAACAAACAACTGTTATTTAAGATATAACAATATAGTTGACACCCTACATATAGGCGACTAGGTATATGTGTGCATCTCAGAACTATGTCTTAGCCTTGTCTAAGTGTTATGTAAAAGTTTATAAAATGAAAGTTTATGTAAGATTACTGGAAAGATAGCCAATAATTGTATCTGACATAGAAAGGCCACACTGTCATCTGAAGACCTGTTTTATATCTGTTTGCTTTCACTAAGTAAATTTCTGATCATTAACATTGTTTCCTAAATGTATAAGAGATTTAAGGCCATCCTTTGATTTTTGTTAACCCATGTAGACCTCTGATTATTGTTACCATACACTCTGGATTCTAAATTGGACTTTAAAAGTTAGACTTAGTTAAGTGTAAAGCTTAGGCGAGCACTTTGCCAAGTTGGCATTCTACAAAACTAAAATTACGTATAGCAAAAGTCTCTGATTTGTATAAAAATAACAAATTTTGTTGGTATTTATTCATTTTATTGGATGTTTTATTGATGGATAAAGTAAACTGTTGTCAATAAGTTATATATATAATTTTGTGTTAAACACTGGAATTGGAATTAGAATGTATTTTTGGAAGATAATAAGGAGAGCCTGATCTGTTTAAAGGTGACATTGAAAAACATAGAAGTATTCTGCTACTTCTTCCACAAAAAGAAAGTTAAAAGCTCTCTTAACCTTTCTTTGAATCATGTTTCAGATATAAGTTTATATTGTATTATTTGTGAAGAGTCCCCCCTTAACTGAGATAAAGCCCTGCTTCCCACCTTATTCTGTATTAGAATGGCTCCAAAATAGGTTAGACTTCAGCTCATTTAAAATTGTGTTCAAAAAATTGATTTTTGTTGTAAAGATTACTATGATCTCAAACTGGGGATGCAATGTAAAGGTTTAAGATTATAAAAGTAATTTTTCTTGATTCGTAGCTATTACACAAATTGAATATGTTTTTGCTTGTTAATTTCATTTTGTTTGTGTTTTCCTTGAAAACTTCATAATTGTTGCCTATAAGTGTTTTCCAGAGCATTGCTTCTTAAAAAAAAAAAATCTGGGTTAATTTAAGATAATAAGCCATCACCTATAGGACAGATAGTATATAATGCTGACTAATAATAACACAAATTAAATGAAAATGTAACAGTAAAATTA
This sequence comes from Marmota marmota marmota, assembly GCF_001458135.2. Taxonomy (NCBI): domain Eukaryota; kingdom Metazoa; phylum Chordata; class Mammalia; order Rodentia; family Sciuridae; genus Marmota; species Marmota marmota. Next base: position 1,658,741 of record NW_026000082.1, read on the forward strand.
TAGACATTAAAGTTATAACCTGTTACTCTCTCTTTAAGACTAGTGAAACTGGCTTCCTGGGTCTTTAAAATTAAAAACTTGAAGACCAAAGTCAAAGAAGTAAAAGGGTCAAAGAAAAAGCAGCCACATTTTGGCTCCTGCCCTCTAAGTTCAACCAGGATTCAGAGAACAACAGGAACCTTCTCTGGGCCTTGAAACTCTGGTGAGTCACCCAATCTGCTAATCAGGAAGATCAAGAGAAGCCTAGAGAATAGGGAACCTACCAGGAGCATCATTGGAGCAGGAAATGTTCCTGATGCTTCCAAGAGAAACAGGACCCTGACCCATCCTGGCCCAGTGGCCCTACTGGTAGAAGAAAGCTTAAGAAGCTGAGAGACTTCACATCCATCCCAAGAGTGATCTCTGAGGAATTTCAGCTGACTCTTAAGAGTAGATACGAACAAAGTCTGTTTTGACCAACTTGGTCTTAAACACCTGGCAGGAAACTATAGCCTAAGCACAGTTCTACATGGACTTTTAAAAGGAATTTTTTTTTTAATGAAACTTAAGATGTACACTTGTGTCAGCCCTACCAAAAGTAAATAAAGCTAAAGACTGTAGAGAAAGGGTTCTTGTGTGAGAGTATCTAATAATAATGATCACAAAGGACTCCAGAGTCACCAGTTTGTCCTGAGTTAATTTGAGCCTGATCTCATAAACTTACAAATCTTCCTAACTTCCTACATTGATAAACTCGATCTGTTTTTCACTGATATGATTATGAGTTATTGTCTTCATGGTTTTCAGAGCCTGGCCTTAAATACTAGTTGCTTTTGTGCAACTAGTAATGTTTTCCTGTCTTATTTATTGATGTCTTAACATGATCCCTGCCCTATGTATGCCTTGTCTAATCACCTACCATTGGCCACTGTGGACCTCTGAACTTTTCTGATGCTGAATACCCTTAACTGTCCATGCCCCACATGATAGAGAATAAGAACTTTGGGTTACTTCCTCCAACTTTGCCCCTTTTCAGCAGGAAGCAGCTTGAAGATGTCATTGCCCATTTTTCCATAGGAATGGAATATATAAATCGACAGTGAGAAAATGTAACAGAGGTCCACTTTATGCTTTGAGTATAGCCCCTACTGCTCTGCAACTACAACTTAAATTTTAAATGGACATGTTTCTTTCTCTTCCTCTCTCCCTGCTCCTTCCTAATCTCTCCCCCTCCCTAATCTCAGGGGAAACAGGATTACCTTACTTTCCCATCCTAAACAGAGTTATATATCCTTGAGTACACACCCACCATAGGAATGAAGTAATCCAGACTTGAGGATTGTACCAGAAGATCTCAGAAATGACTATCTCCCAAATTAACAAGTGAATTACAACTCCAGAGAACACATGGAATATAGCCTTTGAATCACCTTCAAAAGCCCCTGTTCCTAATGATGGGCAGAATCACAGCCTTTGGACAGGAATCCCCTGTGTTTCTCCTTTGATAGCAAAGCAATAAACCTTCTTTTTTTTCAAAATATTAATTAATTAATCAATTAATGATATTCAAAATCTCTCTTGCTCAAGCATCTCCAGTCCCAGAATTTACATCAAATTACCCAGAAGACATAGTCCTATAATGCTCATTATATACTATTAATGTCATACAATTACTCCATAAATGCTTTTCGAGTGAATGAAAAATTTTATGAAAGAAAAATATTTGTTCTTTTGTCAGAATAAATGAATACTTTATTGTCAAGCCATAAATTATATAAAAACAAATACTAATGACAAGGAAGTTGAGACATTAAAACACATCAAGAAATTCTTATGCTTTTGTAACAACTTCTAATAATGTATTTTGGGGGGATAAAAAATAAATGTGTATTAATAATTTATATCTTTAAAAAATTAGTTGGGGGCTGGGATGTGGCTCAAGCAGTAGTGCGCTCGCCTGGCGTGCGTGCGGCCCGGGTTCGATCCTCAGCACCACATACAAACAAAGATGTTGTGTCCGCCGATAACTAAAAAAATAAAAATATTAAAAAAAAAAAAAAAAAAGAAGTGGAATTTATTAAAAAAAAAAAATTAGTTGATTAAAACAGTTATATGAACACCTCCCTTCACACAACTGGCCACATCCTTCCTTCTAGGAATTTTAAGTCATATATATACATTTTTTCTTCAATGTTGGAAATCAAACCTAGGGCTTATATGGTAGGAAAGCACTCTATCACTAAGCTACACCCCAAGATCCACCTGATGATATTCTGAGGGCACAGCCCTGATCATTCTATGTTTTTACTTCAAACTCAGTCTCACATTCAATTCATTTTCTGCACACTCAGCTTAGTTCATAGGTGCTTTCTTCCACCACCAGAGACAATTAGCAGTTATCTAAACACATATTTCCTTTTTTTCCCACTTCCTGATTTTGTTCATGCTATTCCATCCTAAATGTTTTTCCTCCATTCCATGAGGGGTTCCTCATTCTTCAGCCACCATCATCTGCTGACTGAAATCCTAGCCAATATGCCAAGATCCAACTAAATGAGCCTTCTTTACAATCTCTCAAATTGGAACTATGTTATCTGTGGTCTATATCATTTGCAAATTTATTTTGTTGTCCTTTTGTCATGAATCACTATTATCTGATTTCATTTGGTAGTTACTTATGTGTATATCCAGGTAAATGCCCTGATGTTTATTTTTTCTTTATCACCTAAAGTATTTAGTACACTATCTTGTTTGTAGAAATTGCTCAACTAGTTGGCATTGGACTGTCATATAAAAGGCATATCTTATAGTTTTCTGTCTGTACAATTAAAAAGAACAAACCCAAAGTGTTTTTTATGCATAATTGCATCCCAATGATTATATATCTATAGTACTGTTTAAAATTCACATGTCATTTGCCAGTAAATGGATGGATCTGGATAGTATCATGGTAAGTGAAATAACCCAATCCCAAAAACCCAAAGACCAAATGTTCTTTCTGATATGAGGATGCTGACACACAATAAGAGGGGTGGAGGGAATAGAAGTTCATTAGATTAGACAAAGGGTAATGAAGGGAAGGGAGGAGGGATGGGAATAGAAAAGACAGTAGAATGAATCAGACATAAGTTTCCTGTGTTCATCATATATGAATACATGACCAGTGTGATTCCACATCATGTATGACCACAAGAATGGGATCCTAACTAGAATAAATTATACTCCATGTATGTCAAAATATACTCTACTGTCATGTATATCTAAAAAGAACAACTAAAAAATAAAATTCACCTGACAAAGAGGAATTTGTATTCTAAATTTCCATAGAACATATATTATAGGAAATATATATGTCACATAATCTCAATGGATGTTAAATACATATATGAAATATATATGTTTATACACACAGAAAACAATGATGAGAAATACACCAACATATTATCTGTAGCTATCTTCAGATTAAGAAATAATGAAGGGAGATGGCCGCTGCGTACGGGGGTTGCTGAAGTGCTGAGCGTGGTGCTCAAAGCAGCGGCTTTAATAGAGATTTCGCACAGTCTGTTAGAGCTCCTTTCACCATTAATCTGTAGCGGACCACTTTGCCAAGGAGCAGGAAGAACAAAGAAATCGAAAAAGAGACGCTTGGATGCTCAGAGCCGCGGGCGATTTGCTCCCATCTGCTTCCTCTTTCGCTTCGCTCCGGGCGGAGAAGCTGAATGTGTAATCAGCAGTGGATTGTAAGTACCCGAGGCAAAGAAAGCTCAGTGCGCCCCGCCTTTTTTTTCTTTTTTCTTTTTTTTGAATATTTTTTATACAGGGAGAGTTTGTGGATTGGGATTGTTGGC
>NW_026000082.1:1665436-1711911 GCF_001458135.2 Marmota marmota marmota
CCAAATGTCTTCTTTGATATAATGAGAGCAACTAAGAACAGAGCAGGGAGGAAGAGCATGAGGAAAAGATTAACATTAAACAGATACATGAGGTGGGATGGAAAGGGAGAGAAAAGGGAAATTGCATGGTAATGGAGGGAGACCCTCATTGTTATACAAAATTACATATAAGAGGTTGTGAGGGGAATGGGAAAATAAACAAGGAGAAATATGAATTACAGTGGATGGGGTAGAGAGAGAAGATGGGAGGGGAGGGAGGGGGGATGGTAGAGGATAGGAAAGGTAGCAGAATACAACAGTTACTAATAGGGCATTATGTAAAAATGTGGATGTGTAACCGATGTGATTCTGCAATCTGTATTTGGGGTAAAATTGGGAGTTCATAACCAACTTGAATCTAATGTATGAAATATGATATGTCAAGAGCTTTATAATGTTTTGAACAACCAATAAAAAAAAATTTTTAAAAAAAAGAAATAATGAAGGAATATACTTTATTCTTTATTTTTACCTTTACAAATTGTCTACAATGGTCATATATTACTTTTAGAGTCAAAGGGGAGAAGTGTTATTTGAAAATATCTATGTAAGATTATGTGTTCTTAGTCTAGTCCTGGGAACTGGGAGCCATTCAGATGCTCCTGAAGGACTGAGGCAGCCCAGTGACTGTGGGGTGTTATTTTCTGGCCAACTACCCCAATCCAGAAACCATTCAGGCTCCTAATCTTTTGGAATACCTTTCCTGCCTGCTAGAATGCTGGTGGCATGAATATAGAAGAATCATATTACCTTGACTGCCAAAAAGCTGTGGAATACCGGTGAGACTCACACCAGCTCTTTATGCTGGGATGAAAAGCTGTTTAGAGTTGAAAGGCACATTATTTACAATTCTGTACCAGAACAAAAATGAATTAGTACTGGAACTAAAATATTACTTTTCCTTAAGGAATTTTTTTAGTACTTTATGTTGCATTCTTTTATTTGTTACCTATTTGCCTGTTTATTGGCATTGGGTGCAAGGATGTAAGAAAAACTAAAAGATTCTCCAAATTTTACACATAAGCCATGTCAATTATTATTTCCTTGCACCTGAAAGAATATAATGAAAAATAAATTGAAAGAATAAATATTGGAAAAGTGCTTCTAGAACATTGCCTGGAAAAGTTGCTGAGAAAAAAAATGGTTGGAATAAAATCATTTCAGAATTATGCAGCTAAATGAAGTTCTCATAGAAATGCATTTTAGATTTAAGTCCCTATGGACTTAAAGGTAAGTGACCAATATTTCTGATTCTCCTGATGATCAGTAATACACATACTGCAAACCAATTTTCACATAGCACAAAGCACTTTGTTCTCTGCAGGAGTTTAATAAGATCTGAGGACAAAAATCACCAGGCCTATTCACTGACCTATAAGCAAACCCTTATAGTTAAGATGCTGCAAAGTTTTCAAGTTTACAGTGAAAAGCATAGATAGATAGATAGATAGATAGATAGATGATTTATAGATTTTTTTTCTCCAGAATCCAGGTGTCAGTTCTGAGCTAATAAGTCATAAAAGACATAGTATCTTGTTTGTTATGTTGATTTCTTGGATAATATCAATGTGACATTGATGAACTTTTATTAGTATGGTCAAATGAGATAGAAAAACCACTTTGAAGTATCAGCCTGCTCCTCTTCTCTCTTTCTTCTAGTCAAAGCGCTTCCTTTTGGTAGAGACACTCCTTTTTCCCTAACTTCAACCACATGGATCTGGTCAGGCTTCCAGTTACAGCACCCAGACTGCAGAGGCCACACAGCCTGTGATCTAGGTGGAACCTATTATAGTAACTCCCACCTGGGACTCTATAACTGGAAGACAGTAGGGAGTGTGATTCGAGAAGAGCTTTTACTTTCCAGATGATAACTGGGTGGGCCTTCATGTCTGCAAATTCCACAACCACAGATTCAACCAAGAGCATTTGAAAATATCGGGGGAAAATTGCATCTGGGCTGAACAGATATAGACATTTCTTCCTTTACATCATTTCCTAAACAATACAGTATAATAATTACTGACATTGTATTAGGTATTATAAGTAACATAGAAGTGATTTAAAGTATATGAGAGGTTGGGCATAGGTTTTATACAAATACTATGCCATTTTATATAAGCAACTTGTGTTACATGTGGAGGTCCTGGAATAGATCTTTCATGGATACTGAGGGACTATTGCATATGTGTTTGTAAACTGCAGCTGCTAGTAGCCTGGTTCTCTGTTACAGGTAAGAGCATGGTCTGTGAAAAAGATACAATTTTAATTTCTGGCCACATAGCAAGGGTTCAGGAACTCTGCACCTGAATTTAACATCTTCAATGAGATCCTGTCTTAGCAACTAAGCCTCAAGGGATTCTGGTTGGTGTTTCTATTTTTCTTTTAATATTATTTATTTATTTATTTAGTGTTGAGTTCACAACTCACTTCTAAGCAGGGGACCAGGGAAAGGCCAAGATAAGCAAAGTTTCTAATACTTGTTCCTCTGTTGAATTTGGCACCTGAGCCTTCTGTCTGCATTTTTCTGTTTTTGTCTTTAAGTAGTGATTTACATGGATTCATGGCAAAGTTTACTTCAGATCAATGACTCTGAAGTGTACCAAGAAGTGTTCTCCAACACCACGCTGGGCCATGGACATCTTGGTGATACTTTCCAAGCCTGGCTCCATGTCTTTGCTAAGCTTAGGAAGTATTCTGCTGCTCTTACACCTCTTGACCAGAGGAAGGTGAAAGTATGTGAGGGTACTTCAAATCTGACTACCTTGACCACACACTATATATTGCTCCATGCTATTCCAAGTTGTAGAAAACACAGGGCTCTCGTCTCCACCCCTAGCTCCACCTAGAATAAGGAGTAATAGCTCTTTGTACTCTGATTCTCACAGGTCTTAGATTCCTCTCAAACTCATTGAGAGATTCTGTTGTTCCTTCCTCACAGGTTTCAGTCTTGCAATATGAACTTCATTGGGTACTTTAAAATCCTTGTTCCATTAGATTAGATGAGTAAATATTATAAAACACATTCAATTTTAATGCCCACTATGTTTTGTTCAGTGATGGATGCTGAGCCCTCTGCTCAGGGGTTCAACAACTGAGCTCTCTTTGCTTCCCTTTGGTGTTCCTAGTTCCTATCTGGTGTGGGATAGCTCTCTTAGTTTTCAGAGCCTGAGTTCACTCCAGGACTGTGTTCTGTTTATAGGATAAACAGAAGTAAGTGCTGAGGGAAAACACACCAGATAATCAAAATATTCCTCCACACAGGGCACAATGCTCAGACAGGGAAGGAGCCTAGGGAAAAATGAGTCCCGATAGTGCCCCAGACCTGGCACTAAGCTCCAAGTGTCTCCTGGCTCTCAGTGGAACGGTTCTTCTGTTTTCTCCCAGCTACTTTAGCATCTACACTCAGTTCCATCTTGTTTCTGAATCTAATTCTGGTTATAATTGTATCACCTTTGCCCTTTAGAGTCCCACCCAAGATTAGCCAAAAAGGAGTAACTATTATTTTATGGAAACAGAAAGATTTCAACCAACAACAGGAAGAAGAAAACACCCAGAATCACCAGTACCTTTCCCATCTTGTCATGTCACTTCTTGACATGAGTTTCATTCCTCCTTAATGACCAACTTTCTTCACATAATGGAAAACATACTGAAACCATTCCCAGTTTTACTATCAACTGGTTTCTACCACCAGATAAAAGAAAAAATAAACCAGAGTTAAAAGTTTATTTTTTAAAAATTTCAATTAGAAATGTAAAGAGAAAGGAAATCCTTGAGTTTGGTAATTATTCTTCCATGCCATGTGAACAATAGCTTGTGTTCAGATTGTAACTATAAAACTTATGACTAAGCCTTGTAACCCTTTTAAAGTTCCCTTTTTAAAGTGTATGAAGAAGTTACTTTAGTTAGAAGGGAGTGAAGGGAGGGGAGGGGATATGAGGTAGGAAGTATAGTCAAATGAATCAGACGTTGTTACCCTATGTACATATATAACTATATGACCGGTGGGATTCTACATCATGTATAACCAGAAGAATGAGAAATTATACTCCATTTATATATGATGTATCAAAGTGCATTCTACTAATTTGTATAACTAATTAAAACAAATAAATTTTTTAAAGTGTATGAAGAAAAGGATGAATTTTAAAATATTGCGTTGTGTCTTTTCTTAAACACAGAGAAGAAAAAGTAATGAGAATAAAAACAACAAAAAATGTTTTTAAATAAATGAAACATTTTAAAATGTTTTAATGGCTTTGCAGCCAAAATTAAATGTGATAGGACACAACAAAGAAGGATACTGCTTTTTCAGCATGGAAAAATATTAAAGTTAAGGAGACTAAACCATGATAAATATATGCCCTACATTCTTGTACCCTACCCAAGGATAGGGTACTTCAAATTTTTTATCTCAATTATAGATCGAAGGTGCTTGACATTATGAAACATATTCAAACATTTAAAACACCAATAAACACAAATGTCCAATGCTGTTGCTTAGCGATTGAGTCATCTGTAAATGAGCTTTTGTAATTATTTAGAACCAAAAAGACTTTGGAAGAGTGAAAATGTAAATATTTCTAGATCTGTGAACATGGAGTTTCTGAGTCATTGTCACCAAACATCTGCAAGTCATTCAAGAACCCATTCAATCTCTTGCCCGTCCTCTGAGATTTACTCTGTGGCTCATTCTCTACCCCTCTCCACATTAGTTTCCCAGTGAAATATAATACAGGTCTGTGTTTGTGAGATTCAAAACACAACATGGTATAACATCTCCTTATGTGGCAATAGGTACAGAAAATAACCACTTTAATTTTTATAGTTACTTTTATTTTCCCTGATCCTATTTCCCTTTTTACCAGAAATGGGACAATAAGTCATACAAACAATGAACCCCAGTAATCTGAGTGTCCGTTGTGACAGCCTTTGGCAACTTTCACCAGATTTGTAAGATTCCTGTGGTAAAATAAATTACAACTGGATTCCTTTAATGTTTCAAAGCTGAGTTCTCATTTAGATTAATGGTTCCAGATTCTCTCATTAAAAGTGAAATTTCAAAAATATGCAGAGAACCAGCATAGGTTTTCTGACTCTTTCTTTGCTAAGTAAAGATTTAGAAAAAGTGATGTACTCTATAGTTTCAGCATAATTTTGTTTAAAAAATGGACATTTTTAAGGTCAATAAGTAAGCAGTACAGTATATTAATTTAAAAGGGTGGGTTATCATTCTCAAGAACAGAAAGCTGACAATTTAATACTAATTGTGTTGTCAGAATTTTGATAGGAAACAGTACCCTCAAAGGGTCAAAATTAAAAAATAATTTCAGTAGACAATTCACACAGGTATAGGAAAAGTTAAACACACACACACACACAAAGAGACTAGCCACAGCAGAAACCATTACTCCTCCTCAACCTGAAGGAATGAGGAAAGGAAATCATGGTTTCAGAGTGGAGAGAAGAAGTACACAGGAGCTGCAGATACAGCCACTCCCTGATAAGGAAAGAGTAAGGCTGAAGGTACTGATTTTGTTGCCACTGTGCCTGCACACAAATGGAAGTCAGGGGGCAAGGGAGCCTAAGCATTGAGCTCATAGTGGCAGCCTCCTGGAGCACAGAGAAGGCTAGAAAAGATAGAAAATGGAAGCATGGAACCATGGTGAGGGTCCACTGGTTGTGCTTGGGAGGGGAGGGCATGGTATGGCAATTAGACAGAGAATAGGGTATGCCTATTTTTTTTTTTCATTTTAATTACAGGAAAGTTACAAGAGAAAATTTAAGATATCATATTGCTTGTAATTATGCACTTGATACATTTGTCAATTAGTGGCTCCATATCCAATTGTAGGACATCAAGTGGTACTGAAATGGGCAACTTGTTCCAGGACTTTATTTTTAACTCACTCATAATTAAAAATTCAGCTCCAAAGAGGTCTAAAATAAAAGCAACACTCAACATTTTCATTTAGTTCAGAACATTTTTGAGTGAATTAAGGAGTGCCACAATATAATGGCCTCCATGGCTCAGGGACTTCTGCCCCAGAAGTTCCCAAACCTTGCTACCCATTGATAGCACCTGGGACCCTTTCAAAAAAATGCTGATGCCTGGCTCACATCACCAGAAATTCTGACTTAATTGGTGTGGGGTGAAATTTGGCATAGTGATTTTTTTTTCAATAAAGTTTTTATTTGGGAAGTTGTAGATTTACAGAAAAATGGTAAAGATGGTAGCATTCTCATGTACCTTAAACCAAGTCTCCCTTCTTGCATCTTATTTGTACCATTAGCATGGTACATTGGTTGCAATAAACCCAAACTGACCCATAATTATTAACTGAAGTCCACACTTTTTTGAGATTTCGATAGTTTTTACCATCTATTCTTTTTCAGTCCCAAGATTCCCTCCAGGATGCTGCATTATATGTAGCAAGTAAGTCTCCTTAGGTTGCTTTTGATTATGACAATTTCTAAGAGTTTTCTTGTTTTTGATACCCTTGATAGCTTTGAGGAGTACTGGTTAGTACTGGTCATTTTGTAAAATGTCCTTCAACTACAGCTTTCCAATGTTGTTCTCATGGCTAGGCTCTTATCAGTTATGCTGAGAGGAAGACCATGGAGGTAAAGCACCATTCTCCTTACAGCACAAGAGTACATACTATCAACATGACTACCCTCAATCGATATTGGCTTTGATCACTTGGCTGAGGTGGTGTTATCAGGTTTCACCCCTTAAAGATACTCTTCTCCTCATTTCAAGCTTCACTTTTTGGAAAGAAGTCACGATGTGCCACCCATGTTTAAGAAGTGGGGAGTTAAGTGATGCCTCCTTGAAGGTGGAGAATCTACATTATTTATTTGGAACTCTTCTGCACAGATCTATCTTTTACACCACTTATATACTTATTCAATCACTTATTTATATCAGAGTATGCATATCTTATATTTTGGATTATAATACAATACTACATAATTTTGTTGCTTAATTGGTTCAAATTCCTGAATTAAAAACTCTTAATATTGGCTCATCTCCCTTTAATATGCCCCCATTATTGTATTTTTTAAGCATTTCTTTATGGCACTATGACATGCTACAGATTTATCTTGTATATTTTCTGAAAACAGTCATTTCTCCAAATATTCCTACTTCCTTTTATTGGAACAAACATTAATAAATATCTAGATGGGGTTCTAGGTGTCCTTGAATCTAGATCTTTTCAGCTGACGGTGGGAGATGGGGAGAATGTGTAATATATAGCTAACCCTTGCATACAACATTTCTGCAAATGTTTCTACATGTCAACATCTGTATCTATAGTAATGTTACCATGAGTTCATGCTGATGTCCCCAACTCTAACCCATGACCACATGGATCATTCTCCCATGCTTACTTGTAAGCACTTACTTCAACAGTGGGAAATCTATCTGAATTCCATTTACTTAACTGTCCAATTCCAGGATCCATACGTGTTTGTTTAGGGATTGTTAACCTATTCCCCTATGGAAAAATGTTATAAACTAGGATATAGTATTTATGTATCATTCATTTTTCCTTTAGTCTTACAGTCTTCATTCATTTCCAAGGTTACTTAGGTTAAGCAACTTCCCTTACCCCAGACCCTTCAGTGAGGGTCTGTGTAACTTATTAGAAAATATAATTAAATTATTTGGTCATGTTCCATATTCTGGGATCCTCCAACTTCCTAAAGGATTTTTTTTCTACTTTTTCATACACTCTGTACAGTAAAGTTCTATGGGGTTTGACTAGTGCTGAGTGGGTACCCACCATTATAACATCATGCAAAACAGTCTCACCACTTACATAAAATATCCTCTGTGCTTCACTTATTAAACTTTCCTCCCTCCCTAAACCCCAGTAATGATGGATCTATTTGTAGTTTCCATAGTTATACATTTCCTTAATGTCCTATACATAAAATCATATATTATGTAGTCTTTACAGAATGGCTTCCTTCTTTTCCTATTTCTCTAACTTTCTGAGAACTCCCTCCATTTTTCCCTCCCTCATGTCTCTATTCCTCCATTCTTTTCTGTATTTATTTCATTCTGGGAGTTGGTTTCCTATACAAGTTAGTTCCTAGCAAATACCCTGTATGTCTCTGACATGTTACTCTCCTGAGTGATACACATCTCAGCCCCACAGCCTTCTTACCATTGTCCTGGAACATGTCAGGCTCCATCCCAGCTCAGGGTCTTTGCACTTGCTATTTCCTCTACCTGAGATTCTCTGACTCCAGATATTTGGGCCTCCCTCCTTGTCTTACTCGTGTTTGCCTAAATTTCACCTTCACAGTGAGGCCTTTATGACAGCAAAATTGCCACCTCCCATGTGAAATCTCCCTTATTTATTTTGCTCTGTAGCACTTACTCATACCTGGCAAATATTTTGCTTATTTGTTGTTAGAGCTTTTCTCCACCTACTAGCATCAATTCCACAAGGAAACTTCATCCTTAGCACCTAGGACAGCATTTAGACTGTACTAGTAATGACTAGGCAAATAAGTTTACAAAAGGTTGTGTTTACTGGCAACGGCTGCCATATCAAATTATCACCAAGTGGGTGTTTTAAACATCAGACATGTTTTTCTCACACTTCTGGAGGCTGGAGGTCCAAGATCAAGGACTCAGCAGGTTTGGTCTCTCCTGTGGCTATTCTTGGCTTGCAGATGGCTGCTTTCTCATTGTGTCCTCATCTCATCTTCTTTCTGTGCACCCACATCCCTTGTGTTTCTCTGTGTTCAAATTTTCTCTTTTTATGAGGACACATATCATATTGGATAAGGATCTGCCCCAAAGACCCTTCCTCCAAGTTCATGCACATTCTGAGGTATTGGGGGTTAGGACTTCAACTTACAAATTTCAAAGGGAATACAGTTCAGCCTACATTAATTGCTTTTTCAGTGGGACCAAACTGAGGACCACTGCAATTCTATCTCATATAACTTCTGCATTATCAGTGTTGCCCTGTTAAATATTCTTGTTACTTTTTCAAAAATAACATTCAATGATTTTTTTTTAAAGAATCCATCATCTCTTCTCAAGCATGGTTCTAAAAAAAAGGCTGAGGGGAAATAACCATATTTTAGGAGACTATGTCAGAAGAATATATCTAGAATATCCAACTTGGGCCCTTGTATTATACCTGACATATGAATCACCATATTTGGCATTGCCACCTTATTTTTTTTTTTCCTTATATAAATGATTATTGAAAGAAGAAAGCACAAGAAGTCACTCTAAAAATCCCTAATATTTAAAGGAGAGGCAAGAAATGGGAGCCCCACTATTTTGGATTAAATGGTATCCCCCGTGAGATATGCTCAAATCCTAACCCCTGGTACCTCTTAACATGATGTTCTTTGAAAAAAAGGGTCTATATAGATGTTATTGAATTAAGATGAGATCACTGTTGATTAGGGTGGGCCATAGTTCAATATAACAGGTGCCCCTATAAAAGAGAAAAACAGAAATTCAAAGAGGAAAACATGGCAAACAGAGGGAAGATAGCCAAATGAAGATGAGGTTGGAACTATGCTACCAGAAGCTAAAGGTATGCCAGGGGCCATGAGAACCTAGAAGAGGAAAAAAAATGATCCTTTCACAGAAACTTCACATGGAGAATGGCCCTACCAACATCTTGTATGGACTTCAAGCCTCCAGAACCGTGAGATAAATTCACTTTAATCCAGTTTATATTACTTTTTAAAGGCAGTCCAGGGAAATGAATATGTATCCCACAAGAAGATTGAGAAGAAACCAGAAAGATAATGAGAAAACTAGACTGTTTCAGAACTTGGAAGAAGAAACTGGATGGAGATATCTGTGTATTGTGAGCTACCCTAAACAGGCTAGATAGTATTCAAATGATAAAGTGTCCATTGAATTTAGCATTATGCAAATGTCTAGGAGTTTATTACCAATGTCATAAGAAATTGTCAGGCAACTTCAAAAAGTATAGAGATCACTTTCTGTTTGACAGGTTGAGGAAGATTTCATGGAGAATGTGACATTGAGATTGAATTTAAATTAAGATTTCAATATGCAAAAAGGGAAAGTAGCAGCAGAAAAAAGGTGATTAAAATTAAGGAGGAAAAAATGCAGGACCAATAGAACATGAGCTCTTTATTAAGGAGATGTTATTTGGGGTCAGATCATGGATGTCCTTAAAAGTTATGATAAGAAGTTTGAATTCTTCTCTTGAAAATGGGGCATGACATATTATTAAGTTAGGAAAGCTGTATATAAAACATTATAGAGGTATCATGATGTAAGCAAACAGTAAAGAAGACTGGGAGATACTAAGATTCTGGCTGGGCATGGTGGTTCATACCTGTAATCCCAGCGGCTCAGGAAGCTGAGGAATGAGGATCATGAGTTCAAAGCCAGCTTTAACAACTTAACAACTCATCAAGGCACTTAACAACTCATCAAGACCCTGTCTTTAAATAAAATATAAAAAATGGCTGGTGCTGCCACTCAGTGGTTAAGCACCCCTGGATTCAATTCCCAGTACCAGGAAAAAAAAAAAAAAAGGATTCTGCAGATATGAACTCTATTGACAGTGGAAATGTAAATGCAGTCTGTTTCTATCTTTGAATCCCTCCCAAGTATCAGCTCCCCTTCTGGCTTCCCTGCACTAACTCTGATAACACCTCTCTGTGGTAGAATTTATTACTCTAATTGTATACTGTACTTGTGGATATACATTCAGTACCTTGACTGAATTCACACAGACATGAGACAGACATGAATGAACCAATTTCTAATGACACTAAATTGGAAAGAAATGGAGGGCTTAGGATCTAGCTCAATGGTAAAGCACATACTTGACATGTTCAAGGCCCTGAGTTTAATCCCTAGAACCAACAAAAAAGGGGTGGGGCTGATGGTTATACCTAGAAATTTGGAATATTCTTGGGTTCCTGCCTCATCAGCATATCCCAACCCATGCTGCAACTCTTGTGGCAAGTTTGGGGTTACTTGGAAAACTTTTAAGTAAGGTTTTATACTTTATTCATTTTTCACCCACTCCCTTCCCCCCAAATAGGGGAAGAAGACTATGAAGAGAAAAAAAAAAATTTATTGAGAACTTTGGCGTGAACATACTGTATATACAGAGATAAGAAAAATTGTGCTCTATATGTGTAATAAGAATTGTAATGCATTCCACTGCTGTTGTGTATTTAAAAAAAAACAAAATCAATAAAAGATTTAAAAAAGAAGAAAGAAACCAGCAATGCTCTCAGGAAACTTGCTGTATTCTTGCCTTGCAATCGGTTTGCCATCTATTTTCCCCATCTTTCCTATCTCCTAAATAACAGTGTTTCACTATCATAAGCATTTAATAGCTTTTTCCACTGGCACCAGTGGACATCAGGGGCATTTTGACATAGTAAAGTCCCCTTTGAACTATCTTTAAAGTGAATGCCGCTGCTCAAGTGCACATTGGTTTTCCTTTTAGACTGGGATCACTTAGTGCTCCTCTGTCAGAGACTCACTGATGACCATTTACTCTTCAGACAGACATGAATGAACCAATTTCTAATGACACATAATTGGAAAGAAAGCTGCACCTTGATTCCTGCTTGTAAGTTTATTGCCTCAAAATAAAGATGCAAACTTTGAAAGAGAACATTATTTTTTGTGCTTGACAAAAGAGCACTTGAGCTATTCTTCAGTGAGCTTTTAAAGAAATCCTTGATTTATTTATTTTTAAATAATGAAATATCATAGAGTCAAGCGTATACCTGCATGGCCTGCACATTTAAAGAAATGACTGATGTCACTGCAAGGTAACTGGCTTTGTCTTTGGTTTAGAATCTCAACTAAGCCAAAAACAAGAGAATCTAGGATTAGGAAAGAAAAGCACAGGGACCAAATCAATGCTTTTCCTTCTTCAGTTTATCTAATAAATGCACTCATTGTTGCCATGGCAAAAGAGACAGTCTGTTTTTCCCATTCCTCTATCTCTACCCATTATTATACTCAATACCAGAAAATGTCAGATTTCACCATCGTCATTCTTAGATCATTATGTTTATCCATCTACTCTGCGTTTACCACGCTCCACCACAGTCTTTTTCTCAGTAATACTCAGAAAAAAAAAGGTGATTGCAAGTGAGGGAAGTGGCTTCCAATGCAGTTAGAGGCAGAAGGAAGAAAAGAATGGTGGGAAGGAAGTGAGGAGAAACAATCACTGAAGCCATTCAGCCAGGAGGCTCTTCCTAATCTTGGAAAGCCCCTTGTATTCCAAAGAAGAACCTGTAAAAAATGCCATTAAAAGCAAATTTTACCGTGTTAAGAAGTTTAATCAACTTCATAGAGGTCCATTTTGGCCTTCTAAATACAGATGGCCATAATGATGGAGCTGGTATTCTTTTTGTCATCATTAGGTTGAGCTCATTGGAACATAAAGTCTAAATTAGGGGCACTAATAATAACACTACTCTATGTAGTCATATACAGCAAGTATTCAATTCAATTCCCAAGGCCACGTTTTATCAGGGACACATGAAAATACATGTGTTTTCAAAAGATCACTTTAGGTCTTTTTACCCCATTACCCCAGTCATTGAATCACTGGTGTATTCAAAAAAACTTAAATTAGAGTACATTATGTGCTAAGTATGGATTTCACTTGAAATCTAAAAAAGACTTATCCTTTCTCTCAAAAAGTTTACATTCCAATCCTGACATGCAAGAGTATTTTTTGTTTAGAAAAGAGAAGACTAAGTTTGAAGAGCTGTCCCTGAGAGGATAGAAAAGTCAGGAAAATGCCACGATCTGGAGAAAATAATCACTGAGGGTGAAACAAGTGGTTTCATCCTGTTTACATGCCTTGAGGCTTGAATGCATAAACAACCAGCTTATAATGCTCTTTCTCATTCCGATTCAATTTATCACAAGGGAAAAGGGGTGATGTAGCCTGCCTCTCTTTTCATAAATCCCTCAGTTGCAGATGCTGATGTTTATATTAAGACAAATCCTGCAGAACACTGGTACTATTGGAAAGCTCAAGGCAGGAAGAGTTCCCAACCTTGAATACCCTGGGAAGAGTACAGGGAAGGAAAAAAATTTGGATTTGGGCTTCAAAGATTTGAACAGCTGTCATGTGCAATAAGGAACAACTAGACTTAAAGTTATAAGAAAACAATTTGAGATTGACAAGTGAATATTAGAAAGAATAAACTTTCAGATCAATATATATTTTTTAAAAGGAAAAAAAATCAAAAGCAATACTTTTAAAATTGTATGTGAATCACCTGGATATCCTGTTAAATGTAAATTCTACTTCAAGTCTGAATTGAGGTCTTTGATTCTAACAAAATCCCAGGTTGTTCTGGTGCTGCTGGTTCTAGAACCATCTCTCAAGTTACTGAACAGTTATCTGACAATGGGATTCATTGAGGCCTACTTGGTTGCCAATCATTGGAAGTATTTGAGTAGCTGCTAATAATAAAGGATTTCTACACTGCATGTGAGAATGGGTTCTATATTCCCTTTCAAATCAAATGATTTGATTCAATGCTTTTTATAATAGAATTTCCATGTGATTGTTTCTTTTAAGTATTATAATACATTCACATACATAATAAAAAAGTAAGGCAAAACTTTCTTAAATAGATGGAGAAAGAAAAGTCCTTAGATAGTAAATGACTAGTTCAAAATTTACTCCATCATTCAACAAACTTATTGAGCATCTACTCTCAGCCAACTCTGGCACAGAGCTGGACATTCAGCAACAAATTAAACCAACCTGGCTCCTGCCCTCCAAAGTTCAAATCTAGCTGAACAGCATGCAACACCTTATGTCATACATTTTATTTGCTATAGCACATTGAATTGCCAAAAAAGCCAGGATCAAAGAAACTCATCATGACAATGCGACCAAAGGGAAGCTCATCGATCATTTAGTGTCAAAAGGAACAGCAACACCAGAGAAAAGCCCTACTGAACTGTTCAAGCAGCTCTGGATCCATTAGGAATAGACAGAATGACCCTGGCACTTTGACAGGCCAACTTTTCATCCCACTCCAATGAAGCATAATATTGGCAAGAATTAAATCATCCTAACTACTACAAACAAACCATGTACTCACTTCCCCACCAAATGACCCACCCTCCACTGCCCACTTTGTAGGCTGAGACCAAAAACCTCCTACAAGGCTGTCTTGCAGCCTTCACACTGGAAAAGTTGGCTACTAGGACCTCAGGGAGATAAAACCCTATCAAGACCTTGCAGGCTGAATGTATGTTCAGTTTGGGTGTGAACTTGGACATTTCTTTCTTTCTTCAATACTCTGGAACATACAGCATGTCACCATTACTCTCTCTCAATCCCCTGAATAACTCCCTAATGGTCTCCACATTTTATCTACCTTTTGAAGATCAGAATGCTACTAAGCTCCTTATGAATTAATGCTCTCTGCAAGGTTCTACTCCTTTCTTGTTTCTCTATATCATCTTTATTTAATATCCTTCAACCAACTATTCTTCCCACTTTATATTTAAGCTCACATATTAGGAAAAAGACAGAGATAAACTGATGTATCTTTGTATGGTCTCTGGTAGCCTAATTATGGTCAAAGGCTAGTTTTAACCATGAAACAGGTTCTGATGGAGGTTAGCAAGCAGGTGTTTTTTTGTTTTGTTTTTGATTTGTTTGTTTGTTTCCTTTCCTTTTTTTTTTTTTTTTGGCTGAAGACCAAACCCAGGAACTTTCACATGCTGAACTATACCCCCAGCTATACCAGGTGGATTTTTTTATAATGGAATACCATCTGCAAGGGAGTGAGTGAAGCAAAAAAAAAAAAAAAGGGCAAAACAGCTGCTACAGATGCTTAAGTAGTTCTTTAAGGAGCTCTATTTGCAGCAAATAGAGAGAAACTTTGTACCCTTGAATTGATCAGCCATAAGAAATGGACCTGCTCCTGAGCTGGAAGCAGAATCTTAGATGAATCATTTCCCTATTTTGAAGGGTTAATCCCACAGTTAGATTCAGCTATGAGATGTCAGCACACAGTACTGCTAACAGCTGAGGAAATGAGTCTCAGTTCTCAAGGTGCATATAGCAGCATCTATTACAAGCTAACTCCTGCACTAATGGGATTTATTTGCTTCATATAATAAATTCACTTCATCTGAAAAGAGCTCTTCCAGGATGGGCACCCCTCTCCATTTTGTCCTGGGGATTGAACCCAGAGGTACTTTACCACTGATCTGCATCCCCAGTCCTTTTTTATTTTGAGACAGGGTCTCACTAAGTTGCTGAGGGGCTCATTAAATAGCTGAGGCTGGCCTTGAACTTGCAATCCTCCTACCTCAGTCTCCCAAGTCACTGGAATTACAGGCATACACCACTATGCCCAGCTTTTTTTTCTTTTCTCTTGGAAAAATTTACAAGACAAAGGATGGAGGGGAAAAACTATAGCCTCCACTACTATAGCTAGCCTTTGAGCCACAGTTGATTCTGGTCATCATCTTCCTTTCCTTCTATTCTAAATTCCCCTCACCCTTAGCTGCGTTTCTGCTAGTTTAACTGTTGGGTGACCCAGAGACTCATTCATGAGATGTAGGAGCCCCTGGTCACCAATCCTTTTTCTCATGCTGTGGTTACTTCACTTGCACATTTACCATTAACTTAGGCAGGGAAGTGTCAAGAGAAACTTGCTAGATTATCTGGATGCTAAATGTATTTTTCCCTGACGTCACCATGTAGCAACAGCCTACTACTTCCAGGAGTTACCACTGCTAGCAGAGTGTCTCTTTTCTGTTATCTCTTGGTATAAGGAAACTAAAGTGACTGGTATTAACTGAAACAAATTATGTAATGGAATTCCTGATATAAAATAGTTCCTCTCTGAAATCCTAGAAAATATTTTCCAAATTGATCACTAGGAGTGATGGTGAACACAGGGAAGTTCCTGCTTCTGTCCCTTGCTTCATTTGTGTCTTACTGACTGGGAACACAGTACTATATAATGGTCACTCATTTAGGATATATGCTGCATCCTGGAGGATTGCACTCCATCTGTGCAGAGTATCACCTCTAAGCTGTTACTGTAATTGTCTCTGCAAAGTTTACTCCATCACTCAAATAGGCCAGCAGCTTCTGGATGTTACAATATGTGATAGAACCAATGAACTCACAATCTTTATGCTGCACATCTCCTTTTGTGGTAAAAGAGGTTTTTTAATCCATGCTGTGTTTTATCAGATGCTGTGTCAGTGGATCAAACATTAGGTAAACCTTCATAGAGTGGTGTTGGCTAACCAGGAAAGGCCAACCAATACCCATGTCACTTGTAATCAATATATGATTGTTCTTCTTCCAGGGTAAAATAAATCTAATGTAATCAATTTGCCTTCAAGGGGCTGGTTGGTATCCCAGAGAGATGACTGCAAAACACACTTTTTTGAAGGAAAAGTAGTTAAGGGATTCCAAAGTCAAGAGAGAAGACAAAAACAAAACCACTAAAGGAATTCAAAGTCCCTAGTAAATATTAAGAGCAGTCCAATTCTTAGCCAGATTAAAGGAACATTTACTTCAAATCCTATATCCAGCTTTCAACCAAAAACTAAAAGGCAAGAAAAAAAAACAGAGAAGAGACAAAGCAAGTATCAGAAGCCAACTCAGATAAGATTCAAATGTTGAAATCATTTCTGACTGAAGATTTGAAATAACTATGAATAATATGTTAAGGCCTATAAGGTAAAAAGTAGGCAACATACAAGAGATGGGTAACATAAGTAGAAAGATTAAGAACTCTAAGAAAAAAAAATTAAGAGCTAGAAACCAAACATACTGCTACAAAAGTGAAGAACATCTTCTAAGTGCAGATTAGTAGACTTAACACAGCTAATAAAAAAAAAAAACTGGTGATCTTGAAGACCAGTCAATAGAAACAGCCTAAATTCAAATTCAAAGAAATAAAAGAATTAAAATGCCAAATTAGAATACATGAAAATTGTAGGACAACTTCTAAATGGGGCAATGTATGTGAAACTAGAAAACCAGAAAAAGAAAAAAGAAAGAAAGAAAGGAGCAAAAGAAATATGAAGTAATAAAGGATGAAAATCTTCCAAAATTAATGAAAGATACAAACCCAGAGATCCAGGAAGCTCAGATAATACTAAGCATAATAACTTTTTTCTTAAACTACACTTGGTATGATCAAACTTCAGGCAACCAAAGACAAAGATAAAATCTTGGAAAAAGCCAGACCCAGGGATGTGAAGGGCAGGGAGGCATCTTACAAGTAGAGGACCAAAAATGAAGATTACAGCAGACTTCTCATCAGAAACTATGCACACAAGAAGAGAGTGGAATGAAATATTTTTGTGTTGAAAAAAAAATCAGCCTCTATCCAGTGGAATTATCCTTCAAACATGAAGAAGAAATAAAATCTTCTCAACAAAGATAGAAGGTATTCATTTCCAACAGAATGGGAGATACAAAGAAATGCCAAAACAAGTTCTTCAGGACAAAAGGAAAAATTATATAGAGACGTTAATATAAAGGAATACAGCAGGAATAAAACAGAATAAGCTTACATCCCATGCAAAAGCATGGATGGATGCTAAGTGCAGATTGCTAAGTGAAAGAAGTCAGTGTGAAGAGACCACATACTATCTTCCAATTACATGACACTTGGAAAAGGCAAAATGATAAAGACAATTTTTAAATCAGTGGTTTCCAGATCCAGATAAATGGACAAGATATAAACAGTTGAAGCACATGGATTTTTTTAGTGCAGTAAACTTATTCTTTACAACACTGCTATTATAGATATGATTTGGATTATGCATTTGTCAGAATTCATAAAACATTATAATATGATATGAATCCCACTGTGTATGCAAAATTGGAAAAAATCATTGTGGAAATCACAGGAAGAAATTCAGCATGTGGCAAAACAATCTATATTACAAATGTATGAAATAGTCTCACTGAAGGGGGTTGAAGAGAAGGGTGCAACTCTAAGTAACTTTGGAAGTAGTTTTAAGACTAAAGGCAAAAGAAACTGTACATAAACACCACATCTAATGTGTACTCTGTAGGGACCTTGTTTTGCTAGGAGACATAGACTCTGCTATCAATGAAACAGTGAAAATCTTGAAAACATTTCCACTTACATAAGCAAGGGAGAAATAAAGGAGCAAATAAATAAATAAATACATTTATCATAAACATCACAAATTGCTACTAGTTTTCATGGCTTATAAACCCCTTCACGTGATAAACTGGCCTTTCCCCATTTCTTGTCTGTAACTCCCTACTCAGACAGTAAGAAAGTTAGCTCCCACCATCTGCGACACATTTACTTTTATTCAATTGTAGTGTATGTGCACCATGGTTTCAGAATTGTTCCTTTATGCTCCTGTGGGATACTAATTTATCAACTAGTATAAAGACATGAAAAAATGTTCAGCATCTCTAGTAATTAGAGAAATGCAATTAAAACTACTCTAAGATTTCATCTCACTCCACTCAGAATGGTAATTATCAAGAATACAAGCAATAATAAGTGTTGGCAAGGATGTGGGGGAAAAGGTACACTGATACATTGCTGGTGGCATTGCAAATTGGTGCATCCACTCTGGAAAGCAGTATGGAGATTGCTTAGAAAACTTGGACTGGAACTACCATTTGACCCAGCTATCCAACTGCTTAGTTTATACCCAAAGATTTAAAATCAGCATATTATAGTGACACAGCCACATCAATGTTTATAGCAGCTCAATTCAAAGTAGTTAAATTGTGGGAGCAACTGAGATGCGCTTCAATAGATGAATGGATAAAGAAACTGTGATATATATATATATATATATACACACAATGGAATATTACTCAACATTAAAAGAGAATAAAATTATGGCATTTGCAGGTAAATGGATGGAGTTGGAGAACATCATGCTAAGCAAAGTAAGACAATCCCAAAAAACCAAAGGCCAAATGTTCTCTCTGATAAGTGGATGCTGATCCATAATCAGGAGGAGGGACATGGGAAGAATGGAGCAACTTTGGCCAAAAGAGAAGCAGAGGGGGAATGGGGACAGGAAAGATGGTGGAATGAGATTGACATCATTATGAGGAACACATAGGTGTGATGCTACATCATGCACAATCAGAAAAATGAGAAGTTGTGCTCCATTTGTGTTCAATGAATCAAAATGCATTCTGCTGTTATATATACCTAATTAGAATAAATAAATAAATAATTTTAAAAATCAATATTCTGACAAATTTCAGAAGGCAGAAGAAATGTCAACATGGAACCCAGAAACCCTTGGTCTGTGATCACTGGAAGAACTGATACTTTAAAATTATTTGACACAAATAGTGTGGTTTGAAGCACATATGAGATTCAGGAACTAAATATTATTTCTTTGATTTGAGTTATAATTGAAACAGTTAATTTGTACTTTTAGTAGTGTGACTTGTAAAGGTATCTTTGTTAATCTACTTTCTAGGAAGATTCAGATTTTGTTTCCTATTTTAACTTGAATTGTAGTATTTTAATTAAAATGCCTGATATTTTATGTTTAAGAAGTTACTTGGTCCAATGTCTAGGGACAAACTGGTACTTGCTGAATATATAGTGAATGAATAAATAAATAAAAAGCCCATTAAAAAAAGAACAGTGTGCCAAATAGCAATTTAATTTTTCTATACAATTATGATACATGGTAAAGTCCACTTTTGTGCTTCCTCTTTCTCCATTAAATATCTCTTATAGACAAGTGATTTAATGTGATATTTTTGAGAAATCGAGGAAAATATGCTGCTTGATTGAGAACGAAGAACAGTCACAAAACCAAAACACAGGTAAGAAAAATGATTTTGAGAAAACAAATGGGAACCAGAGGTGACTAGAAGAGACATAGTCCTCTGAGAACCTTTAGGGACACAAAGAAGGGAGAAATGAGTTTCCTCTAAGTCTGAGGAATGTGGCTGGCAAGTAAAGTACAAATCTGCAAGGCTGCTAGGTAAGAGGACACATTGTTGGTAGTGTGTGGAGGCCTGCTTTAAAACAGGAATTTTAAAAGTATCTGCCACATGCAATTTTATGAGCATAAAATGTTAAACTCCAGTTCACATCAGCCACTTCAAACAAAAGGAAGTTGCGATTTATTCATTGCCATCTTCGTTGGAAAAACCGAATGCCAGCACAGAAACTTCCTTTCAATTATGTGTTCCTGGCTTTCTGCCTTCTTAAAATAAATCAAGCAGCACTGCCCCACCTCCCAGAACAAAAACAGCACCAGCACCATGTCAAAGTGAAGTCAAAAGCCAAAATCTCCAAAGCAGAGGCAACCAACCTCTTACACCAGCCTCTAACTCGGTTGATTCATCTCCCTTGCTTGCATAAGTGGAAATGTTTTCAAGATGTGCACTGTTTCATTGACAGCAGAATCTAGGTCTTCTAGCAAAACAAAGTCCCTGCAGAGAACACATTAGAAAAGAACCTGGAGAAAACAATTCAATCTCATGAAGCAATTATTGGTTATACCAGACAGTTCAATAAGAGATACCGAAATCAAGAACTCTGCTCTGACTTCAGGAGACTTTCAATCTAACAGACAAGATAAAACCAACAAGTAAGTGGCCATTTAAACAATGTAAAAAAGGTTGCTAGATGAAAAAAGTTCAGGTGATTGGTTGCACAACATTGTAAACAGACTTACACCCCTGAACTGTACACTTAAAATGGTCGAAGTGGTAAATTTTATATGTATTTTATCACAATTAAAATTTTAATTTAAATATAAAGAGAAAAATGTAAGTGAAGATAATATTTTTTTCCTTTTTGGTACCAGGAATTGAAACCAGGGGTGCTTAACCACTAAGCCACATCTCCAGCTCCCCCCCCCCTTTTTTTTTGTATTTTACTTTGAGAAAGGGTTTCACTGAGTTGCTTAGAGGCATACTAAGTTGCTGAAGCTGGCTTTGAACTCACGATTCTCCTGCCTCAGCCTCCAAGCTGATGGGATTACAGGCATGTGCCACCACGTCCAGCTGAAGATAAATTTGTCAACCACCCTACTCTGTTGGGGAAAAAGACAGGGAAAGTCTGGCATTGACCTGGCCCCAGGCAAGACTGGATTCTGGGGAATGGAAGAAAAGCAAATTTTCAACCAAGAATATCCAGTTTGGAAAAAACAGAGAAGTCAGTTCAAAATCCATTCAGGAAAATCAATTATAAAATGCAAGAAAACACCAGAATTTGTGTGAAAGTTCAGAGAAAAGAGGACAGAGATGGACAAAGTTATTGGCAGAGCACAAGAGCATTCCAGCAATAAGAGGAAATACAGAACAATTGTCAACTGTTTTGGGCATCTCTGGCTCCCTCTTCAAGTTGCAAGACAAGGATTTCATGATGAGTAGGTACAGAGTTGGTGTTAGATAGCAAGGATTGATGCAGGACAACAACCGACAAGGATCTGCCCAAATGGAAGGAGGAAGATCAAGAAAAGCTTCCTGGAAAAAGTGACAGTGAATGTGAACTTTAAAAATAGGCTGGGCACGGTGGCACATGCCTGTAATTGCCAGCAATTTGGGAGGCTGAGGCAATAGGATCAAAGTTGAAGGGCAGCCTCAGCAACTTAGTGAGGTCCTAAGCAACTTAGCCAGACTCTGTATCAAAATTAAAAAATAAACAAGGTCGGTGGTGCTCAGTGGTTTAAGTGCCCCTGGGTTCAATCCTTGGTACCAAAAAAAAAAAAAAAAAGTGTGCTTGCTTTGGCAGCACATATACTAAAATTGGAGTGATACACAGAGAATTAGCATGGCCCTGCACAAGAACAACATGTAAATTTGTGAAGTGATCTGTATTTTTCTGTTTCCAGTCTTTCTCTGTTTTGTGTTACATTCTCCAGTTTAAAATTTAGCATCATAATCTCAGCTTTCAGATTACTAAACTGTTCAGTATACTAGGGAAAAAAGAGATGAATTTTGAACATGAGATGTACAAAAGAGCATTTCCATACGATAAAAATGGCATGCCCAGTAAAGCTAAGGAAAGTCTAGAGAATGTGGTAATGCATACCTAGCAGATGCATTGATCTAAAATGTAAGAAAAATAACGCTGTGAGATAACCCTGGAAAAAAGATGAGGAAGGTACCATTAGGGTCTCTCAGGTCAGAATACAGCAATAAATAAAATTAATCTGGTAATATGTTTTTAATGCATTGGAACAGGGAGATATAATACATAAAAATGTATTTAAAGACTTTTTCTGTGACTAGATAAGATTATGCCTAATATGAGTTTCAGCTTGATTATTGCTGGTATTCAGTTACTAATACCTAGTACCTAGTAGGTATAGATGAATAGCAATTATTTGCTGAGTTAACAAATCAATGCATAAAAAACACTAATGAATTAATTAGGAGGATCTAAGCTAAGGCTATAGCAATGGTAATGAACAATGAGAAATAAATAGAAAAGTATTGTTGAAACAAATTCAATATGATTTAATATTAGATCAAAAGGGGAGAAATAATATATGATTTTGAAGTTTGGGGTCTGGGAGCTTTGAAGATGGGGTAGGGGAAGATCATAGGTCTTCTACCCCAACCTGTGCATAGGAAAGGCTTTTTATTGTTAATCCTTCTCATTGGAGGTGTAAACTAGAATTGAGTTGGGAAATACCCACAATACAGAAAGGAGTACAATAAGGAGATTATAATTGACAGGAAATTGAATTATCTAGCTATACATTTTGGGATAATTAGAAACAGTGTTCTTAGCTAACCTAACAGAATTCTAAACAACTTGGATATTTCAAAGAATGGATAACTTAGGTGTTACTCGGTTTTTCTCAGTAGCAAATATAAAACAAACAAAAAAGCTAATTAAATTGAAAAGCTGCCCTATAGCTCATCTCACAATTTTTGAAACAATCCATTTTACTTTAAGTACTCCTAACAAATACCTTCTAAAAGGCAAAGATACCGGTAAAAATGAAACTCAATGTTCCCAGCTCGAAATGTTTCCATCTCTGCCCTGATGGATGATACAATAATGAAGATGATCTACATACTCCCTACTGCAATATCTGACTATTTTCTAAAAAAGATGTTTCCTTTTTATACCATAGAGAGACAGAGGTTCCTCAGGTAGAGAACAAAGAGCTCTCTCCTAGAAGACAAATCTTAGAGAGTAAATTAATTGTATTGATAAATCTAATCATAATTCTGCTCGAATCTTAAACTAAAGCACAGATAAAGGATGATGTAGGTTATTTTAATAGTCACTTAACAATAGTTATTTAGTGACATATTTACTAAGAAAGTTCATTTCTTGCTTCAGGGTAACATGAGAACTTGAGATTTTTCTGAAGTTTTACAACCTAGCCACAGACATATTAGCTGAAAATGAGGTCTCTTGTTAGAGTTCTTTGATTCCCTTGGTATATTCTGGGAATACAGTAAAATAATTGTCTCTACCATTTACCATAAAGAAATTTAAGTATATGAAAAACATTAACCACTTAACATCTGAACTAACAGAACATGTTCTTGAGGCCAGGCTGATCTCCCTGTCAACAGGGACTCAGACCTGAGGATGGGGGTACAAAGTAAGTAAAGAACACAGACTAGCCTTTGGAGTGGGTGTGTGGCAAGTAAATGGAGCACATTACACAACCATATACATAACTGTATATTGCTCAGCCAACAGTGTTCATTTTGGAGATACAATCTTGTGATCAACATCCAATCCAAAATCCATCCAATCCCCTGTTTTCCAAATAATATTCTATCCTGTTATTTAAAATCTATGGGCATCCACATTCCTCAACCTCCCCTGTGAGTTTGATTGGGTTTCCCACAAATATAAACTATATGCACTTATGACATTATGTAGCCTCAGTCCTTTCTAATTCTTCATTCAAATCTGAGGAAACTCTCATAGGAAGGTGCTTGGAAGGTATTTCCGCAAGTCATCCAAGAGGGTGGAGACCAAAACACTAGCATTTCAGCCTTCAAAAGCACAGCAGCTGGCTGGTAAGAACTTGTTCCTAATTCCAAGAGTAAAAATACACAAAATAGGCCGTTTTCTTACAAAGTGTCTAAGAAGGAATGAAAAATTATTATAAAAGTATCTGGGGTCTTAAAATATGTTTATCTTAAAGAGCTGCCATTTCTCATATCTCTTTTCTCTAAATACCATTCCTGCCACAGCCCAGATTGAAACAACTAGGATTGAAAGGGGAAAAGTTCATGAAACCCACAGTGAATTAGGGAAAACAGACTCTACACCAAGAAAACAAAAATTTAAGAAGCACAAGGGAATTTGCTCTCACAGAAAAAGAAGCTTGGGATTGTCCTCACAAGAAAGTGCAGGATAGAGCTCTAAATAAATAGTGTTATCACCAAAAATAATAATAATAATAACATTTAAAACTAAGATCAGTAGGAACAGAAAACGTACAATTCTTTTTAAAATTCTTCCTCTGACCTTAATCCTGTACATCACAAATCATTTTCTACATTTCTCTTTGGGGTCATGGACAGCAAAATTCTCCAACAATTGAAACAGTGCTAGAAACAATCACCTATTGAGCACTTACTAAGTACCAAGGGCTATGCAAAGTGTTTTACAGACATAAATTCTTTTAACTCTCACAATAACTCTATTGGTAATTAAAATGAATTTGCACCAAGTAAAAACTGCACTGGCATTTGGACTGTGGAAAAAATGTGCTTCTTTATCATGTCCCTTGTCAACCTTGAAGCTGAACCCAAAGTGATGGGGGCAATGGGGATCCCACACAAACTAGAACTGCATAAAAGCAGCTAGGAAATGGGTATCTGAATGTTTGGTTTAATTAATTTGGTTTAAGTAAAGGGTGGGATAGAGGAGATGAATTAAAATCCTCATGAATAGACAAAGGTAGCCTACAGTTTTACTCAAGATGTATGAATCAGAGATTGAGATTCCCAATATATCTGCTGGTCTGTACATGCAATCACATTTATTTATAAAAAATAATAAATAAAAATAAATCGACTCTTCCTCGTTGTTGGATTAGTATGGTATGTGTGTGTACATATACTTAGGTTTAGATGCAACTTATATGAAATCTCCGTATACACACATATGCCTAAACCCATATATAACCAGGTATCCAATATTTTCTTACCACACATTCGGCAACCAAGAACTTAAGAGGGAAATACACAATAAACAAAACATTCTCTCTGCATTCAAAATGGATGTGGTAAAAATCAGGTACTTAGAGCACTGCCTTGTCCCTCCTGCCCACTCTCAAAGCTAATTAACTTTTATTTACTTACCATTGCTCAGGGGCTTGTTATTAGTAGCCTGTTTATTTTTATTCTCCTGGAGAAGAAGTAAGAAAGGGAAAATTATTAGAGATAAAGATATGCCTTGGCCACAAAAAGTGACTTGACTTGAGCTGCTTAATACATTGTTTTTTTGTTGTTGTTGTTGTTGTTGTTTTTTGAGAGAGAGAGAGAGAATTTTTATTTATTTTTTCAGTTTTGCGGCGGACACAACATCTTTGTTTGTATGTGGTGCTGAGGATCGAACCCGGGCCGCACGCATGCCAGGGGAGCACGCTACTGCTTGAGCCACATCCCCAGCCCCATTTTGCTGAACGATTTTGTGACTGAGTAAACTTTACCCAAAATCTATTATACAGTTGTCTTAGCACGAATTCTTATTATGGGGGTGGGGGGACTTAGTGTTTTAGTTTTCTGTGCTCAGAGCATGAGTCAAGAATTACTGTTATATGGGTTGCGGTTGTAGCTCAGTGGTAGGGCACTTGCCTAGCACATGTGAGGCACTGGGTTCAATCCTCAGCTCCACATACAAAAAAATAAATAAAAGTCCATCAACAACTAAATATGTATATAAAATTTAAAACAAAAAGAATTACTGTTTTGTTAGGTTGAACAAACTGTCTTTTTCAGTGATAGCTTGATTATAAGGAACAGAACTAACCTAGGCCAACTCCATTCAAAGCATGTGTATGTAACTGTCCCTCTGGGGAAATAATAATTACTATAAGAATTCAGAACTCTCACAGACATGAAGAACAGCTGACCCTCATGGAAACTGGAGCCACATGCAGGGAAGCAATCAGATCCACGGTCCACCTCACTCTCCCAGAAGTTAATGTGATTCTCACCTGTGTTATGAATCTGTGTAAAGAATCTCGTGGTTCTGCTAGGAACTTTGAGCGGTGTCTAGTTTTGTCCTTAATTCCAGCTTCAATATCCCACCTTTCTGCTCATTTCCCCAGAAATAGGTCTAATTCCAAATTCCCCAAGAAATGAATCTGATTGGCCCAGACTAAATCAGATGTTTACCCTTAATCAAACCTGCCAATTGTGGCAGGGTAAATGTTAGAACCATTACTGCCTAAAACAGCCATTCAGAAGTTATTCATTCAACCACTTATTTATCTGTTTCCTTATAATATGTAGTCTCTTGCCATATGGAACTCACACTTGAGAAGAGATTAGTATTTATTCTATGCTGTTTTGAAGGCAGAACTCAGATCGAGAATGAAAATGACAGAAAAAAAGAACTATACAACCACTGGTGGACTCCAGAAATTAAATGGAAGATTCCAGGATGCTTTACCTAGCTCCTCAACCACAGCAAGTGCCAGCAACTATCAAGAATAGTGTTGAAGTGATTCTAGCATGGGGGAGAAGATGGAACTAAAGCATTTGCTAGTCTCTTTAAACTCCATGATTCTAGGGGCTGGGGCTGTAGCTCAGTAACAGAGCATCTGCCTAGAATGTGTGAGGCACTGGGTTTGATCCTCAGCTCCACATAAAAATAAAGGTATTGTGTCCATCTACAATTAAAAACAAAAACAAACAAACAACAACAACAAAAAAAAAACCCAACCAAACAAAAAAACACTCGGATTCCAAAATGGAGCTTCACAGAATGGAGTTCAGAAACAGAATGACAACATCTGAAACTACAGTTGACCGCAGAGAGGGCTTCCCAACAGGCTTCATTACGTTATTCCCCATCCTTGATCTTCATAGATGTACTCTCTGTACTAAAGACATTGCACAAATGTTCAAAGAGAGCCACCGTGGCTCTGAAAGAACATTTTTATAAGCCATGTTGTAGGCTGACTGTACAAATCTGTAATAGAAGCACTATAGGATCTATTGTGACTAATCTGTTTTTAGAACAATACTGAGAAATGACACCACTTCTAATCAGAAAGGGAAATGGGCTGATTTCTCTGAGTATATGTGTGTGTCTCTGCCTGTGATGCAATAAAGGATTTATGTAAGCAACCTTGAAGATCATCTGTGACAGGCAATGCTCTTGATGGCAACAGAGGGAAGCAACAAACACCAGGGTTTTAATGCTGACTTTGAAACCTGCCAATGTGTGTTTCAGTCTGGCTCCCTCCTCTCTGGCCTATACCCTTTTCTTTATTTGGAAGTAGATAGAATCACAGCAGTTAGTTCACATAATGATAAAAAGAAAAAAATAATAGACTTAAGGCATTTAGCCTAGTGCAATGTGTGGTTCATAGTGAGCATTTAGCAATAATTTGTTACATAGTTTATATAATATTAATATGTACTGACTGCTTTGAATTTTATCATTATTCCTCCTGGCTTTAAAGATGAAGAAATATTTTATGGTTGAGGACATTGAGACTCAGGGGAGTTAAGTAAATTGCTCAAAGTTAAATTTTGAGTGGCACACCTGTAATTTGCACTCAATTTGTTTGAAATCAAGAACTTAAATCAAGTAGTTTCTGACATCTTTAATATTAAACTTCTGCCTGGCATTTCAGGTAAACAAACATATGTTTAGAGATAAGTTCTTCAAATAAATGATTAAGTTAAAATGAGGCCCTTAGTGTAGACCCTTAATCAATCTGACTGGTGTCCTTTATAAAAGAAGGAGATCTTCCACACAAAGAAATTTAGCAGCAGGTGTGCTTGCACAGGGAGAAAAGAGCACATGAGGATGCTGTTAGCAGGCAGGCTTCTGCAAGCCAAGGAGAGAGGCCTCAGGAAAATCTTGATCTTAGACCTACCATCTCCAGAACTGTGAAAAATAAATTTCTGTTGCATAGGCCACGTGGTCTGTGATATTTCACTATGGTAGCCCTAGAAAACTAACATATTCCTCACACATTTATTAAATATAAGCTAGCTATTCAAAATATTCTCATTTTTCCTTTTCCTTTTTATTGTACATTTTGCTTATTCATGTCTTCTTATCAGCCTTGCTGGAGGCTTTATGTCTTATTTAAGAATGAAACAGGGGCTGGGAGTGTTGCTCACTGCTATAGCACATTCTTAACATTGATACATTTATAAATACCTATTTATACATTTATAAATACCTATATGTTCAATCCCCACAAACACACACACACACACACACACACACACAGAAAGAGAGAGAGAGAGAGAGAGAGAGAGAGAGAGAGAGAAGAGAGTGAACCAAATATCCTTGTTCAGATTCTGGCTCTGCATTTCTAGTCGCATAAGCTTTGGTAAGCCACTTAGCTTTGTTTCCCTCTATTGTAAATGAGGATAATTATAATGCCCTCCTTAATTGAATTAAGACAAATAAATGATCAATTAACATAAATGAATCACTTAGTAACAATGCAAGTAAGTACTAAATATTAGCTGTTTTGTTATTTTGTTATAGCTAATATTTTTATGGTCAAAATTTAAAGTATCGTCTTGGATGTTATTCTCTCTTTTGTTTTATTTTACCATAATTTTATCTTTATGTTCCATAATATACTTCCTAGTTTTGGTTTGGGGCTTACTTTTTTCTTTTTCTAGTTTCTTCCAGTCTTTGATAATTTATTTTTTAGCATTGCTTTTTCCTGTCAGAAAATGTATGCAAACCTATACATTTCTTCTGCTTTAGCTACTTTCAGCAAATTTTGATAGAAAATTGAAGGTATTCAGCTATAGGTATTTTATAATTTCATTATAGATTAGGACTTATTGGATGACTTGGACACCTGAATTCTTTTTTTGGCCTATTTTCAGAGTTAAGGAGTCCTTCTCTGTTGTCTTACATTGCTGTGCTCTTTAACAACCTGCCTCCTTGCAGCTTGCAATACCCCAGGCAGGCCTTGTGCTTCTGGTCTGTAGGCACCACATCTTCTTGTGCTTTTCTGAATGTACCAAACTACTTCTTAAACATTCTTCTGCATCCTAGAGCAGCTTTTTTTTCAGATAGGTACCTCTTTTTCTGCCCAACCCCCAGTCTTTTTTATGCTGTTTCTTTTCAAGGTTGCACAGTATGTGGGGACTATTTTATTTTTCTTTTCTACCCCTTGAATAAAGCACCCTCCACCCTCCATGTTCTCAGTAGGTGGGGAGGGTGGAGGGTGGAGTTTTCCTTGTCCATCAGGTGGCTTGACTCCTTTTCTCAAATCTATAACTAAAGGGCAGGTTTATGACTTCGCTCCTAACTTCATTCCAAACCTAACTTCCTTTGGGCCTACCTCTTCTTTTTATGGCTAATATGATTCTTCCACTCAAGTGGGGTTTTTTTTTATTTTTTTAAATTTGTTCATCTATTTTTGTGTTGTGTTTTGTCTGCATTTATTTATTTACTTACGTATTTACTTTTTATTGGACTGACTGATTAAGTACCCACTAAGATCAAGTTTCTTCCTTTGAACTTAAAACTTTAGGACCATGTTCCTGGGAGTTATGTTCTTAGAATGCAATGAAAACTGCTGATTGTCTTCTACTTTCTACCCAATTGTTTGGGGGGGGGGGGTGTGGTTTAGTATTAACTTGAATGAAGAGGAGGATGGTTGAGTTTGATGGTGGATTTAAAGATAAGGAAATATGCACTCTTTCTTAGAAAGCAGTTTTAAAGGGGCATAAAAGATCTCTAAGTCCATTTTCTATTTGAGCAAGTGAAGAGATATCAAGTATTTTCCTGTATTTTGTCAGATGGATATTTCTGGAACTGAGGTTGATGAATGCCAGATATTGTTTTGGAAATTGCTTATGATGTTTCCCGTCTCTTATCACTCCTTTATAGGTAACCCTTGGGTTCAAGTTTTTAACCTCTCTGTGTCTCCATTTCCTAATCTATATAAAGAGGATAGCTACCCATTGAGTTATTATGGGGCAGAAAAGGGATAGTCCATATAAACTACTTAGAGCTGTGGCTGGCTTAATAAATTCTCCATAATTATTATTATTTAATAATGCTGCTATTGTTGTATAAAAAGTGTCCTATACTGAAAGTTATGAGACTTAGGTCCATTTCCAGATTATTCTCTTCCAATTGAATAATCTTGAGCTTTATTTTCTTCTCTATGCCTTAATTGTCTCATTTTTAAAACTATAGTGTTAGGATATATAATCTTCAAAATCTTGCCTGCTCTGATGCACTAACATTCTGTGGAGGCTGTAGCAACACTTTGCTTCATGTATCCTCTGGGAAAGAAAATTCTTTATAAATCCGTATTCAAAAAACACAGTTCTTTCTAAAACCCACAAAGCAAAATACTTTAACACAAACTTCATTTGTCCTTAGTTGACCCTAATGAATGATGCCTTTGCAGTGTATCTTTCTTTTTTTTCTCCTTTCTAGCCTTGTCTCTGGGCTTCTTTCCCTCCAATTCAGATCTCAGTGTCATTTTCCTTAACAGCATTGTAATCTCCAAAGTGAGATAGATCCTATATCAATCAATTCATTGACTAATTACACCTTGAAATATAAAATGAACAAATGTCATTCACACTATCAAATCAAACTTTTCTCATTCACTATACAATTTAAGGCTTTATTTTCATGGCAAAATATGTTCCCTGGTATTATTATGTACTTGTGAAATATGTCTAGAAGGGGAAAAGGTTAAAACAATTTGACAAGTCACACATCCATGATTTCTGCCACCAGCCTGAGGCTTTATCCTCAAAATCACCTAAGCAAACCCTGTGATAGTGGGCTATTTTCTACCAGGTCGATGCAGAAACTATCATGAGAACCCTCAGCTGGATTTTGTCTGGTTCAACCTTCTAATAACTACTTCTTTCCCTTCACAACTTCCGTCCAAGTTGTACATCCATCTCCAAATCCCAGAATCACAATTCAATCTGCCATAAGCTACTGTCTACCCAAGAATTTCAGGTGTTTAAAATAACTCAGAGACACAACTCTGATCCAGAACCAGTGCTCTTAATATTTGTATAATTCCATGCTTGGAAACAGTATTTCCCAATGGGTATTCAGCAAAAATCTGGTTCCATGAAATAAAAATAGTCTTTGTAAAGTAGAGGTAAAACATAAATTGGGAAGCATTCAGCCAAATGAAATCAAACAAGTTTGTTTAGAACAAGACTCCCCAGAGCCTTTAATATACCTATACACTGGGAATTTCTAAGAGATTAACAAGCACTTTTAAACATAGTCCCATTCAAAGAACATCTGTGAAGGTTTAGATTAATATTTAGCAAGTCACACTCTCGGCCCTCATTATGGTGACATGTACTTCCCAACCCTTCTGATATTGGTCTTAGTAATTTGACCTGTTTTGGCCAATGGAGTGCTAGAGGATGTGATTGAAGTTTGGGCCTTAATACTTTTGTATCAATTAGTTTCCTTCTTGAACTTTGTCTTTGCCCTGAAAAGCCATCTTCATTAGCCATCTGTCTCAGAATGATGGGAATTGCATGAGAAAACCCAATTACAACCAGTAGCATGAAAACCGGCCTACATGACCCACAACCTTGAAGTCAAATCACCCAAGGAGCCCCACCTAGACAAGTCCTCTTGATAGGTATCTTTTTCATTATTCTGTTGTATTTTTCCACCATAGATACTATTTTATTTTTTCCTTTTCTATTTAAAAAAGTTAAGACCTATTCCAGCTCTAGGTTTTCAGTAACAGGAGTGAGTAAAGATATTCTTGGTCCCCACACAGTGTCCATTGGTGTAGGCAGTAACTACTTTTCTCAAACCTGTAACTGAAGTGTGGATCCACTGGTACAGTTGAACTGCAGACAAATGAGCAAGAGAATGAATGTGGATGGCTTAGAAACCACTTAGGCATTGAGACTGACATGCAGCAAAAGCTGACTAAATACATCTCACTGAAGTGGACTTCCATGCAAAAAAGGATGGGAAAATTAATGCTAGATGCCTTCAAATTCCCTCTTCTTACCAACTCACCTTCATTCTTCAGTGTTCAGCAAAATTAGAGTGCTTTTTAGATTGGACATATATGCAGTTTTCATTGTGATTTTCATATTTATAATTCTACACAATAGAGCTGCAGCTTGTGAACTGAGATGGCAGCCCCATTATCCAACTCAACGTGGAACTTGCAGGGCTAATAATTGACAGAGCTGTCTTTGGGATCCACATCTGAATGTAAGCCCTGGTGATTTTCCTTGAAACTCTACTCCCCTTAATTCTTATAAGAGGGGCTTCATGTCTTTCTGTGTCTTTAATTCTAAATTTTTTACTTTCAGATCTGTCTGATTTGGAAAGACATCGGATAATTAGAGAATGATTTCAAAACCAACCTCCAGTTGAATAAGAGTGCAGCTTGCATGTTTTGTGGCTTCCATTTATTTAGTTGAATAAAAATAGAAATCCAATGTCCTATATCCAAAATGATCATAGTAACTTTAAAAGCTACTCTAAAGAGATGAAGAGCTGCAGGAAATGACTAAATGGCACTGAAAGCAGTACTCTGCTCTTCAAAAGTTCAAAAATTATACAATATGGGTGGCAGAAAGCTGGGATCTGAAGGAACCAGGAAATGGCCCAGAACAAATCCCAGAAGTTGTAATACAGACAAGTTATATGCACAAGTGCTGAAACCAACAGCTGAGTATGTTTAATAAACACTCATTGAACCCATCTGAGGTCAGGAGAGCTCTTCCTCATGGCCTTGCTCTTGTGTGTAACACCTGCTGTTGACCAGGTGGCCCCAGAAACAGTAGGCACTGCCTGGGTATTGCAAGGCTCCTGACACAGTGCCCTCTGCGAGGCAGTGAGGCTCCATGATTCTATCCACCAAAAAAATTTTACTGATACAGCACTGCCTTCCACTTCTCATAGGAGGGAAATAGTACTGAATTTCTGAAGGGTACTTTGGCCTTTGAATTCTTTCATGTATTCATCACTGGATAAAGAGTGTCCCTCTAGGGCTGGGGTGTAGCTCAGTGGTAGAGTGCTCACCTTGCATGTGGAAGGCACTGGGTTCGATCCTCAACACCATATATAAATAAAATAAAGGTATTGTGTCCATCTACAATTAAAAAAAATTAAAAAGAGTGCCCCTCTATGCCAGGCACCCTTGCAGGGGCTGTAGCTGCTATAATGAACAAAGCTGACAAAACTCTCCACCATTATGGAGCTGACATTCTTGTGGGTGGAGGTGTAAGCTACTCCGGTGAAGAAAAATGAAAGGTAATTAATAAGCAGAAGGTGACACATTCTGTGGAAACCACTTAAGCATTAATGTGAATGGGATGGGTTAAAATTTTAAATAAGGTGATCAGGGAAGATCTCATTGATAAGTTGACATTTCTCCTAAAATCATGTTTTAAACTTTACAGCTACAGAAGAAGAAGTCAAGAGCTTTGTAATGTTTTGAACAACCAATTAAAAAAAAAGAGAGAAGGAGAAGGAGAAGAAGGGAAGAATAGAGTATCTATTCAGAATTCCATCATGAGGATGAATTAGCCCAACAGTTTTGTGTTGCTCTGCTCAACATCCAAATTCCTGCAAGGAGGCGACTGACCTGGCTTAGACCACAGGCTCAAACTTGGCCAGAGGAGGGAAAAATACCATAGTGTTGTTTCCTTTGGAACTAAATACAGCTTGGAAAGGTTATTATCCAAAGGAAAATCAGAGCAGTGTTTCCAGAAGAGAACACAACGAACACTGAACATACAAAACCAGAATTCCAATGCAAGAACTAGTAACCACTTTGAACATCAATCATAGTACTGAGTTATATAATTCAGTGATATTCTTCAGAACCTGCGAAGCTGGGGTCTTTTCCCATTTACTTATTGGTCTCATATTTCTGCATAATTTTTAGTTTCTAATTTTTATATGTCTTTCCTCTCTCCTTTTAAATTGATTATTTGCTACTTTTAATTTACCTACCTTGGGCAATCTCTATCCATTTTCATCTTCTACTCACCGTGACCTAAGAAATGAAAAAAACAAGCTTATTGGACATGTGCATATGTTGAATCTATGACTAAAATGGATATGCTAAATGCCTANAGGGGGAGGGGAGGGGGAGGACGGAGGGGGAGAGAGGAGAAGAAGAATGGAATCACAACCAAGTGCTCTTTATCATTATCTCTAGATCTGAATGGGCTGAATTCTGTATGTATGCGTGTGTCTTTTCAGCTGGAATCTTGAGAAGGTATCTCTACTTTAAAATAACACACACACACACACACACACAAAAAAAAAAAAAACTCCCCCAGCAATTCTGATGCATGGTTAAATATAAATCTGTTTCCTTCCCACCTTATATTTTAGATTCTAGGCTTTAACAGATCCTGGTGATTCTGGGCATTCAATATTTTAAGTTATATATTTTTAAATCTTCCCAAAGTTTCCACCAATTCAATAGCCAAAGAGTCGTGCATAAATAGCTCGCAGCACACAGTGAGAAATAAGTGATGTAATCCTTGTCAAGAGGTTAGCATGGTGCTCAATACATGTTTCACTGTCATCACTATTGTGGTTACTATGAAAAGCTTAATGGAGAACTAACTCTCTGTTCAATCTGGACCTTGGAAAAGGAACAGGATATAGAATAGAAAAGGGATGTAGCTAATACGTTGACATTTGATTTTCTAGGCTGGAGAAATGCATGGCCAAAGACGTGGGAAAGCAGCTTGTCAGGAGCAAAGGCAATTCTTCCTTTTGTTCAGTGCACAGTCACAGGGCTACTGTACCACAAGCTCTGCAGCGTCAGGAGCTGTTTGTGTCCTCCCTGTCCACTGCTTTGCCTCAGCACTTAGCACAACCAGTACAAACAGATGGCAACATATGTTAAAGGTTCAGGGTTTTGTTCACAACTAAAAGCATATTCATTTTAGACACATCCCCAGGCAGTTTCTATGTCATCTACCAACATTTTAATAAGAACATATCAGAAATAATATGTTAACCAAGATATATTTAAGCTACAAAAATAATACATAATCAATTGTTGGGTATGTATGCTATTACAACTTTGATTGCTATTACTAGAAAATCATTGATTTGCTGTTGCTAGGAAATCAATAAATTCTTTAGTATAGAAATATCCCTTTATGCCAAAGTTTGGAATTTTAACAAAGTTTTATGGAAATATTCTTAATTTTGTCACAAATATCTGTAGTTTTCTAAACACTAAATATGGAATAAAAATTGAATAAATCTGTGTCAATTAATAAATTGTGAGCAGCCAAAAAATACCTTTGGCTAAGTTAAGCAAACAAATAGCATTTTATTAGAATGATTTAGTGCACTCCCCCAAATTAAGGAAAAATGGACAACGAGTCTTGAAAAGTCAGGGATCACAGTCTCAAGGTTCTGTACAGAAGGGAAGAATAGAGTATCTATTCAGAATACCATCATGAGGATGAATTAGCCCAACAGTTTTGTGTTGCTCTGCTCAACATCCAAATTCCTGCAAGGAGGCGACTGACCTGGCTTAGACCACAGGCTCAAACTTGGCCAGAGGAGGGAAAAATACCATAGTGTTGTTTCCTTTGGAACTAAATACAGCTTGGAAAGGTTATTATCCAAAGGAAAATCAGAGCAGTGTTTCCAGAAGAGAACACAACGAACACTGAACATACAAAACCAGAATTCCAATGCAAGAACTAGTAACCACTTTGAACATCAATCATAGTACTGAGTTATATAATTCAGTGATATTCTTCAGAACCTGCGAAGCTGGGGTCTTTTCCCATTTACTTATTGGTCTCATATTTCTGCATAATTTTTAGTTTCTAATTTTTATATGTCTTTCCTCTCTCCTTTTAAATTGATTATTTGCTACTTTTAATTTACCTACCTTGGGCAATCTCTATCCATTTTCATCTTCTACTCACCGTGACCTAAGAAATGAAAAAAACAAGCTTATTGGACATGTGCATATGTTGAATCTATGACTAAAATGGATATGCTAAATGCCTAGGCTTTGTGTCATCTACATCAGCTGCTCAGAGACTTCTCTTGCTAACATTCAGACAGTGAAATTTATACATGATATGCCATCAATTTTAAGAATGTAATATCCCTTTATAATTACTTTAAAATTCATTTTCGCCATATCATCAAAAGAAAAGAAAGGGTGAATATTTGCTCACTTTTACAAGTATAAAAATGGAGCCCCGGAGAGCTTAAGTACATTGGTGGAAAGCTAGTGTTTAGCCCCAGGTGTCCTGGTTTTCAGTCTACAAGATAGTTAATAGACTCAGCTATGTCAACATCAGAAGATCTACAGTATCATAGGTCAGAGGCAGCTTAAAACTCAAGGAATCACTGGGGGATACAATTGCAGGAAACAGAAGAGCACAGGGAAGATTCCACACATAGCTGCTAGTAGCTGCTATACATTTACAACTTGGACTACAGTATCACAAACGAAAATAGACTTTGACTTCTCTGTTTAATTTAGCAACAACTTGAAGGTACTCATAATAATTTTGTAAATCTATAGGTGGCTCAAAACCATCTTAATTAATTAATAACCTATAAAGAGTTATTAATATATTGAATGACAGAAGCAAGATTCCAGCTGGAACTATTGGCTAAAATTTAACTAAGATGAAATTTAGGGGTTGGGCTGGGGTTGTGGCTCAGTGGTAGAGTGCTTGTTAGCATGTGTGAGGCACTGGGTTTGATTCTCAGCACCATATGTACATAAATAAATAAAATAAAGGTCCATCAACAACTAATAAGAACATTTTTTAAAAAAGAAATTTAGCATGAATTTTTAAATTTCTCATATCTAAAATCCAAATTTACAAACACGGTAAAAGGAAAATCTGACTTGACAGCAATTAGATAGGTTTTGATTTACTGCAAATAAAGAAATAATAGTAACACCATTTATTTTGACATGGTGCTTGCTGGACATTATGCTAAGTACTATACATGCAGTGTCAATTTTCACAATAATTATTAAAAGTAAGCTGCATCATCTTACTGCTCCCTCCTCCTTATAGGTGAGAAAGCTGATTATTTGAGAAGTAAAAATGCCCAAGAGTCTAAAAACTAGTCAATGTTGAAACCCACAGTTAAACCTACATAAATCTATGTCTTAACCAATATATTGTGTATCTATGTCTTAACCAATATAAATGTCACTCATAAAAGACTCAAGGGAGGGGCTGGGGATGTGGCTCAAGCAGTAGCACGCTCGCCTGGCATGCGCTCGATGCTGGGTTCGATCCTCAGCACCACATACAAATAAAGATGTTGTGCCCACCGAAAACTAAAAAATAAATATTAAAAAATTCTCTCTCTCTCTTAAAAAAAAAGTTTACTAAAAAAAAAGACTCAAGGAAGTCTGTTCATAATGCATATTTAATTTGGA
Organism: Marmota marmota marmota; assembly: GCF_001458135.2. Classification (NCBI taxonomy): domain Eukaryota; kingdom Metazoa; phylum Chordata; class Mammalia; order Rodentia; family Sciuridae; genus Marmota; species Marmota marmota. Next base: position 1,703,085 of record NW_026000082.1, read on the forward strand.
GAACAAAGTGCAGTTTTCAGTGAATCAAAACGTGTGTGTGTGTGTGTGTGTGTGTAGTTAGAGAAAGAGAGATATAGATATATTTTTAATATTTTTTTTAATTGTAGACGGACACAATACCTTTATTTTGCTTATTTATTTTTATGTAGTGCTGAGGATCGAACCCAGTGCCTCACACGTGCAAGGCAAGCGCTGTATCACTGAGCCACAATTCCAGCCCCAGAGACAGATATCTTTTATGGAGAGAGTCATACTTATTCTGAGAGTACTGGAAACCATGGCATATAAGTTATGAATGAGGAAGCTGAAAACAGATTCTTAGAGGTGCCTTCAAATATACAAACTTGAAACAAGAGTTATGTGTGTTGTCAAGAATTGGGCCTAACCCTGTCTCAAATTTTTTATAAAAATAGAGTGGGCAGGAGGGAGCAGGGGACATAGCTCCAGTGGTAAAGTGTCCCTGTATACAATCCTGGCATGCAACAGAGAGATAGAGGGTGGGGTTGGGGGGAGAAAGGAAGAAAGGAAGGGAGGGAGGGAGGGAGGATCGTGCCTAGGCATTGAATTTGGCCAGCCTCGATCACCTCTTCTAACCATGTGACCTTGTACCTGTTTTCTCACCTGTATGTGCATGATGATCATTCCTGGTGCTGCTGTTTGGAAGCATTAGAAACAATGCATTTGAAATGCCTTTGCACAGCCCTGGAACATGGAAAGTGATCAAAGCAAACATGGAAAGATTTGTTTTTTGTTTTTGTTTTTATTATTGCTGCTCTTTGTGGAAGTTAAAGAACAATGAACTTTGCCTCCATGTAAGGAAGAATGTTCAAAAATGGTAGCTGTCAGAGATAGTGCACTTCCCTCCCTAGGGGTACTTAGCCAGATTTCATATATGTTTAGGAGAATACTACACTGCATAGCTTGAGTTTAGGATTAGATGCTATCTGAAGTCCCTTTTAAAGAGGAGATTCTATTTAAGAAACGATCTGCTTTCTCTTACCTACAAAATGAGCTCTCTGGGCAGCGGGGAAAGCTTGATTTGAGTTGCAGCAGTAGGATGAGAGTTCAGGGAAAGATCTTCATTTTTTCCACTCCCCTTTGGGGTCAAGTCCATACCCTCTGCAGAAGTCTGACAAGGAAAAGAACTATTTGTAATCTCAGGTCAATGGGCACACTTCACAGGGGGAAGCAGCCCTGAAAGCATGGTAACTTTGGCATCGATCATGCTTTTTTTTTTTTAAGACCTATATACTTTTGATTTATAGCCCCAGCTAGATGGCCCAGAGGAATAGAATTAGGAATGGAAAGGTTGCATGTTAACTTCCTTAGCCACTCCACTCCTTCTCCCAAACTACAGCCCTGCTATTGAATTACAGCATATGTTCTGAGTTGCTTCATTTTACTACCTCACACAAGCATACCATTGGTGAATGGATTTTATCCTTTGCTTTTTTTTTTTCCCCCTTAGTGTTTGGTAGACCTGGGGTTTTGAAGATATGAGTTGCTCTTTGTTTCATCGTTTGAACTATATTTAGTAATAGCATATCTATAAAGGTGGAAAAATATTTTACTCTTACTAGAGTAAGAGTAAATTTGGAAATTCTTCAGGGATGACAAAAAGAGAAATTACAAATTGATCTCAAGTCTTAGGGAAGTGTCTTGGGCCTTTTGTTTACAGGCTAGAGAGATGAAATCTGCCTCTTTGAAGTTTTCCTCTTGACACATTTCTGGCTAGACTGAGGTAAATTGATGAGATTTTTCTAATATCACGGGATGTTATGTTTCTCTTTTGGACTTTGGAAATTGTTCACAATATGAAATTTATTAAAATCAAAGTATACTCTGTCCCAGATGCTGTTCCTCCTGCCTGTAAATCTCCTCTCCCCTTTTCCTGTTATAGTTTTATTGGTACAGTATAGTTATACACAATAATGGCTCACTGTGACATATTCATATATACATATAACATAATTTATTTTGATGCATTTGCCAGTATTTCCTCTTTCTCTTCCCTCTTCCCCTTCCTCTAGTCTTCTAGTCTTTTATTTTTCTACTTTTCTTTAGGTCTTTCCTTAAATATATTGTTTTTTCATAGAGCCTTCTCTGACTACCCTCCAACCTGCACAGTGTCTCCTATTCTATGCTTCCATAGAATTGGACCACTTTCCTTCTGCAAATACTCAAACTTTGTAGTTATGTATTTATCTATGTGATTAATTTATCTCTCTCCCCCCAACCAAAGTATAAAATACCAGTTATATCTTGCTTTCCATTATGCCCTAACACTTAGCAAAATGCTTGTACATGATAAGTGCTTAATAATATTAGTTAAATGAGTGAATGAACTAATGATATTAAATCAGAGAGAAATAAATCAATGTTAAATTCCTAACATGTTAAGTCTCTCCTAAATGTTTAAAGTCACTATAGCTTTTTTAGTACCCACATACATGAATATTGGTGAGTTGATTTTACCCTTGCTTTATTTTTCTTAATGAATGTTTGGTAGTATTGATGCTCTGAGGTCTACGCTGCCCTTTGCTTTATCTTTTTTTTTTTAGTTTATTTTTTAAGTATAGGTGGACTTATTTTATTTCATGTGGTGCTGAAGATTGAACCCAGTGCCCTACGCATGCTAGGCAAGCACCACAACCTCTGAGCCACAAACCCAACCCTTTGCTTTATCTTTTAAACTGCATAGTGGTGTATTTGCAAATGTGGAATTTTGCTCCCCATTTTTTTTTATTTTAAAAGGCATGACACTATAGGATTTTGTTTATGAATAGATCCTTCTTGGAAACATGATTTTCTGTTTGTCCATCAAAGATTCGGTCAAAGGTCTTCTGCAAACACAGGTCAACCAGATCATTTTTTTGACTGGCCATGTGGATAAACATATTCATGCACAAAGGGCATGAGCAGCATGAACATTGTACAGGTACAAGACCTGACACAGTTTCATTACTGCATTCCCCAATATTTCCTAGGATAACAATGTTTTCCAGACAGTGTTTGGGGAAAAGTAAAAATTTAACTCAAAAGGTTAACAGCAGTGGTTTTGAATCAGTCTGACAAAGATTTGCTTTTTGGTTTTGTTTTTTGTTTTTTCTATACCATGAACCCCACTCCCTTACCATAAATTCACAAGGTAGGGCCCACATCCACTATGTTCCTCATCTTACTCCCGATACCCAGCACACAGCAGGTGCTCAATAAGCAATCATCAAGTTGAATTCTACCTTATTCTAATTCTCCATGGATGGAGGCAAATTAGGAATAATCTGACCAAAAATAAATAGAAACTCTTATGTCAGCAAGAGAAGTTTGGTTATAAAATAGTATCTTGGTTACCAATCATCATGAGTACTGTCTTTCTTTACTGCTGCTGACAAGAACACTTTGGATACCCATAAATCAAACACATTCCTGAATATCAGTGATGGATCCACTGAAAGAGAAATTTGGAAAACTACTCCATTCACAATAGCCTCAAAAAAATAAAATAAAATACCTGGGAACCAATCTAACAAAAGAGGTGAAAGACCTCTACAATGAAAACTATACAACACTAAAAGAAAGAAATTGAATGAAACCTCAGAAGATGGAAAGATCTCCCATGCTCCTGGATAGGCAGAATTAATATTGTTAAATGGCCATACTACCAAAAGCATTATATAGACTTAATCAATTCCTATTAAAATCCAGTGACATTCTTCATAGAAATAGAAAAAGCAATCATAAAATTTATTTGGAAAAACAAGAGAGCCAGAATAGTCAAAGCAATCCTTAGCAAGAAAAGTGAAGCAGGAGGCACCATAATACCAGACTTTAAACTACACTACAGAGCAAAACAAAACAAAAACGGCATGGTATTAGCACCAAAATAGACATGTAGACCAATGGTACAGAATAGAAGACATAGAGACAAACCCACATAAATACAGTCATCTGATACTAGACAAAGGTGCCAAAAACATTCACTGGAGAAAATATAGCCTATTGAACAAATTGTGCTGGCAGAACTGGAAATTGATATGTAGCAAAATGAAATTAAACCTCTAACTCTCACCTGCACAAAAATCAACTCAAAGTGGATCAAAGGCTTAGACACTAGAACAAAGACCCTGTGCCTAAGAGAAGAAAAAATAGGCCCAAATCTTCACCATGTCTGCCTAGGATCTGACTTCCTTAACAAGACCCCTAAAGTGCAAGAAGTAAAATCAAAGAATCAATAAATGGGATGGATTCAAATTTTAAAAAGCTTCTTCTCTTAAAGGGAACAATAACATGAGGAAAAAGCCTACAGGTTAGGAGAAAATCTTTACCATATGCATCTCCAATAAAGCATTAATCTCTAGGATATATAAAGAACAAAAAAAACTTAATACCAAAAAAAAAAAAATAACCCAATCAATAAATGGGCTAAAGAACTGAACAGATACTTCACAGAAGAAGAAATACAGTCAATCGACAAATATTTTAAAAAGTATTGAACATCTCTAGCAATTAGAGAAATGCAAATCAAAACCACACTAAGATTTCATCTCACTCCAGTCAGAATGGCAATCATCAAGAATACAAGCAACAAAAAATATTGGTGAGGATGTGGGGGAAAGGGTACACTCATACATTGCTGGTGGTACTACAAATTGGTACAATCATTATGGAAGCAGTATGGAGATTCCTCAGAAAACATGGAATGGAACCACCATTTGACCCAGCTATCCCACTTCTTGGTTTATATCCAAAGGACTTAACATCAGCATGCTACAATGATACAGCCACGTTAATGTGGCTAACAATAGCTAAACTATGGAACCAACCTAGGTGCCCTTCAATAGATGAATAGATAAAGAAAATGTGGTATATGTATTCAATGGAATATTACTCGGCTTTACAGAAGAATGAAACTATGGCATTTGCCAATAAATAGATGGAGTTGGAGAATATCATACTAAGCAAAATAAGCCAATCCCAAAAAACCAAAGTCTGAATGTTTTCTCTAATATGTGGATGTTAATTCACAATAAGCGGAAAGCACTAGAGAATAATAGAGTCACCTTAGATTAGGTAGAGGGAAGTGAAGGGAAGGGAGGGGAGAGAATGTGGGGATAGGAAGAACAGTAGAAAGAAACAAACATTATTACTTTATGTATATATGTGACTACATAACCAATGTAATTCTACAACATGTACACTCAGAAAAATGAGAAATTATATCTCACCTATGTATGATGTATCAAAGTGCATAAATGCATTCTATTATCATGTATAACTAATTAAAACAAATTAAAAAAATTTTAAAAGACATCTTAGGAGCTAGCGCCTCTGTGGAAACTGCCCTTGGAAGCTGTTTTTGAACCATGTGAGGAAACTGTCTCCTTAATTTTTAATCACACCAACTTTACTGCACCCCAACAATTATTAGATGTCTTAATCATCTATTTTACTCAATTCATTACTTCAAATAATTCCTTGTTAAGTGTTTAAAATTGTCTAATTGTGACAAAATATTTTGGACATTTTTAAAACTAAGGGTAGGACATTCCTCCATCCTGCTGATCACTGGTATGGGATACACTCACTTGGATACCAGGGATGTTCACTGTTCAACTTCTCACATAAAGTTTAATTTCTATAATATATACATGAGTTTTCATTATAAATCTTAATGGTAAAGTCATAAGTGAGGTTGGGTTATCAGTGATACATCATTAACATTAAGATAAAAATTCTTCTGTTTACTTATTTGGGAAGGGAGTCCCCTCCACTCCTTCTACCAAATGACAGCCATGTTTATAAATTACAGTAGGAAAGGATACTATTCATTTATCAAGGTTGCCAAGAGTTGCTATTAAAAATAAGTGCTTGTTCATATGATGAAAATGAGATTAGAGCTCTTTTGAACTGTCTCGCAGGACAGAACTAGAACCAAGAGGTTAGAAGTCAGGAAAACAACTTATAATCATTGTTAGGGAAGACCAACCAAAAGTACCAAAAGCCTATTTAAAATACATAGCTGCCAGTTGCTTGGTTTCTGACTTCTGTGCTTTCAGCATAAAGGACTCACCATAAAAATCTAGAAATTATCTCCTTGGAGAAGGGGGTGAGGCAAGAGGTCGTTACTTCAGTCTCTCTGGGGCTTTTGAAACACCAATATTAGTATAGTGAGGGTTTGAAATAAGGCTACTGATTAGAAAACAATGTGCTATCCAGTAGCCAATAGAATTTGAGAGTTTCCAATAAAAATTATGGACTAAAATTTAGAGGAAAAGGGTAGCAGGGTGCCCTGGGGAGGGTAAGAAAGCCCAGGCAGGCAGAGAGGAAACATTTCCCCCCAAATAAACCCTTTTTTCATTTTGCTGGTTGTATGCCACCCTTTATAAGGTCTCCTGGCCTACTAGGACCTAATCTCACATCAAATGTCACTGCTGTGTGCTGTGTGCACAGGTTAGGCATGAGTTTCTCCATTTCACCAGCTCTGCAATAATCCTTGGGGGAGTCAAGAAGCGCTAGAACAGAAACAAGAATGAGGATGAATACAGCATTTTCTTATCAATACAAAACTGGGGTGCCCATAGGAGCTGTTCCACCTGGCCAAAACAGGTCAGCTTAACCAAATACAAATACCTGTGTATCAGATAACCACACGAGGGCATACATAGACACCCTCTGGCTGTTATTAATGGCCACCTTCACCTGAACACAATCATCCTAACTAGACTCAGTGCATTGATTTACAGAACCTTGCTCTTTCTGGGAATTTCAGGTGTAAATGTCAAATTTCTCATTATAACTCCTGATTTCTGCTCCTTCAAGAGAATCTGGGGATTAGTCATATGTTGCCAATGGCATAAATTTCAAATGCCCAGGACTGTTATATCTGGCTTCAGCCTAATTTTATAGCCCAATAACTGCTTCTCCCCTTCACAAATTCTCCTTCCTGTCACCCATTACCCCTTGTGATGTTCCCTTAACTTTTGCTCATGCCACTCTCTTCTCTGCATCATCCCAAACTCTCAAGGACACACACAGAGACACGTACTCTCAGAGATTGATCTCGTCATAGCTCAATACATACCAGTAACTCCACGCTTCACACCACAAAGACAGCCCCAGTTCATCTATAGTAGAGGTCATTGCAAACTGCAGTCTGAGGACTATGTACAAAAGCATTTCCTTTGACACAGTTAGGGTATGTAGGATGTTCAACAAAAACTTCATGAAATCATTGCCAATGTTTAAAAAGTGGAATTTTCTATATTAAAAAAAAAATCTGGACTTCCAGTTTCTTTAGAAATACTAGAGAATGATGTATCTCAGCTCACCTTTCTACATAGTCAAAAATCAGCCAGCACTGAGCAGCAGCTGTTCTCTTTCATCTGAGGCTTTGTTAACAGTTTCTAGCATTCCTGCCTTCTTTTACACCCTTGGTTTATTTATTCAGACTCCCTGGCTGAATGCTGTGGTCATTCGAATTTGCATATGCAAAACACTCATACATAAACACACACACACACACACACACACCACCACCACCACCACCACCACCACCAGGGGAACTTCAATCTCCAATCCACGTGGCTCTGTAGAGCTATAGTTCTCAGGAGGGTCCTGAGACAACAGAGCAGAAACAAGATGAACTTGCTCACATAGTGTCAGCCCATCTCCCAACCAAATGTTATCGCCTCCCTTCCTCCTATTCTAGGTAGTAATGCCAGTTCTAGTCCTCTGTGGATTTTGTTCCAACGTTTTTTATTCAAAGGCTGCAAAACAAAAATATTTACTGTGGCTCTTCCATCCATATTTTCAGTAAGTTTTTCAATTCAGAATGCCTGGATCACAGAAAAGTTGCTAAGATAGAAAAGATTGCTCCCATCTTACAACACTCCATACTCACCTTTTTCTATTGTTAACATCTTACATTGGAATGGAATTATGCTTTGGATAAAGCTCCTGTTAATGCAGAAAGTATTCAGAGGTGAAATGATTAGATTTTCATGTGGTAAGCCATTCTTATAGACTGTGGCCGCCATTAGAAGATGGCGCCGGCTTCCACTGTGGCCTGTGATAAACAACTCCTTTTATGGAGAGTTGGCGCGCAATCCCTTACCACCCTATGAGAGAGATCCACGTGGCGGCTTAGGATTGGGATGCGGGGGGCTTTATTAAGCTGTGCTTGGGCGTGGCGGGCGCGGGCGCTAGAAGAATGATACATGACTCAAGGCCTGAATAAACTGTTGAAAGAAGAATCCTGTGTCGTGTTTCCCTTGCCGGCGAGGGGTCGCGACAGTTGGTGGCCCGCACGGGGAACATATTCCTCGAACCCAGGATCCAGAACTTTCAACAGTCAGGGTGGTGCACCAGTAAGTTCCCAGGTAAGTGGGAATCCGCAAGTAAGTAGCGGGACGCTCCTCTGTAGAAAAGGAGAGAGCGGGGATTTTTGTACTTTCACTTTCATTATATCTTTGGAGACATTATGGGCGCTACCTCTTCAAGCCCAATTTTGTTGGCCCTAGATGGGCTGCTACGTTCAAAGGGACTTAAGGTAAAGCAGAGCACTTTGCAGATGTTTTGAGAGAAACTGATATAGCAGCTCCTTGGTTTGCCTTTTCAGGGAGTCTTACGATTCCTAGCTGGGACAAATTAGGGAAAGATCTAGATTTCGCTCGTGAGCAAGGCACCTTAGAGGGTGGTGTTATACCACTTTGGAATTTAGTTAGAGGATGTATAACAGATGGTAAATGCCAAGAAGCCGTGAGGGTCAAACTGTTCTTGAGCAACTACATGAGGAAAAATCTGAAGGATCACATAGTGAAGTGGCAGA
>NW_026000082.1:1714773-1761623 GCF_001458135.2 Marmota marmota marmota
TCGGCTGATATGGGATCAGGTCTGGGGAAGGCTCCTCCTTGGGACTGAACCATACATTGCAGCCACTTCTGCACAGTGGGATAGGACCTCTACTTTCGCCTGCATTGTTATATAAAATAGAAGGGGGAACTGTGGTAAGCCATTCTTATAGACCGTGGCCGCCATTAGAAGATGGCGCCGGCTTCCACTGTGGCCTGTGATAAACAACTCCTTTTATGGAGAGTTGGCGCGCAATCCCTTACCACCCTATGAGAGAGATCCACGTGGCGGCTTAGGATTGGGATGCGGGGGGCTTTATTAAGCTGTGCTTGGGCGTGGCGGGCGCGGGCGCTAGAAGAATGATACATGACTCAAGGCCTGAATAAACTGTTGAAAGAAGAATCCTGTGTCGTGTTTCCCTTGCCGGCGAGGGGTCGCGACATTTTCAGAGATATAACTTAATTGGTCTGCCCTCATTTGAATGCACTGAGTGGATGGTAACTGTACCTAGTTAGGGCATGATTGCAATAGGCAGATCACCGGGGGCATGTCCTGGAACAACCCCATCCCACCCTCATTTCCTGACCCACCATGAGTTGAGCATCTTTCCTCCCCTGGGCCTTTCCCCCATTATGCGCTGCCCAGAGCAATGGAATCAGCCATCTATGGACTGAGACCTCTGAAACCATGAATCCCAAATGAACTTTTCACCTCTAAGTTGTTCTTGTCAGGTATTTTTGTCACAGTAGCTAAAAGCTGACAAAAACATATGGTTTACTTGTGACGATTGTAAACCAATATTAACACGTGATTATTAACTAACATCCATACTTCATTCACATTTCCTTTGTTATTTATATTTTCCCACCTAATGTCCTCTTTCTGTTCTTAAGATTCCATCCAGGATATCACATTACATTTAGTCATGGTGTCTCCTTAGTCTCCTCTGGGCTATTAGAGTTTCTCAGGCTTTCTTTGTTTCCTACAACCATAACAGATTTGAGGAGTACTGGTCTAGTATTTTACAGATTGCCCCTCAATTGGGAATTTTTTTTTCCATGATTAGACTAGGTTATGAGCTTGGGCAAGAGAGACCACAGAGAGAAAATGACATTGTCATCACTTCATATCGGGAATACAGATTGCTGATCTGATCCCCTGGGTGAGGGGGTGTTTGTCAGGTTTCTCCACTGTCTTATTCCCCCTCCCTATACTGTACCATTTAAAGGGAGTCATCATGTGCAACCCACACTTAAGGACTGGGAAGTTGTGCTCCATCTCCTTGAGGACAGACTATCCATAGAAATTATTTGGAATTCTTCTGTATGGGGGACTCCTTCATTCTTTCCTGTTTATTTGTTCAAACATTTACTTGTATCAGTAGAGATAGACTTGTGGATATTTATTGTATACTTTAGATCATAATCCCATACTACTTTTTTGATTTTTGTTGCCCAAGTTTTTCTTTCCTTTAGCTTCTGCTTCTCTTTAACATACCTCTACCCTTGTGTGAGGTTTGTTTTGTTTTGTTTGGCTTTTTTTCTTTTTCTTTTTCTTTTCTTTTTCTTCTTTTTTTTTGCTTGCTTTCTGGTACTTTGGGCTTATTTTTATGTTTTCTGCCCCAGTGCTGGAATGAACCATTTTTCCTGGGAAGCCTATTTATTTCATTGGAGAGTAGTATTTGAAAACAAGATCTGGGTGTCTTTATCCATCCTATGTGTATTTATTTTCCCCAGCAAATTTCTACTCTTCCAAAGTGTTCCAAAGGTAAGCTTTTCTGTGAAGAGTTCCATGACTCCTTTCTCTAATAATTTCTTCTCTAAAAGATATCAAACATAGTACTATTTGGAAGTGGGAGTGAATGTGTGAGTGGGTTGGTATCTATGCCAAAGCTATGCCCTGTGAAAGAAAAAAGAGATGACATGCAATTTAGAGGGAATATAGATCAAAGTCAGGCTAGTTTATTTTAGAAATTCACTACATCAAGTACAAAGATGCACTCTTTTTAGGACACAGGGAGGCAGATGTAGAGAGCAATGACAATCAGATGCACCCTGATTGGGAAGACCTGAGGTGAATCTTCACTCTTCTCATTGCTGATGTGTAATATGAATTAGGTCCAGACTCTTGTTTGACTTACATTATGTAGATAGGGGGACACAGTTTAAAAAACAAAACAAAGCAAAACAAAACAAAGACAATTCAGTGATAAGTAGAATGAAGAAAACTGAACAGGAAAGCAGCAGCAGGTATGAGAGACACTGACTCTATTTTAGATTATGTGGTCAGTGAAGTCCAAGAAATGAATGGCATTTAACAAAAACCAAAATATCAATAGAGTTAACTATACAAAGGCTTGGGGAGGGACTATCCCAAGGTCAAACACTCTTGAGTAAGATGAGCCTAGGGTGTAAAAATAACACGGAAATGACTTGAACAATGGGAATGATACAGAGCTGCCCACTGAATAGGTTAAAGAATCATACAGAGGGTAGATAATTGTAGATCTTGGCAAAATGAATTGGAATATATTCTATGTGTAACAGGAAGTTGTGCCAGTTCTTCACAGATAGCCTTTCAGCTCTCTTCACCTTTCTTTGCCTTGAGCTGTGATAGCAGAGCTGGATTTGGGGAACATTTCTTCTTTTGCTGTGCAATACCAAGTTTTGTCAGTAGTGGGTACTAGAAAGATAAGGCAGAAAGAGGGGGCTTCACTTTTCTGATTTGAGTACTTTTTTCCTCTTTTTCTTTTCTCCTTCCTTCCTTCCTTCTTTCCGTCCTTTTCTTTCTTTCCTTTTCTTTGTCTTTTTCCCTTGTTTTGTCACACACAGCTGTCAGCAGCATGTAAGACAGGCAAGAGGTGCTTTCCCACTAAGTTTCGATGGTACCTCAAGGGGAAGCTTTCTAATGAGTTTGGCCAACATTCATCCCAGGGGGGCAGTTCCATGTACATTTCAGTGACATCCATAGGTGGCTTCCCAGCAAGTCTTAGCAGCACTCTAGCAGGCAGCTCCCAGAGGTTAACTTCCCGAAAGATTTTAGTAGTGCCCTTGCTGGCTTCTTAGCAAGTATTACCTGCAACTCTCCAGGTGATTTTCTGTATGCCAGCATCTTAGCAAACTTCACCATCCAGGGCAAGTAGAGCAAGTCTTTTATCCTTGGGGCCAGGAGTAGGTAGAACAAAAAAAAAAAAAAATTCCACCCTAGGGGAGGAGCAGGAATATATGCTGAACTTCTAAGCAGATAAGCATAAATTTCACACTAAAGGAATATTTACATCAGCTCCCTCTACCTATTAGTTGTGTCTTACTACAAGAAATGAAGAACACATTTGATAGACTCATCAGTAGACTGAACATAAGAACTGGTGGGATTGCACAAGTGTCAATAGAAGCTTCCAAAATTGAAAAACAAAGAGATGAGAGACTGGGAAAAAAATGGTACAAGCATCCAAGAACTGAAGGACACTTACAGAAGGGTAACACCAGTTTGAGAATAACAGAAGGAGAAGAAAGAAGGGAACAGAAAAAAATATTTGAAGTAATATTTTATAAGATAAAAATATGAGAGTCTTACGAATGGTATGAATATACTTTGTATACAGAGATATTTAAAAAATTGCTCTATATGTGTAATATGAATTGTAATGCATTTTGATGTCATATATAAAAAATTAGAACAGAAAATTAAATATACATATTTATCTGAGAGTCACTCAGATTAAGTATAAATGTCACCATCAACTTCAATTTTAAAACTATATAAGTTATTTATATTTTAAAGTCTGCTATACTGTTAGTAATGAAAGAAAGTTGTTATGTATAAAATTTAAAAACAAACACACTTATTTGGAATGAAAAGAAAATTATTAAATAAGTTTATTACAAAAAAACTGATAAACCTTTGAACAGTGTTTTTAAAAAGGAGTAAAAAGAAGATATCACTCTACATTCCACAAGCTTTAAACAGGTAATAAGGGATTCTACAAGCAATTCTAAGCTAACATATTTGACAATGTAGATGAAATAAATTTCTTGAAAGACATAACTGACAAAGCTTACTTGAGATGAAAGAAATAACTAGAATCCTCACCTGCCAAAGAACTTAAACTTATAGTTTAAAAAGCACAACCAATCAGAGAAAAAGACAAAATTGGACTTCATCAAAATTCAACTTTTATGCATCCATGGACACCACTGACAAAGTGAAAAAACAATTAGAAACACAATGGGAGAAACTATTTGCAAATCTTAATCTGATAAAGGACTTGCATCTGGAATATATAAAGAACTCACTCTAACAACTCAGTAATGAAAAAACAAACAACCCAATTTAAAAATGGGCAAAGAATCTGAATAGACATATCCAACGATATACAAATAGCCAAAAAGCACATGAAAAAAATTGCTCAGGATCATTGGCAAGTCATGGATTAATCTTTTCCAAAGAAATGTTTGATGCTTTATCTGTTTCTTGGGAGGTCACCTCTAAGCTCTTGAAATGTCCCTTTGTTGATCTGGAGGTTTTTTGCCATGCTGATAGTCTATGCTAAGAATATGAGTCAGAATGGGTGTCTACCAACTTGCTGTGTGGTCTATGCTAAAAACATGATTTATAGTGGACTCCTTGGGCCATGAAATACAAGGCAAACCTCTCAAAGAACTAGAAACTAAGGTCAGCCATGTGGGTGGTTAAATATGTCTACATAGCTCATAGAAGGTGTTGGTCATGTTCAGTTTCTAATTATGCATGTGAGGAATTTAGAAGTTGCCATTCCATCCTAATAATAAGTAAAGTGCTGAACAAATGGAAAATTCCACAACAATTTTTAGATCAATGAGAAGGAATGTCACAGGTAACCATTGCCCCCACCCCCAATTGGGGGCATATAGGCAACAGAGAATCACAACACACAGAAGGAACTAGTGCTGGAATAGGAAAACTTGAACTAGAATTGATAAGTTGCTAGAGGATCAGTGTATACAAGACTGAGAATGACAAATTCCAGGGGGATCAAATCATAGGAGGACTCTCATGCCTTTTAGTGTTTTAGATCTAGAAGCTTGACCAGGTTCTCACAGTACATGTTGGATGAAAATCCCCTCATGTTTCTGATGAGGCCTGGAGGGAAGGAAAGGAACCATTTTGAAATATACCAGAGCACTGTTTTTCTTAACAAGGTCTGTCTTCAGAGGAAATTAACTAACCAAAGCCTAACCTGCTAGGGTTTTATCAGAGTCTAACTGACCTGGAGGAATAAAAATACCCAACTCTAGCCCCATCTCGTCTTCCTGATTCATCAAAGCAAGAGAAAAGGCTGAGAAACACTTGTGCAGTTCAGTCCAGAGGCACAGGCTTACTAAAAGACAAAACTAGTCATAGAACTGTAGAAGGCTTCTCCTCCCCTATACTTTACCACCATATTACTAAAGGCAATATTTATAACACTTCCTTTTACCCAGCACATCATGCCCAGATAGCAAGAAAACATACAAGGCATACTAAAAGACAGAATCACAACTTGAAGAGAAAAGAGCAAGTATCAGAACCAGAAATGGCAGAAATACTGAAGTATCTGATAAGTAATTTAATATAACCATGATTAATATGTGAAAAGCTCTAAGGGATAAAGTAGATAGTATGTAAGAACAAATGGGCAACTTAAGCAAAGAAGAAAGAACCTAAAGAAATGCAAGAGAGGAAAAAGATATGGAGAATGCCTTTAGTGAACATATTATTAGACTGGACATGGATGAGGAAAGACTCTCTGAGCTTGAGGATCAATCAATAAAAACTTCCCAAGCTGAGACTGCAAAGAGAATGAAGACTAGAAAAAATAGAAGAGATGATTCAGGAATTGGACAATTATAAAGGTCTAACATATTGTATGATATAAATGCCAGGAGGTGAATAAGTGAAGTTAATATTAAAATGTTTATTTTTATTTTTTATTGACCTAACAGATAACAAATTCAACATAATAATAGCAATGACTTATTTGGTTATGTATGGTTAGGTATATATCTTGTGTATATATATGGTATGTATACTTAGATAGAAGTGATATGAATGACAGTACTGATAACAGGGATAGGATGGAGGAATAAGGTTATTTTGGTATTACAAGGTACTCACACTACCCATGAAGCAGTGCAGTGCTATTTGAAAGTGGGTTTGGATTTGTAAGTTTATATTGCAAATTTTGAAGTAATCAGTAAACAAATAAAACAGAAGAAGAGAAGAGGAGGAGGAAGAATGCTACTGAGAGAAAATAGAATTACTTCAGACAGTCTTTTTTTAGCCATGTCAAGTCTACTAATGAGTCCATTAAAGATATTTTAAATCTCTGTTCCCATGTTTTTTTCAGAGGGCTATTAAACAGCAACAAAGAAGTCGATTTTCCAAGGAAACATATCAATCCTTAACATGTGTGTGTCTAAAATACTCAAAACCACAAAAGGCAGAAAAGGAGTGGAAGACAAAAACAAAAACAAGAACAAGGACAACAAATAGAAAATGGTAACAAATACAGTAGATGTTAATCCAACTATGTCAATATTCACTTTGAGTATCAATTGTCCAGATGCACTAGACAGATGACACAGATTGCTGGAGTGAATCAAAAAACCAGACCTAACTATATGCTCTCTATAAGAAACCCACTTGAAATATAAAGACAAATATGGGCTAAAAGTAAATTGATAAAAGTATAGCATGATAACAATAATCAAAAAAATGGGAGTAGTTGTATTAATTTTATTAAGAGCAGAATTCAAAGTAAAGTTCTCATCGAAAAACAGGGATATTAAATAGCAATAAAGAGGTCAACTCTCCAAGAAGACATATCCATCCTTATCATGTATGTGCCTAACAACAAAACATCAAAATATGTTAGGAAAAAACTTGATAAACTGCAAAGAAAAATAAATCAATGCACTATTATCATTGAGCACTTCAATACTCCTTTGTCAGAAATGGAGAGATCCAGAAGTTATAGATTCATTAAGAATATAGTTGAACTCAACAACACCATCAACTAACTGAACATAATTGATATCCATAAACTATTTTATCCAACAACAGCAGAATACATATTCTTCTCAAGCTTACATGGAACATTCACCAAGATGATCACATTGTATGAAGTCTGCATAATCATTTATGTTTTTATAATGTTAAGAGACTTTTATCTGTTAAAGTTAGGTTAATTGAAAATGTAATCAAACAATTGATTAAATCTTCCTTTTTAAGTTAATGGACTGGAGGTGTAGCTCAGTGGTAAAGCACATGCCTAGCATGCACAAGTCCTGAGTGCAGATCCCCAGCACCAAAAAGCAAGCAAATAAAACTATTCAATATCTTTACAGGTTAGAGATCTTTACTTAAAATTATTAATACACTGCAAAATTTATAATTAAAGAAAATTCTTTAGTTAATGTAAATACCAAAAGCTATATAGAAAAATAAGTAATGGTTGATTCGGTAAGCAGTTTACCTAAAGACCCACTTATTATCTTCACATTATAAAATACTTGAAGAAGGAAGATGGGATTACAGCCATCGCACAGTGATATCTTACACTATAGTAGACACATAAACCTGAAATGCCATTTGGGTTTAGATGGACAAAAGGAAGAAAGATACCAGCAACTTTGCTCCACATATATTATATTAACCAAACTCTAAGCATGTAACATTCCTTTTACAAAAACAAACCCCTAGGTTTCTCAGTGGTGAAACATTTGCTTAGGATGAAACATTAAACACTTGGTTCAATTCCCAAAACAACACACACACACACACGCACACGCACACACACACACACACCACACCAGGAATAGCTTTTATAATATCCATAGCACAGAAAATGACTTTCTGACCTTTGTTAATTTATATCAGCTTTATATCAGTTTTTATCCATAGGTAAGGTAACAACACCTCCAGGGTGCCCAGGAGGGTCTTAATTTACACCTATTGCCTTGGAGTAAATGAAACCTACTTTTACTCCTAAAAGTGTCCCAGTTAGGATATTAGTCGATAATCCACACATATAGCTTGCTGTCCATTTAGGTTGGCACTAAATAGACAGGTCACTACCATTGAAGTTAGAAAACAGTTTAACAGTCATGTTATTTCTCCTTCAAGGAAAGTGCCTTAACCTCAGGGAGCCTCAAAATGCTCCTGCTTTTTATGTTGCCTGAACCACATGTAATCATGTAAATGAAATAGCTCTGTAAACTATAAATGACTATATAGACACATATTATGATAACAATTAAAGCAAGATGTAAAAGCAAAAAATTGTGATAGAATAAAAGAATTAAAAATGTATAGCAGTTTTTTGACCCAGTGTTACATCTCTCACTTAAATAAAGTTATTCATCCCTTTCTGTTCTCCTCTCCTCCCTTTGTATTCTTCCTTTCAGTATTTTCTTTGAGTCCCTGCTATGTGCCAGACACTATTCTAGGTAGTATATGAAGTAAGGATAACAAAACAAACAAAAAAGAGTAAGACATAGCCCTTTCCAAAACTAATTTATTTTATCATTTTTTCAACATTTATTGAGTGCTTACAATTTTATCCCTTAATATTTCTTTATTTACTTATTGGTATTTTTAAAATTTATTTATCAGTTCTAATCAGTTATTCATGACAGAAGAAGGCTCTTTGATTCATTGTACACAAATGGAGCTGAATTTTTCACTTCTCTGGTTGTACATGGAGTAGAGTCACCATTCATGCAATCATACATGTACCTAAGGTAAGGATGTCCATCTCATTCCACCATATTTTCTTTCCCTTTACTCCCTCCTGACCTCCCTTTGCCCTATCCAAAGTTCCTGCACTTGTCCCATGCTCCCCTCATTATGGATTAGCATCCACTTATCAGAGAAAATATTTGGCTCCTGGTTTTTTGAGATTGGCTTATTTCGCATAGCATGATATTCTCCAGCTCCATCCATTTACCTGCAAATGCCATAATTTTATTCTCTTTTAATGCTGAGTAATATTCCATTGTGTATATGTTACCACAGTTTCTTTGTCCATTCATCTATTGAAGGGCATCTAAGTTGGTTCCACAGTTTAGCAATTGTAAATTGAGCTGCTATGAACACTGATATGGCTGCATCACTATAGTATGCTGATTTTAAGTCCTTTGGGTACAGACCAAGCAGTGGGATAGCTGGGTCAAATGGTGGTTCCATTCCAAGTTTTTTAAGGAATCTCCATACTGCTTTCCAGATTGGTTGCACCAATTTGCACCAATTTATCCCATCAGCAATGTATGAGTGTGCCTTTTCCCTACATCCTCGCCAACACTTATTGTTGTTTGTATTCTTGATAACTGCCATTCTGACTGGAGTGAGATGAAATCTTAGAGTAATTTTGATTTGCATTTCTTTAATTACTAGAGATGTTGAACACATTAGAGCTTTATCATTATACTTAGTAGTTGGATTCATCCAAATTCATACATGCATGGAAATTGGTTTCAGTTCATAACATCCCTTTTTCCCTCCCTTTTCCCCTGCTCCCATCCTCCTCCCTCTCTGCCTTTCTCCTTCCCCTATTATTTTAGACTACCTTTCACTGGTCTATTAATTTGTATTTGATTGGTTCTTTGTGCTTATCCTCCCACTTTCCTTTATTTTACTCCAGCTTCCATGTGAGAGAGAAAACATTCAACCTTTGAGTTTCCGAGTTTGGCTAATTTCACTTAGCATGAGATTCTTCATTTTCATCCATTTACCAAACATAGAAGAAAGAAATTGAATTGGAGTACTTTACCTCTTTAGTGCACAGTCTTCCGTTGCTAAAGTGTCCTAGAGTGATCTGGATTGAGATTCCCCTCATAGATGTGATGTCCACAGTCTTTGTGTTATTTCATCCTATTTCTGCTATAGCAATGGAGGTGAGACCTAGGGGCCCACACTTAGCTGTTTCTACTTGGGAACTGGTCACAAGAAAATGTGATAGGAAGGTAGTTTGACTTTTTTGTCGCTTCTATTCTTTGTATTAAAGTGTAGCTGAAGATTGTGTGTCATTAAATTTGTGTGTGGACCAAGGTAAGCTGTCTACTGGTTAAGTTTAGTTCAGCAGTAGAGTCTCTACCCTGTGAACTTGTAGTGTCCCTATAGGTTTCCAGTACCTCAACGACTAGGGGGAAACAAATAATAACAACAACCAATGCAAACAATATATAGCATTAAACTAAATACTTGGTTCCTACTATGACATCTACAATGTTAACTGCCATTAAAAAACAGAAATGTTGGGGTCAACTATTTCCACAAGCAAAAACAATAAGTAAGTATGAAATATATCTTGCATTAAATCAAACAACAGGTGTGAACTATGTCATCTATAGCAGTAAGAATTGCAAAAGCATTAATGGTGGGGGGGCAAGGATTACATAAACCAATTAGTGCTAAAAGATGATAAGAATACAGCTAATTAAGAGCAAAGAAAATGTGATAGGAATGTAGAAAAGAGTTTACAATTTCAAAAAGTGAACAGAGAAAATGCATAAGAGAAATAGAATATGATGGTTATAAGGAAGAAGGAGAAAAATAGAAGTAAAAAATTAAAGGAAGAGAGAATAGAATTTGGCTTTTAAGCAGAAGAAAAGAGAGAAAGAGAAACAAGAGAAATAGACAAATAAAAAATACAAAACAAAACTAAAATATACTAATCAAAAATCCTAACCTTCAAAAGACAAGAGAAATAGGCAAGGAAAAATAAATACATTTTAAAAACTTACAAGTGAGAAAAAAAGAAACAAATATGTGTATACACACCCCCCCACATACACACATATACATATATATGAACCAATCAGTACAACACATACACACAAACACACAAAGAAGAAAAAGGGAAAAAAAAGAAAAAGGATTCTTTTTTATTATATTATTTTTTAGTTGTAGTTGGACACAATACCTTTTATTTTTATGTCGTGCTGAGAATCGAACCAAGGGCCTCACACATGCTAGGTGAGCGTTCTACCACTGAGCCACAATTCCAGCCCCAGAAAAAGGATTCTTAATGAAAAATCAAGGAATTGTTTCCACTGAGGTGGTCAAAGTAGTCAATGAAAATATAGATTCACTGTCTATAACTGTCTCTTTTTGTTTCTTCTTGAGCTGACATGAGAGTAAGGGCCAATGGTTCTTAAACCGTTCTGATTTTTGTGTTGCTCTCCAAGTTGTCAGTTGGAGTTCAAAATTTCTCAGCTTTCCTGTTGTAGGGACACACGAAGCAAGGCACTGAAGATAGCAGGAAACAGTTTTATTTGGCTGCAGCCAGGTTCACATAAAAGCAGAAGTTCACATAAGAGCAGCCTTTTCTTTCATTGTTCTGGGCAAGTTAACCCTTCAAGGACAATACCTGAGAAGGGGAGAGCTTCTTCTCCCCTTTCTTTCCTCCCTCTGCCAGCTGTTACCATAGAGCCCAATTGGTAACTTCTCTTATCTTAGAAATGTAGTCATCTCTGTGAAGCCAAGCTCAAGGGCAGAGGCCTTGTTTACACATTTTTACAAACTACTATACTGGATACATGTTTGTGAGAAACTAGTAAGGGGGTGTCCAGCACCTGGAGTGCTGATTTCTTCCTGGCCAGTGTCCAAGTAAGACAGGGCAACATGAAAATTGGAAGTTTATCTACATTGAACTCTTTTGTAAAGACTATTTTGCTGACAGTTCTAAAATCAACCATGGTGAAGATTTCTGGAGAAGCCCAGTTAAGACTTTTCTGTGGAGAAAGAGGGTGCCACTACAATTCTCCCCTTTAAAGATACTCCCCATAATTTAATTCTTTAAATTTAAGAGCATCATTATCATCATCTAGGCTTAAAGCTTTATATAATGCCAAAACCTTAGTTGTTGTCGTCCTTTCAACAGCAGCTTCCATAGTGGACCTAATAGTTTTAATGCACAGTGGAGCCAAACATGGGAGCAATAAACAGGTTAATAGCAGAATACCCACTATACCAATTAAGCTTTTAAATCTACCAAGAGTTGAAAACCATCTCCCAAAAGTGTTTGGGACCCAAACTTTAATGCCCTTCTAGGTATTTACCAGCACATGGGCTAGGTTTCTTATGTTGTTGGCTATATCCTTAACTGTTTGTCTATTGTCATTCATTTGGATGCAACAATTTGAGCTGTTGAACTCGCCACATATTTTTCTTTCCTCAGCAAGTAGATAATCTAATGCCAAGCAGCTTTGATAGTTAGCCACTCTCATCTCAGTCTGTTGTGTGGCTAGGAGTTCAAAGGCTGTGGCAGTCTGGTTGATAATAATCTCTAATACAGCTTGTAAGTGAATAATTCTGTTTAGCATGTAAATAGGAGTTCTATTGCCCGAATTGCCATTTTGTGCCCAGGTAGCAGGACCATAAGTGGCAATAATCCTCTGGGGTGGCCAGTTACCTTCACCCCAAGATTGGTGACCTCCTAGATCAAGTTCCTTCCCAATGAACCTCTTTTTTTCTTTCCAAACAGTCATCCATTTATAGCAATCCTCTGGTGCGACAGGTCCTAAATACCACCTCTTGGTTATAGTGGATTGGACAGACATGTGGTTCACATGTTCTCCACCGTTGGAATAGGAACAGGGCAGAACCCCTTAATGTTATCAATGGAAACCAAGCTAAATAATAGACTAACATTTTGGTTAGCATAGTTTAAACAGCATAAATTAACAAAGCCAAATAATAACACCAAACAAATCCTAAAAAACTTATATGAGAAAGATAAAAATTTTGTTACCAGAGTCAGGTCAGTAGGAGTTACTGTTATAAAACCAGTAGCAAAACCCAAACAGAGAACTATGAATATATCTAGAAGCAAGGGTGGCAATACATTACAGTATAAGAACTATCTTAGAGGTTGAAAAAGTTCATTAGTCCTGGTGGGAAGTTTATCTTTCACCATGCATTGATCAGCCAGTCCCTCCAGTATGGCTGAAACAGGGCCGTACTCTCAAGCTTCAGCCGTGCATAGACCAGTCAGCTTCTGGAATGACTGGAGCAGGGCTGTTCTCCTGATCCTCAAGATTCTCCAGTGCTCCTTTTTTTCCCCCAAGGGCATAGCAGTGTCTGGAGTGTACTCCCAGTCCACAGCTGCAAGCTTGAGTCTAGTGTAATGAATCCGGGACCTATCTCTGCAACATGTACTGCAATGGGGTGGATATAATAGTGAATGGCCCTTCCAAAGAAGTTCAGAGGTTGAATATTCCATTTTTTGACCCAGACTCTATCTCCAGGCTTGAAGGAGTATGCACCTGTGGTCAAATTTACTGGCAATCTTTCTTTAACCCATTGGTTGAGAGCCTGAAGCTGTCATCTCAGGGTTAATTCTCCTATCTCTTTTAAGTCTCCCTGTAGTCCCCTAATAAGAGAGGGGGCCTCCCATACATTATCTCATAAGGAGAGAGTCCAGTCCTCCTAATGGGAATGGATCTAATCCTCAACAGTGTAATAGGGAGAAGTTCATCACAATGTAAGTCCCCTGACACACCTTACCCAATTGAGCCTTAAAGTCCTGTTCATCCTTTCAACTTTATCAGAACTCTGTAGCCTATAGGCAGTATGTAATTTCCATCTGATATTTAAACTCTTGGTTAGTAACTGTATCACTTCTGCCCAAAAGCTGGCCCATTGTCTGAGCCAATAATTATTGGGATACCAAATCTGGGAATAATTTCCCAGAGAAGCATCCTGGTTATCTCCCTAGCCTTTTCAGTGCTGGTGGGAAAGGTTTCCACCCAGTCAGAGTATGAACACACAAAAATCAAAAGTTATTTATAGCCCCATGAGCATGGTAGTTCAGTGAAGTCTACTTCCAAGTCTTCAAAAGGTCCTCCTCCTACAGTTTGGATTCCTGGTGGAAGCTTTGGCCCCTAACAAGGATTGTTGCGAGCACAAACCTCACATTGTTTAAGATCATCCAGGTGATGCTTGAGAGCCAGGGGACATAGAAATGTTGACTCAGAACTGTCTCAAGTGCTATATGTCCAACATGTGTTCTCCTGTGGAACTGTCTGATAAAGACAGTGGGGCTAGAATCTCCAGGATAGCTCTGTGGCCATCAGAAAATCTCTACCATCCACCTGGGAGAAAATGTTCTAATTCAGTCTTAAACCACTTACTTTCATATTGGGAATATGTTGGCTCCCATTCTGTTAGATGGTTTGCCAGGTAGAAGGGCAGCATTTAAACCTGGGACTGGATTTTCTTCCTATTTCTTGTAGGCAGCTAACCTGGCCTCTCTGTCAGCTCTCCGGTTGCCCTGAGCAACCAGTGTTTCCCTTTTGATGACCTTGGCAATGTATAATCGCAACCTTTCTGAAAGCCCACACTGCATATGAAAGTTTAAGAATTTCTTGCCCATACATTATGCTTTTTCTCCAGAGTTAATTAGCCCCTTTTTCTTACATAAACATGAAGGGTAGTGAATGCACATTTTGAGTCTGTGTAAATATTCACATAGGCTCCTGCTATGTACCGAGGTGCTCGAGTCAAAGCAATAAGTTTTGCTTTTAGTGTTGAAGTTCCCTGAGACAGAGGTTCTGCCTCAACAGCTAAGTCCAGAGTGACTACTCCATATCCAGCAAAACATACCCCATCTTTTATAAAACTGCTTCCATCTGTGAAGTACTCCACATAAGGGTCCCTGAGGGGCTGGTCTGTCAGGTCTGGTACTGGAGAACACTTCATCCATGACTTCAATACAGTTGTGATCAGGTTGTCCAGGTCCAATGGGCAGCAAAGTTGCTGGGCTTAAAGTCTGGACGACTTCAACATGGATATGGGGGTTTTCACATAACATGTCCTGGTATTGACCAATCTCTCATTAGTCAATCAATATTGCTCTTTGTACTCTAACAATGTCAAAACTGAATGAGGAGCCCTGAAAAACAATTTTTGTCCCATAGCCAGTTTATCAGCTTTCAACATCAGAAGATCTGTGACTGGCAAGGGCCTGTAAACAAGGTGACCAGCCTTGGGCTACAGAGCCCAGCTGTTTGGATAGATGTCCATGTCCCTGAGCCAAGACTACTACAGTCACTCCAGACTGTCTGTGGGTGTACAGAAAGAAAAGCTTTGTGAACCTGAAAAGTTTTCCCTAAGGTCAGGGAGCCCTAGTCCAGGTATGCTGGGAGTGCTTGTTTAATGTCCTCAAAGGCCTTTTGCTTAGTTGGCCTCCATATTAGAGGATCCCATTCTCCCCACTTTGTGGCTTTATAGAGGGGTTTTACCATAACTGAAAGTTGGGGATCCGTATATGGCTAAACCCAAGAATTCTCTAGTCTGATGGCAGATTGAAGGGACTGGAATTGAGCAGATCTCCTGTTTCTTTTGAGGTTCAGTTGCTGTTGTCTGTTCTGTTGCTGAGTCAGATGGTAACCAAAGTATTTGACTTTTTCTTGATAGATGTGGGCTTTTAAGTCAGAGTCCAGTGCTATCCCAAAGATGGTGTACTCTAGCCCCTAGGAGGAGCTGTCATTTAGGGAAGAGAAGCATTCACAGAGCCTCTGGCGCTTTAAGATGCAGGAATTTTTATTGTTATCTCCCAATGCAGGATCTTGGCTGCTGGGATTCTTCAACTCTTAAATCTAATGTAAATCTTAGCAGATATTGATGACCTGGGACATCATTTGTATAAAAGACACCTTTGTAAATCTCACCGTGGGCTGTCTGCAGAGGTTGAAGGGCAGGTCCCGTGAAGGTCCTGTGCAGGTTTCCTACAGGTCCCGGTGTGGCAGCCATGTTGTGTCCACCTAGGTGTTCCTCTTTGTCTGCGTGGCTTTCTCCTCTTGTCAGGTGGAAGCCTGCTCTAATTGTATATAGCAGCTGTCCCACTTGTGTTTTTTTTTTTCACTATGCCTGGGTGCTTGGGGCTCTGTGGCCCTTCCTGCTGGTGGCTCAAAGCATGTGGCTTGGAGCCGAGGTGGCATGTCCTTTTGGAGTGTGCACCCTAAGGCCCACTATTGGCTGTTAACATGAACTTATTCCCAGTGTGTTCTTGGGCTTGCAGCAGCTGAGCCCTCCTGAGGCCCTGGGTCCCATGGATCAGATACAGCTCTGTGTGTCTATTGAACCCCTGCCATTTTGTCAATAATCAACTTTGAGCAAGTAGGAAGAAACTGAAAAGAGGGGCTGGAGCCAAAGGCTGGGGGGAAACATTTGCTCCTTCTTTGTTCAAGTCTTGCTTTTGAGCATGGCAGTGGGAGCTTGCCTGCCTAGGCCACTGGAGGCTTCCCTTTGTGTCTGGCCACGTTTCCCCCCCCCCCCATAAACATTTGGACCGTTGACTTTGTTCTAGTGAGACCCCCCCACACACCTTTGAGTGACCGCTGGGTTTGTGGTGAGGGCAGCTATAAGGAGATCCATCCTCCTTTTTATATTTTTGGCCTGCCTTTCTTTGAGCCTCTGGGTCTCAATTAATAAAAACTGTGGTTAATCAGTTCATTGACACACTTCTCAGTAAAGCCCTCTAGTTTTTGTAATTTTTGGCAAATGTTACTCTGAACCTGTCCCACAAAGGCTGCACTGATCACCTGTGGTTTGAGCCTCTGCATCTCTTTTCTGACAAACTTGCATTGCAGCTGCTACGCAATGGTATCCCTCCTCCGTGTGTCACCTCTGGGCAGGGAGAGGGGTGGCGGCAGCGGTGGCCCAGACACTTGGCTCTGAGTCAGTCTGGCACATCTCTTTTGATCTTTGCTGCCAGTTTCATAGGGCAAAGGGACCGAGGCAGATGTGGGGCTGAGAGGAATGTTCAGGGCTATGGAGGGTGTGAGGGTGCAAGAGGGAGATGCTGGAGCAGCGGGAGGCTTATCTGGGCTCTGTTTGTCTGCAGATGCGCTCGCCTTAGGCTAGGGCTCAGGGCTGGCTCCGATTCCTTCTAACTCTTGGGCACAGTTTGTTTTGTTCTCTTTTTCCTTTTCTCTTAGACTTCCTATGAGGGCTTCTTGACATATCTTTATATTTTCTTCTTCATTGGGACCCCATCCTACGGTGAAATTCCACCATAGACCGTATGAGGTACCACGGAACCGTGGATTGGAACTGTGGATTGGAACTGTGGATCGGAACCATGGATCAGATCTGGATAATGGGCTGCATCAGACAGTCATGGCCCAGGGTTTCTCTGTGTAGGAGGGAGTATGATTTTTCCAACTTATGAGCTCAATGGTGGTGCAAGGCTAGTACACAAAACTGCCTTGTCTCCCTCAGATGTTTTCTTTGTGGTCAACATGATCATGTCCTTTAGTCCCTTGTAGGGGCATCTGGAGAGCTCTCATCTGGGTTGTGGCTCTGGGTCTTGGGACAAATCTCCCACTTTAATCTTGGGAGGTGAAAGAGTCTCTGGTTCTAGGAAACCATTGGCTCTGAGGACATCACAGAGGATGTCCAGCCAGTATTGGGGGCCATCATTTGTTGCCTCTGAGGACGAGGGGGCTGAGGGGCAGTGGTCTTGGCAAAGTTGGGCAGAGTGGCACATAAGGTGGTGGATCCTCTTCCGGCTCCCAGAGAAAACTGTTTCCCTTCCGATCTTTTCTCTGTCAGGTTCTTTGTCTAACTGCTTTCCGCTGGGTCTTAGAGACCGCTATGCTCCCTGCTAACATCAGCTTGTAATGCCCACTTAGATAGGCTCTCAACCAAGAGGGCTGTTTCTGTACTATCTCTTGCCAGCAATCAATATAAGAATTGGTTCAGTTCCCCTCGCGGGGACTTAGGGCCCTCTTAGCCTTGCGGGTCGGTATCAACCCTGGACCTGGAGCTTTCATCTTGATGTTGGTTGGTGAAATTCCACTGTAGACTGTATGCGGTGCCACGGAACTGTGGATTGGAACCGTGGATCGGGACCGTGGATCGGAACCATGGATCGGAAACATGGATCAGGACTCCGCACTTGCTTCAGCCCTCGGGTTGGATCGGAACCCTTCCCTTGGTCGGTCTCATTCACACACTTTCACACAGACATGGTCAAAACAAAATTTCTATACCGCCCAAATTCCAACAATTCCAAACCAAACAAAAGGGGAGTAACGGTTTCCCCTCCGCTCGCTCGCTGACCCCGAACAGAGACTACTCGGGCGACTCCCCGGGTCCATTTCAGTTCCAACCACTTTCGAGGGTACTTGGGACCCAACAAAGGTTGATCAAGTCTCTCTTCCACCTGCTTAGGCCTCGAAGGGGAAGTCAGGTGGGCTGCAAAAACAAATGGACCTGGGTCCTACCTGTTCAGATGGGCGGTGCTCCGAAACCCTAATTCTGGTTCCTGATCCTTGTGGGTTCCATTGTGCTCCGGGTTGGCAGCTCCAGGGCGCCGGGTGAGTGGCCTCTCCTTCAGACCAAGATTTGCCTGTGAGTGCTAAGGGGAAACACTGTCCCCCACCGCTCCCGGGAAGCTGGTCCCCAGACACAAGAGAGGCAGAACAGCCATTCTTACCTCCTCCGTCCCATCTGGGTCTCCAAAATGTTGTAGGGACAGACAAGGCAAAGCACTGAAGATAGCAGGAAAAAGTTTTATTTGGCTGCAGCCAGGTTCAGAGAGCACAGTTTTTGTTGTAATCAATCAATCCCCTGAACCCCGAGTTCAGGTAGTTTCAGAGTTTTATACCCAGCATCTAAGGGGAGGGGCTCAGAAGTTCACAGTCTGCAAAAGTTCACATAAAAGCAGCTTTTTCTTTCACTGTTCTGGGCAAGTTAACCCTTCAAGGACAACATCTGAGAAGGGGAGAGCTTCTTCTCCCCTTTCTTTCCTCCCCCTGCCAGCTGTTACCATGGAGCCCAATTGGTAACTTCTCTTATCTTAGAAATGTAGACATCTCTGTGAAGCCCAGCTCAAGGCCAGATGCCTTGTTTACACATTTCTACAAACTACTATACTGAATATGTTTGTGAGAAACTAGTAAGGGGGTGTCCAGCACCTGGAGTGCTGATTTCTTCCTGGCCAGTGGCCAAGTAAAACAGGGTAACACGAAAATTGGAAGTTCATCTACATTGAACTCTTTTGTAGACACTCTTTTGCTGACAGTTCTAAAATCAACCATGGTGAAGATTTCTGGAGACGCCCAGTTAAGACTTTTCTGTGGAGAAAGGAGGTGCCACTACATCCCTTCTCACCAGTGTGAGGCTGGATGGGATGGGAAGTAGTCAGTTTTGTCTGTATAGACCAGGGCCATGCACTCCCAGGGTGGGGCCACTACAGAATTCTAGGAGTGGAGTACCCCCAGAGGGCCTTAGGTCTAATCAGGCCTCAGGGGCTTTGTTGGGTGGTTATAGCTCTGGAGAGATTAAATCAACACCCTTGGGAACTGGCAGTTGACACTCTCTACTGGGAGTCTGGATCTCAGGAGTCTCCCTAGGATTCTACTCATTGGCGGCAGGCAATCAGCCAATCTTTCACCCCCTCTGCTGCCCATGAACACAGTCTTTCCTGGCTTCCCAGGCATAGTGCCCGAGTGTACTCACGCCTACCTGTCCAAATTCTCTACCCACTTAAGCTGGTCTTATGAGCAGTCAGACTCAAAGTGGGAAGCCCAACTGGCTTTTCCAACTTGAATCCCCATGGGTAAAATATCCCCTGTGCCTCTTTCACTTTCATTCTACTAAGCACAGCCTAGGTCATGGGCAGGCATTTATCAGGACCATGTAGCTGTTTTTGTCAGCTCTCCCAGCTCCCACAGCAGCAACTGCAGTGTGGCTGTCTCAAGATGGCTCCTGCCTTAGCTCTCTGTGGCCAATTGGGAAACACAGTGCACTTTTCACATGCCAGCGTAGGGTACAACCTCTGGATCAGCTAAGGGCAGGTTGCTTTTCTGATCTCAAGATCTTATGTACTAAACTGTTGTATCTCTCTGCCGTTCTCTCTTCCTCTGTGCTGAACCAGTACCGCTACTGCTGCTGACCAGCTTGGTTCCAATGTACTCTTTTTTTCTATGTTTAGTGTACCCAAATTTCTGAATCTCTAAGACTGACTGTCCAATATTGAATTTTAGTTCAATCGCTCTTTCACCCACCTCACAAAGAGAAAAGCAATATTCCCCGCTGCTTGAATCCCAGTCACGTAGTGATAAGAAATGCAGCCTTCCTCTAGTCTGCCATCTTGATTCTCTTCTTGATTGTAGTTTTTCTAATAGTTTATAGTCTCTTGGAGTTTCTAAGTAAATAAGGATGCAGATTGCAAGTAATAACTTGTTTATTCCTTTTCAGTCTTGCTACCATTTATAACTCTTTTTAAAAAAATATTGTATTTTTAATTAAAATGGACACAATACCTTTATTTTTATTTTTTTTATTTGTTTGTTTGTTTGTTTGTTTATATGCAGTGCTGTTGTGTGAACCCAGTGCCTCATGAATGCCAGGCAAGGACTATACCACTGAGCCACAACCCCAGACCCATTTATAACTCGTAATACAATGTTTGAACAAGTGGTCAGAGTTAGCATAATCAGGAATATGGCCAGAATCCTACTGCCATTGATTTGTGCATGTCTGTCCCTGACTTAGGCCTCAGGATCAGGGCTGATGCCTCCCCTCCATGGGTCAGTGATTCAG
The DNA here is from genome assembly GCF_001458135.2 of Marmota marmota marmota. NCBI lineage: Eukaryota > Metazoa > Chordata > Mammalia > Rodentia > Sciuridae > Marmota > Marmota marmota. Next base: position 1,735,327 of record NW_026000082.1, read on the forward strand.
AATTACTGCATCACAGACTCCTGTATGTGGATCCTGTGGGCTGTCTCCTATGGTAATCCTCCACAATGTGTGCTGAATTGAGTAGAATCTCATGTCTGCAAGTTTTTAAAGCTTCTGTAGGCATAATTATGTGATTAAAAAACAAAGTAGGTTTTTTGTTGTTATTTTTTTGTTGAGGTACATCATATATATAGAGAGAGAAAGGCATCCATACTGTAAGTGTACAACTTTATATAACTTTCACAAACTGCTATGTAACCAGCACTAGATCAAGAAAAAGAACATTTCAGCATTCCTATAGCCCCTTTCATATTCTCCTACTATTACAGTGGCTCTGAGAATATGCTTTTCTGACTTCTAACAGAATGGATTAGTTTTGCCTATATATTTTGGACTATATATAAATGTAAATCATGTAATACATACTTATTTGGATCTGATTTCTTCCATGCCACATTATGTTTGTGAGATTCAGAACTTTAAAAGTTAAAATGGCTTTCAGATGGTCAAAAAGAGTGCAAAAATCCTTTTCTGAACCCTAGAGATTCACTAATAGGGGAGAGAGTGCCATGTACATATCACCTCAGGAACTGAATCTCCTAGAAGAAACAAAGTTCTGAAATCTAACAATACCTTTCCAGGTTTGAGAAATACCTGAGTGGCCTGTTTGCCTCCTGACCTGGACATTCCAGTTGACTTACAAAATTAATAATCATTCTGATTTATATCAGTTTTCATTTGTCAAACTTGCCTCAACTCTGCTGTTTTGTGGACCCACTCCTCACTGCCATAATAGACCAGGTGCATCATCCCTGAAAAAGTGCTCAGTCTCTGGTTGAACCTGTATTTTCCTGACTTGCAAATCTGTTTTGCACCCAAATAAAACTGTCTTTACTTCTACTTTAACTTTGTGATTTTCTTTGTTCATACCTTGCATATGTTTGTAGTTGGTTCGTTCTTATTGCTGTATAGTATTCTATGACACAAAAAGTCTACCATCTATTTATCAGTTATACTGCTGAGCATTTGCACTCAGTTTGAGCTTTTACAAATAGTGCTGCTGTGAATTTTGTTAAATTCTTAAGCAATATTTTTACACATAATAATTTAATAATTCATGACAGTCACAAATTCTTAAAAGTAGCAAAGTGTTGGCTAATAATATACCCATAAAACCCAAGGATACCTACCTCAGTGTTCCAAAGTCTACCAAGATGTATATGTGTATACACACACAACACATAGGTGTGTGTGTGTGTGTGTGTGTGTGTGTTTGTGTATCTGGCTTGAGTCTCAAAGTCCTTCCCAATCAACACTTCTGAGGATTTTGGGATGGTTTACTCTTTCACTCATCTCTTAATGGTCCATCTTGATGCCACCAAAGCTTTCCTCTTCTCTCTTACCCCCCATTACCCACAACATGTAACCATTCTCTTTACATGCGATCTTCCTACCTTCTCTATATCACAGAACAACAGAGTAAGCAACAGTATATAATCCAGGCTTCTAGTGAAAGTCTGTGGCAAGAGAAGGAAAGGCAATGGGGAAAAGGTGGTGTTATGGATTATATATAAAGTGTCCCCCAAAAGCTGATTGTTGTACACTGCAAGAAAGTTTAGAGGTAAAATGATTGGGTTATGAGAGTCTTAACCTGTTCAATGCATTAATTCCCTGACAGGGATTAACTGAGCAGTAACTATAGGCACATAGGGCATGGCTAGAGGAGACTGGTCCCTGGGAGCATGACTGTGAGGTATATATTTTGTGAGCTGAGCTTAGGTTCTCTCTTCTTCCTGGTGCGATGTCCTGAGCCAGTTTCCTCCACCTCACTCTTCTGCCATGATGTTCTACCTTGCCTTGGGCTCAGAGCAATGGAGCTGGCTATCTATGGACTAAGACCCCTTGAAACTGTGTGCCTCAAAATAAGCTTTCCCTCCTTTAATTGTTCTTGTCAAGTCTTTTGGTCACAGTGGCGAGAAGGCTGACTGAAATTGCTAGGGATACCACCATTGCTCCACAAACAACATTATTACTAGGCACACTTGTTCTCAAAAGTCCTTAGGCCATCATTCCCAAAGGAACATCTCTCTGCACTGTTGTAGCCTCAGATCATGGCTGTTGGGGCCAGGATTTCTCCCCCCAGCCCAGTCCTGCTCCACTAGGGTATCCTTCCCCAGCAGTCCCCTTTCATAATTCTGATGCAAAGTGGAAACTCTTCTCACTTTAGTATGCAAAACATTACTAACCCTTTATCCTATCCTCTTAGCATGAAAATGGCTCATCGGAGTTTAAATAGATAACAATATACTTTTTTTTCTTTTCAGAAGAATTGTAGTATCAGCCACTAAAATATAATTTTCCTTCTGGTCCACTAAATGAATGAAATGAGTACAGACCAGGAGGCTAATACTCATAAATCAATTTCCCTTTATTGGTAACTTAAATTAACTAAGTTAAGCTTCAGCCTTAACAGCAAATATGCCTAAATTGCATGTAAGTCAGCTCCTAGGATCTCCATAAAAGGATAGAAGCCCAGTGCATCTGCACTTTTCAGGGCCATCTCCTTGCCTCATTCACCTTGCTCTCCTCACCCATTCTGCTAAATCAAAGCTAACATCTCTGTCTCTGGGCTGCAGGGTCTGAAGAAAACCCAAGTGGTCATCGCTAGGGATCTAACTCATCAATCTTCACCCTTAGGCCATAGTTTCTTTCAGTTGTTTTGAGTTTTCAGAGTATTCTTTGCCAACATCGTTGAAAACATGTTTTCATGAGAACCCATCTCATTCCACCTACTGTCAGCTAAATTTATCTCCACAGAGTTTAACAACATAGAATAATTAATTAGGGGCCAAGCCATTTCCTGAGTACTCTGGACATAACTGTGATTCTATGACTCTATGATTCACTCTCATTGTTTTGTTCCCAAACAAAATGCATGTATTTATGTTTTCTGGGGTTTGTTGTTCTCTTTTCCTTCTTTCAAAGACATAAACACAGCTGATTTAGAAAAGCTATTTTATCCCTTCTCTTTACAGAGTAGTTTAAATTAAAACACAACTACTACACTCCAATAAAGACCTAAATCTTGCCTTCTCAAATCCTTCTAGTGGCTTCTCATCTCTAAGTAAATACTAAAGTCCTGGCAATGACCTCTGAGACCCACAGAATCTATCTAATCCCCCCGCCACACACACCATCTTAGCTGCCTCCACTCTCCCCTGAATGCTCCCTGCCAAGCAGCAGATAGGCTCTGGCTCGGGACCTTGCACTTACTTGCTCATTCCTCTTTTGGGATCATTTTTCCCACTGTCACCCTCCTAACCACATAATTCTTTCCCCACTTTCTTCAAATATGGTCTTCCTAGTTAAATTTTCTTGGTCACCATATCTTACAAAGAAACCACCATCACGCACCTATACCCAAACACACACTCATGCAACTCCATATCCTTTCTGGATTTTTTCACCCTAACGTTTCCTCTAACATACCATATACATTTTATGTATTTATGTAGTTTATTCTTTGCTTCCCTACAAAACAGTAAGCTGCATGAGGACAGGCACAGAGGGGTTTTTGTGTTTTTGTTTTTTCTATTTTATTCACTCCAAGCACCAAGAATAATATCTGTCACATAGTAGGTACTCAACAAGTATTTGTCGAAAGGATAAAAAAAAAAGTATTAAAAGAATAAGCCTAAAAGCAGGTTCCATTATGTTTTTTCTTTCTTATAATTCACATTTATGCCCAATAATGAAATATTTTGTCCATTCTAATTAAGAGGTTCCTCCTATAAATCAATCTCTAAGCCTTTATCCTGATTTATTGCTTCATAGCATTGATGACTGTCAAATTTCATTTACTCAAACATTTGTTACTTAAAAATAAATCTTTGTCTTGCCCATTTAGCAAGCTCTATGATAACAACAAATAATTTTTTCTGTATCTCCTTAATTTTTTTAGAAAATGTTTTCCTAATCAAACATAATTTGGCCATGTATGTGTAGATCTATTTCTAGACTCTTGGTTCTGTTCCATTGTTTGCTGGGTGTTGGTTTATTTATTTTTTTGCATCTAAGTCAGCTCCTAGGATCTCCATAAAAGGTTAGAAGCCTAGATTTTTCCAGCAAATATCTATTGAGTATCTACTATATGTCAATATCACACAATTTTAACTAATACATATCTTTAAAACAAGTCTGGAAATGCACATTCATCACTCCAAATTTTTTTTTGCTAAGATTTTGATTGGGATTATGTTGAATCTATAAATCAGTTTGAGGGAAATTAACATCTTAATAATATTAAGTTGAATTCACCGGAGGAATATGTATCCCTCTGAATATCCCTATAAAAAATGTGGACCCATGCCCTGTTCCCTGACACTATCCTGGAAAATTGGCAAGACCTAGAAGGGGAACTAGCTTTATATTTGAAGCCTCATAAGAAATGCCCTTGCACCACTCGTGGGCCCAAAGGTGCAAAAACTATTGGTCCTAAAAAGAACATGTCATCTGAGTAACTAATGATAAATGATCAATGGCAAAAATCCTGAAAATTTCTCCTTGGCTTAATGGTTGGGCTCTCTGTTTCTAGGTTTCAAGGCCAAGAAAACTGGAGTTAGATTTCTCATTAGTCCAAGGACATAGAAGGAATAAAGTTGAAGTTAAGGTGAAATAAGAAGAACAGCAAAATGAGATGTATCAGTCTGGGTTCTCCAGAGAAACAGAACCAATAGAATCAATAAATGGATGGATATAGATAGATAGAATTATTATAAGGAATTGGCTTATATGTTTATAGAAGATGAGAAGTGCCAAGATATATAGTCAGCAAGCTGGTGATCCAACAAAGCCAATGCATAGTTCTAGTCAGAGTCCAAAGACCTGAGAACCAGGAGAACCAATGGTATCAGTTCCAGTCTGAATTTAAGTTCAAAGGCAGGAGAAGACAAATGTCCAAGCTCAAAAAGAGGCAGAAAAAGCAAATTCGCTTTTACTTAGACTTTTTTGTTCTACATAGTTCTCCAAGGTTTAGGTGGGAAATCTAAAGACACATTCAGAATAACGTTTAATTATCTGGGCACCCCATAATGCAATTAAGTAGACACATAAAATGAACCATCCAAGAGATCAGTCTTATATCTGAGTCTCTAGACCAAAACTTACACCCATGACATTAGAATCTCTTTTCTGACTCTCTTCAGGACCTAGGTCTATAGATCCACAAGCTAACCTAAATAGAGAAACAGAGAAAGAAAAGAAATTGTAGAAGTATTTCATTTTTATTTGACAGTTAAACTTGTATGTATTTGCATATTGCATGTATAGTGGTATGTTTTGAAGTATATATACACTGAAGAATGTAGCTAATTGGTATATGCATTATCTAAAAAAATTACTATTTTGGGGTGAAAATATTTTATATATACTCTCAGCATTCTTTAGGAACATTCCATTTTTAAACCATTACTGAGCATAGGGAATTTTTTTTTTTTATTCTAGGGATTGAACCCAGAGGTGCTTTACTGCTGAGCCACAGCCTCAGACCTTTTCATTTTCTTGAGACAGGGTGTAGGGCTTCACTAAGTTGCTTGGGTCCTGGTAAATTGCTGAGGCTGGTTTTGAATCTGTGATTCTCCTGCCTCAGCCTCCCTAATCACTGGGATTATATGTATGAACCATCTCACCTGACAAGGAACATACATTCTTAAATAACCAGAAAGCACAATCAAACATATATATACCAGTCTACCAGTTAACTCAACTGTGAATTTGGATGTTATTTATTCCCAGGTTAAGAGTAGTGTTAAGCAAGGCATGGTGGTGCAGTTCAAGGCCAACCTCAGCAATTTAGTGAGGCCCTTAGCAACTTAGTGAGAACTTGTCACAAAATAAAAATAAAAAGAAGTGACTGCATGACCAATGTAATTCTGCAACCTGTACTCTCAGAAAAAATGAGAAATTATATCCCATCTGATTCAAATGTATGATATGTCAAGATCATTGTACTGTCACGTGAACTAATTAAAACAAATTAAAAAATAAATAAATAAAAAATAAAATAAAAGGGGCTGGGATGTGGCTCAGAAGTAAAGTGTTTTGGGGTTCAATTCCCATACCCCCCCAAAAAAAAGAGTTGTGTCAAACCTAAACAAGATCATTAAAAGGCAAATTTGATAATCAATTAAAGACACTTTTAATAGAAACCACTAGTTCTAAATTGCCAAGGACTGAAAAGCAGAAGCTAAAATATAGATCATTACATAATCTTTTTAATCTAAGCAAAATAAATCTATTTTTAGCTAAAGCTATTTAATCTTACTACACTAATCCTTCACTAAGAAACTCTATACCAATTAAGTTGTCATTTCATATTCTGAGTTCCTAGTATATGCCAACTGTATTTATTCTGATTAAAATACTTTTGGTTCAAATGAAGATGTCCAAACCAGAATCAATTTCACTTGGTAAAACATGTGAAATTATGCTTTCCTAATTGCTAATACTGCCTCAAAGTACATGAGATTCGGCAGTTCTATTAAATCTTTTAAGCATGTGAATAATCATGTAGGTTATGTCAACTGCCATGGGGTTTGTAATCTGACTTATTTGGCTTAGAATAAAAGAGCCCATTACAATTGACTGTTTTTAGCAGTTTCCAACCTGCATGAGAACACATTTAGATAATACAGAAAAATAAGATAATACAGAAAATTTTTCTGACATTGCTTTAATTAGTCCTCAAAAAGTGACAGTAGCTACAGTGTTCAGATGCTCGAATCTCAGCTGTTGACATGCATCTTGAGTATTAAGAGTTTCTTTACTTACTCTCCATCTCAACTCCTTTCTTCTCTATCAAGATCATAACCTAGCCAGTGTCCCAACTAACATATAACTTCACTTCCTAAATCAAGAATTATTTTGTTTGAATGTTTTATTTCTTAAACTATACACGCCAAAGCTAGTTGGAATTTTTTTTAAAAGATACAGAAAAATGAATGCAGATTTATTATACAAAACTATATATATATATGTGTATATATATACACACACACACATATATATATAATTTAAAAATTATATATATATATATATAAAATTTTTTAATGCGGTGCCAATTTAGAATACATAAATTTTAAAAAGACAGAAGAGAAAATTCAGACAAAAACTAGGTAAATGTAAATTTTTACTATATGGTAAAGGTGATATTTGAAATTTAATAAATTATTTAACTAACATTAATCAATTGAGATATTTAGCTAAAAATACTGGGAGAAATAATCTTACCTATTATTTACCAAAGTAAATTCTAGGTGAATTAAAAATAAATATGTTTGTAATGAACTTATAAAAGCTTTAGGAGAATTTTTCTTCTCTCATAATAAGAGAACTTTTTAATGCATATAAATTTATAATTTTAGGGAAAAGTTAAGATATTTGGCTAAATAAAACTCAGAAAAATTCACTAAGTAGAAAAATTACATAAAATTTAAGATCATAGGACTACTTTTTGCTAATCTATTATCAGATTTTAAAAATATTTACTAAGTATAAGAGAAAAGATGACCACCCTAAAAGAAACATAGGAATCCATGAAAGGTAACAGAAATAGCCAGAAGCACAAGCATGAAGAATAATTCAACATCCTTTTAAAACATATGTTCAAGTTAAAATAATGAGATTGTGTTTTCTTATTTTTTTCTTGAACAAATTAGCAGATCTTTTAAAACATAAAAGCACATATTTGGAGAGAAAAGTATTCTCAAGAACTGCAGAGCAGAAAGATGATTTGCACTGTGAAAAATGTATATACTCTTCAACTCAATGTTGCTCCCCTAGGAAAACATAAGAAACTAATTAAGGATGAGCATAAAGATTGACTCTTCCAGCAAAAAGCTGTATGTGCAGCTCTCCTTCTCACCTCTTTCAGGTTTGAACTTCACAGTGAGGCCTACATGGCCACCCTATCTAAAATTTCAATGTCACACATACCACTTATCTCCCTTCCCCACCATATTTTTTTCTTTAGCAGTTATCACATCATATGCTTTATCTAGTTATTTTTCTTCATACACTGAAATACAAGCCCTGTTAGGCAAGTATTTTTGCCTTTCTTTTCAACACTGCTGTAGGCAGGGACAGTCCACTTATGCAATGTGGGGGTCCTCCTTAAGCAAAAAAAAAAAAAAAAAAAAAGGCATTTTAAAAATAAATTTAAAATTCAAATTTTAGAATCTGAAAAATAGCTGGGTGCAGTGGTGCATGGCTATAAGCTCAGCTACTTGGGAGGCTGGGAGGCTGAGGCAGGAGGATAGCAAGTTCCAGGTCAGCCTGGGCAACTTAGTGAGACCATGTCTCAAAATAAAAACTTAAAAAAAAGACCTAGTGATTTAGCTCACTGGTAAAGCACTTGCCTACTATGCAGGAGGATCTGGGTTCTAACTACTATTCGACAAAAAATATAAGATGAAATAAAAAGTTGAGAAAGAGATAAATATTATGAAATGTAGGAAAACGGCAATGCAGGTAAATGAAAAAAATCTAATAATTTGAATTATTTCAATATTGGCTGGATTCCTGAAGACATTTTCCCACAAAGCCTAAGAGTAATTGATAGACTTCAGTAGTTCAGAGTTCATTTATTATGATTTGCAAATTTATTGAGATACAATTCACACACCATAAAATTCACCTATTTGCAATGAACAATTCAATTATTTTAGTATATCCATAGAGTTGTGCAAACATCACCTCCACCAATTTAGAAAATTTTCATTACTCAAATTAAGCTTTTACCACATTTTATCAATTAGTGGACATCTGCATTTTTCTACTTTTGTTAGGGTTTTTTTAAATTATGTTGTAGTTGTTATTGAAATTAAATTCACATACTACATAATTCCCTTTAAAGATGTACAGTTCAGAGCTGGGGTTGTAGTTCAGTGGTAGAGCACTTGCCTTGCATGTGTGAGGTCCTGGGTTCAATCCTCAGCACCACATAAAAATAAATAAATAAAAATATAATGTTCACCTACAACTAAATAAATATATATTTATATATATTAATTATATATGTACATATATGTGTGTGTGTGTGTGTGTGTGTATATATATATATATATATATATATATATACACATATATATATAATGTACAGTTCAGCAGCAGTTTGCTGTTATTGGGCAGGGGGTAGGTTTGTTTGGTACCAGGGATTGAACCCAGGGGCGCTTAACTACTGAGACACATCCCCAGTCCTTTTTATATTTTATTTTGAGACAAGGTCTCCCTTAATTGCTTAGAGCCTTGCCAAATTACTGAGATTGGCCTCAAAATTACAATCCAGTTAGAAAGCAATAATTTAGACACACTATTGTTTTGAACCACAGTGGTATTAGTGAAGGGTTAAGTATTCGGATTGTGGATACATTTTGAAGCTACAAGCAACAAGATTTCCTGATGGATTTCGTGTAGGATGGTAAAAATGAAAAGTTCTGAAACAGTCTTTTGGTCTGAGAAACTGATATGGAGAATCAATAGCTTGACTTTGTACATATTAAGTCTGAATAGCAAAGTAGGCATTAAAGTGGAAGCTGGATATAAAATATTGGAGTTTAGGAAGCCTGGGTTACAAATTTGAATGTGTGAGCAGGTGGCATATAAAAGATATTTAAAGTCATGAAAGAGCATGAAATCACTGTCATTGAGTTTAGAGGGTAGGAAAGGTTTTTGCTAAACAAATAAAGTTTACTTGTTAATGTATGATATTTATATAATTTCCTATTACATATTTCAAATTAAATTTGTCAAAAATGTATTAAGGCTGTACTGAAGTGGCACCCCCTTTCTCCACTGAAAAGTCTTAACTGGGCCTCTCCAGAAATCTTCACCCAGACTGATTTTAGGACTGTCAGCAAAAGCGTCTCTGCCAAAGAGTTCAATGTAGGTAAACTTCCTATTTTTGTGTCGCCCTGTTTACTTGGCCACTGGCCGAGAAGATACCAGCACTCCAGGTGCTGGATACCCCATTACTAGTTTTTCACAAACATATCCAGTATAGTACTTTGAAGAAATGTGCAAACAAGGCCTCTGGCCTTGAGCTGGGGCTTCACAGAGATGACTACATTTTTAAGATAAGTTACAAATGGGCTCCATGGTAACAGCTGGCAGGGGGAGGAAAGAAAGGGGAGAAGAAACTCTCCCCTTCTCAGGGGTTGTCCTTGAAGGGTTAACTTGCCCAGAACAGTGAAAGAAAAAGCTGCTTTTATGTGAACTTTTGCAGACTGTGAACTTCTGAGCCCCTCCCCTTAGATGCTGGGTATAAAACTCTGAAACTACCTGAACTTGGGTTCAGAGAATTGATTACCACAAAAGCTGTGCCCTCTGATCCTGGCTGCAGCCAAATAAAACTGTTTCCTGCTATCTTTGGTGCCTTGCCTCGTTTGTCCCTACAACAGTACCTATTTATGCCATTAATTGGACTTCATAAATGTTTTATTTAACACCTTGAACTCATCTCTTATTTATGTGTCTTGGGTGAAAAAAGTCCCATCTTCAAACTAGCTGAGTATGTTTGCCCCATAACCTTCAACTTCCCCTTTATTGATAAGCTATAGGAAAAACAAATGTTGGTACCAGTGTTAGGTGGGGATTCTCTTTTTCAGAGTGTCTGGCTAGATTGTCTCAGGGTGACAGAAAATGTCCCTAACAGCAAACACATGCTCAGCACAGTAAGGAGGTTACAGAGGTGCCTACAACCAAAACCACTGGGACTCCAGGTGTGGTATGCTACCGTAGGTACCACTGTGAGGCTCACCACAAATACTAATGTGGTATCTTAAGTAAATCAAGCATCATATTAAAGCCTGTGTTTAAAACTCATTTCCATCAGTGGTAAATAGATTTTAGCAAAAGCATTGTCACAGAACCACAAATGGTATGGCTACAGTGTTGATGTTGAAAGTGCTAAAGAATTCTGGATTTGTCAGGGGAATGAGCATACAGTTTGGGGAGGAAGGCTCTAAGAATCATGAAACTTTACAGAATATGATGACACAAATTTTCTCAACTACAGAGGAAACGAAAGTATTGAGACAGCAGCACAGGTACACTTATTCCTTAAATTATTAAAATGATTATCCAGCTCCAGTTGAACTAATTTTTTATTACTCTGAGAAGAAAACAATGAATGTACCAGCTTAATTTAATATCTAATAATTTGTGAAAGTATGTGAAATAGGCATATCTTATTTTGATAAAGATATAATTAGCATTGAGAGATAATGTGTGAAGTCTCCACGTGTGCTGTTCTTCAAGTGAGCAATCTTGACATTAGGACCACTTGGCCTATACCTAGTACTGAAGATGGATTGTTTTAAAATGGTTACATCGATTTTCCCTGGGAACCATTTTTTCTTATGGATATTTTATAGTTACGCTGCTATCAAATTTCTGTATCTAGTAATTTAACTGTACACTTAGCTGAGCAACACAAAGAAATAACTAATTAAATTTTTTTTCTCTAATGCAATTTGTTTATAACCTAGTTGCTTAAGTCAACTTGCAAAACATTGGATCAAATCTTCCCTAAATGCATAAGGGGGACACATTATTCATTAAGTAGTATTTTATACTAATGCATTCTTTTCTGTAGTGCCCCAAAGAACTCTTCAGAGTATGTACATTACTTCTTCTTTCTTAAGTGTTAAATTTTGTTGCATTTCCAACACAGCACAGTCTTAATGAACTGTTGCCCCCAAACTCCCACCTCTACCCTGGGGAGTGACAGCCACAGTAAAATTGTAATTAGAGCGTACATTCCTTCCAGTCAGCATGACATTCCTGAACCACTTTTCCTCAACAACGTAGGGGATCAAAACCAGTCAAATTCGCATAATGGTTATCCAGACAAAAGTACTGGGAAAATAAATCTACTGGTCTCCTTCCCAAATATAATGCATCTCAAAGTAAGATATAAACTCTTCCATTTAATAATTTATATAAATGCCTTTGTTGAAGAATAAATGACAAGTTTTATTATAAAAATAATCATTCTCATCACACATGTTAATGCATCCTAAAGCAGTCTCAGGGATCTTTCATAAGTATGTGGTTATGTATAACTGTTCCACCCCATTGGGATGGCTGTTTGAAAGGTTATAAATCAGGAGCTATTTACACACTGAGATTTCTTGCAAATAAGAACTTTATGAGGCAAAACAAAACAAAAAAGAATTAAAATGCACAGCTTGCATTCATCTGCAGAAATGCTTCCCAGTTATGAGCTAATTACTATGCTTGGAAAATGCTAAAGCATTCATAAATACTTTGGTTCTATTAGCATACAAAATTTGAATTTTGCAGACTTTAAAAGAGCATGTTTTTGTGATATCATCTGAGCATTTGCCTGAGAGCACAGGAATGTTATTAACATAAGGAAGCATATCAGTGTCTAGAAAAGTCTTCACCAAAAAGTTACCTCATAGGTAAGGAACTTCAGAAAATGTTAGAAAAATAAGTGGGTTCCTATTATGCTTTGGATATAAGGTGTTCCCCAAAAGCTCATGTGTGAGACAATGCAAGAATATGCAAGGAGAAATGATTGGGTTATAAGAACCTTAACCCAATCAGTGAATTAATCCACAATGGTATTAATTGAATGGTAACTAATGGCAGGTGGGGTGTGGCTGGAGGAGGTGGGTCACTGGGGGCATGTCTTTGGGATTTATGTTTTGCACCTGGTGAGTGGAGTCTCTCTCTCTGCTTCCTGATCATCATATGAGCTGCTTTCTTCTGCCACTCTTCCCATGATGTTCAGTCTCATCCTGAGCCTGGAGGAATAGAGCCAGCCTTCTATGGACTGAGACCTCTGAAACTGTAATCCTAAATAAACTTTTACTCTTCTAATTGTTCTTGTCAGGTTTTTTGGTCACAGCAATGAAAAAGCTGACTAAAACAGCCCCTTAGCAAAGCAAAAGAAACAACTATGGAAAACAGCACCAGCTGAGAATGTGCCCCAAAGGGGGATGAACTATGACAGAGTTGCCCCTGTCCCAAAGTACTGCTATCCTTCTCTAATTTGCTGGAATATTTTTCATTTTACTTGGAAATGTAGCCATTCTTTGTGAATGAGTGTTGGTGGGTTAGGAGGCATTCTCTTATAAAAAATCCAGCTGCAACACTAGGGTTATTGCAGGTATCCAGAGTTTCAGATGTGGGGAGGAAAATCATATGTCATTCATTTTTTCAGTGCAGAACATGATATTTGCCATACTTAGAAAACTGATTAACAAGATGGGGAAGGTGAGGGAGAGCATGGGAGGAATAGATGAATTCTACATGGGGATGGGAGGGAAAGGGAGGGGGCAGGGGATTAGCAAGGATGGTGGAATGTGATGGACATCATTATACAAAGTACGTATGAAGACTTGAATTGGGTGTCGACATACTTTATATACAGATACAAAAATTGTGGTATATATGTGTTAAGAATTGTAATGCAAAAAAAAAAGAACAGTGTTACCTTAGATTAGGTAGAGAAAAGTGATAGGAGGGGAAGGCAGGGGATCTGGGGATAAGAAAGAGCAGAATGAAACAGACATTATTACTTTATGTATGTATGTGACTGTAGGTCCAATGTGATTCTACAATATGTATAATCAGAAAAATGAGAAATTATATCCCATCTATGTATGATATATGAAAGTATATAAGTGCATTCTACTGTCATGTATAACTAATTAAAACAAATTAAAAAATTAAAAAACATCAAACGACAGATGGCAAGAAAAAAAAAGAGGGGGAAGGTGACTGAAGTTGAAATAGGAAGAACCTGGAGAGTGGGGTGCAGCAGGCTAGGAGGAAGGTTGATGGTTGGGAGAACAGGTGAGCAAAACTCACAGAAGTATACCTGGACCATAAGGAGAAAAGGAGGTAGGAGGCAGTGCAAAAAGTAATATCAGAAAGACCTTGTACTTAAGAAAAGGGAGGGAAACTTCCACTATTCTTTTCCCAAACAGTTCACACTACCCTATTTCTAAGATCCAAAAACCAGACAAGTGGCTTCAGTATCACAGGTCAGCTATATTAAGGTTTAGCCTGACTTAAGAAGTTTGGCCTGGGAACTCAGTCACTAATTCATAGTAACACTGCTGTGGGAAAGTATTTCAGTCTACCTGTAAGCCAGGTGCCATGGCACACACTGTAATCCCAGCAACTCAGGAGGCTGAGGCAGGAGGATCACAAGATCAAAACCAGGAAAAGTGCCCCAGGTTAAATTCCGAGTACACCCTCCACACACACACACACACACACACACACACACACACACACAAAGCCTACCTCTAAGACAGTTGTTTGGACTGTAATTGGAACTAGGCAGTTGCTGCATAAGAGTACTAACTTGTTGGCAATTTTTAAAATGCATTCTCAATTTGAATATAATCCATATGCTCTGAATTTCCAAATATAGTCTACGATATATAGAAAAATGGAACATTTTATAAGGAAAAAAACATATCCAAAATTTGTGTCATGAGGACAAGACTTCTGTATTATACATTCATAGACGTATACTTCCAACTGACATATATTATTTAAATGATAGTTGGGCACTGATATTTCTCTATTGAGACACACAGCAAATCTAATAATCTATCACTTCAAATGCTCTTTTTGCAAATAGTTTGTATCATTCTAGAAATACAATCAAGAAGTAATGCTTTAAGCCTACATATTAAGGCTATCTTGGTTATATGAAATATGTATAAGCAACAAGAATACTTTTGCAAAAGGTACTATAAATTGGTCACTATTGCCATCTGAGGAAAAGAAAAACTATTACAAGCCAACTAGACATTCAAAATAGTATCTCAAAAGAGATTGCTATTATTCTAAGGCAGGACAGATTATTGCTTGAAACTTAATTTCAAAGCATTAAGAAATTCTCACTTTTTGTTATCTTTTAAGCAAGACAACATCAGAATAAAGTTTTAACATTAAACTTTTCTTGTGTTAAAAGTGAAATTTATTATAATACAATAAGTGCAAGTGTCATGATTAAAAATGCCAGTTAAAATTACAAAGTATCTAAGTAATTTTCCCAATGTAAATATTGCAAATAACTTCAACAATTCTATATGTACACAGAATATTAAAAAACATAAAATCACATACAAGGCCAAAAACCAACATTGCTCATTATTCTTTTAGATATCACTTTTCTCTTCTGGTTCCAATATCACACCAACACACAAAGGGTGTGCTGGTTACTAACATCACAAACCTCAAGGTGGAAGTGCTTTGTACATATATCAACAACCACATTAATGTTTAAAAACCATTGGCTTTCTTCTTATCAAATGGTTCTATTTCTTATATTTTCTTTTCTCAATGGGTCTTGGACAAAAAGATGAGTTAGAAAAACTATGATCATAAGATACAATATGACATTTATTTCCAATGATTTATTTAAAGGTGCAGTAAAGTTTTGAATGAAGTACCATTAAGTACATCAACATGTAAATAAACTCCAGCAGTTTGCTTTTGGCTTGCTCACTTGGCTCCAATATTTCTTTAGGAAGGAGAAGGGCAGAGCCATCAAGAAGAAATGGCAAATCAGAACTGCTGAGGAGCTGGGATAAGGTAGCATTAGGAAGAGGCTGGGAAGAAGTGCAAGACTAATAAGGGAAACTTAAAAGCGATGCCTATCTATTCTTCTCTCCTCATAACTAAAGCAGGGGCTGGTTCCAGCCCAGCCTTCCTCTCCTGCATACCAATGGGGCTTGGGTTATTTTGTGCCCTAGCACTGTGAAAAAGGCACTGCCTTTCAGATGATGTGAGGACTTTGCTTCCCACTGAAAACACTTTCCACAAATTTGGGAAATTGCCCATATATTACAGTTTGGAACAGTTCACAAACACCAAAGAGAGTCTGAACTCCTCCTCAACATAAGGGAATTTTTTTCCCACAAATGAGCAGGACTCCCAGAGAGGGTAAGTGATCGATCCAAGGGGAAGACAAGGAAGCTAGGTGTGATGTTTATAACAAAGTTCCTCAAACTCTAATGTGAATATGATTCACTTGGGATCTCATCAAAATGCACTGGGTCTGGGTGGTGGGCAGGAGAGCTTCAGATTTTATATTTCCAATAAGCTAGGAGATGCTGGTGTTCTTGGTCTATGGACCACATTCTAAGAAGCAAGGGTCTACAACACAGTGGGAGCCAAGTGTTTCTGAGCTATAAAAGACCTGCTTCAGTGTCTTCACCTATCTAAGCACACCTCCACACAAAAGGTTTAGATGGCCTGTATAAATGAGCAGCTGTCTAAAAGACTGTGTTAATATGTTTTCTGAGAACATAAGTATGTGAACAGCCAAACAAATAACATATTTCAACTTCAGTAAAAGCTGAGGTCCATTATCTAGGAATTAAACTCATCTTTTACTTAGGAAGTCTTCCTTAAAGTGATCATGATATAAAGGTATAAAAAAACCAGCATATTAAATCCCATAGTAAAACACCACATGCACACACATATACATACAGTACAAATCTTAAGGAATACAATGTTCTCTATCAAAATAAAGTGCTACCATTGCTCCCAGCTAAAATCATCTCCTCTTCCAAATACCAGGAAAAAACCTTGAATTGTAAGAAAAATGACAGCATTGCCTGCCAGCACAAGGCCACAAGCTCCCCATTTGATCTGAAATACAAGAAAAAAAAAAAAGAATTAAATCCTTACTTTTTGCAAATCTCTACTATTATCTATATTAGAAACATCCAATGGAATATTACAGAAAGCTGCTAAAAGGCTTAGTAATGTAACAGGCAGAGGACAGTGAACTATTCAGTAATTAGTCTAATTGCTTCTGTGATACTTGTTAATTAAGTCTAGTATCATCCTTAACATTTTCCCTATTAGATATATTTCTCTGCTTATTTTCAGTTGACAATGACTGCCTTAAGCAAAATACTTGTAGTATGATTATAAATGGTTCAATTATAATATTGGTACTGAAAATTCTGCATGCACCGACCTCTTTCATGGAAAACAGGAATTGGAGCATTATGGATCTGTTTGCTTTTTTCTAGTCAAGTAAAAACTTTAATAATAATCTGCATTCAAATGAAAACAGCTTTCCAACTTGGCAGAAGGTTTTACAGAAGCACAACTGGGGATGAGAGTACCCTCTAGTGGGCATTTTGTGCTTTAATTTAACCAACGGAAACATCAATGAAAGTTTCTTCCCAAAACATGATGGCAGTATTAAAAGGAAAAAAATAAATATTTATAGTGAAACTAAGGAAGAGTTAGTCCAAGGCACAAGAAGAACAAGGCCATGACATGCATTGAAAATATTCAATTCTTTTCCATCATCTTATTAAAGTTGAAACTGGCAAGGAGTTCAAGATCCTTGCTAATCAGGCTTCACCAACATTACTAACTTTAATCTCAACTACTCTTTTTTTGTTCCATTATATTGGACTGTTCTCTATTCCATAACATACATTTTCACAATAGGGTGCCATTCCATATAAAAGTCTTCTTTACTTTAATTAAAACCCTATTTATCTTTACAGGCCCTGTCAAACCCTATTTATCTTTACAGGCCCTGTCAAAGGTCAGTTATAATTTCTCTCTTCTTGGTGCTCCTCTGACATTCTGATCAGGTTTCAATTACTCTATTTAGTACATCTATAGTATACTTACCTATCAGGACAGTGTCTGTATTCTTTGGGAACAGAGACAGTAGATACTAAGGAAACTAGTATCTACTCTTATTCCTGATGTTTTACAAACGGCAGATATTCCAAAGATATTTAATATTTAACAAATAGACAAGATTTGCACATACCTAACATTCAAAGCCCCTAATAAGAGTTTCATGAAATTTAAATAGAGTTGAGCAGAATAAAAGCAAAGAGTAGAAAACACAATGAACAACAATGAATCCAACAAAGTATACCAATAATGTGTGCTTTGGAGATAAAAAGAAAATTTCTATGTCAGATGTGAAGGTGTCATTTTATTCACTGTATCTTCTAGTAGCTACATAGATACCCCTCAATGTACGCCTATTGTATTGAGAATGAAGTCCATGACCTCATTTGCAAAGTAATTTGATATGATTTTCATTTAGTAGTTAGATTAGTATTGCTAGTATAGTCTCTGTGTACTGCCTAATGACTCAACAGGCAGGGATTTAAGAACAATAATAGAGAAAGCTTAAAGTAGAAAAAACAAGAAATCATGATCTGGCTAAAAGTTGTAGGGGAAACAAAGAAAGCAATCTGAAAACATGGTCAAGATACTGAAAAATAGATCTAAAGTAGAGAAAGTAAAAAATTTATCTGGTCTTGAGAAAAAAGTCTAAGCAACAAAAATGAAACTGAGGTCCCTAACACAGGCTTTTCAAATAAATTCTCAACACAAACAAAACAATAGAAGACAAAACTTACCACAGCCACACGTGCAAGAATAACAGGAAATCCAAAGGCAGAAACAACAATCCCAGTAGTGAAGAAATACGCCAGTTCCCGACAGGCACTACTGGTTGCGTCAGAGTCATATGTGACTCTTTTGGCGATGAAATGGGGAATAGGGGAGATGGCATGGAAAATCAGGACGAACAAGGGCCAGTATACACTGTCAGTTGGACCCAGAGGAGACCCAAAAAGAAAAGTCACAGTTAAAGACATACTATTGCCTCAAAATAATTATTCTAAATGTCAAGTTCAAAAAATTAATGAATCAATTGTGAATACTATAATATAGGATGATTTCTACCAGGAATAGGTTAGTGATGATTAAACTATTATTGGTTCATTAATATGTACATAGTTTGTGTTAAGAAATGTCTACACAATGTATAATCAAGAAACATTGTTTTCTTTATAACTGAGCTGCAATTTCTGTAAGAGCATAAATCTTAACAGTCATCTCTCTTTCCCTAAAGAATCTAGTACAGTGGCTTGTACTTGCTAATTTAATGAAGATCTTTTGTGTGCATGTATACTTTTTTTTTTATTTTTTTTTTATTGGTTGTTCAAAACATTACACAGCTCATGACATATCATCTTCCATACATTTGATTCAAGTGGGTTATGAACTCCCATTTTTTACCCCAAATACAAGTTGCAGAATCACATCGGTTACACATCCACATTTTTACATAATACCATATTAGTGACTATTGTATTCTGCTACCTTTCCTATCCCCTACTATCCCCCCTCCCCTTCCCTCTCATCTTCCCTCTCTACCCCATCTGCTGTTGTTTAATTCTCTCCCTTTTTTTTTTTTTCCCCTTTCCCCTCACAAACTCTTATATGTAATTTTGTGTAACAATGAGGGTCTCCTTCCATTTCCATAGTTTCCCTTCTCTCTCCCTTTCTCTCCCCCCACTCGTCTCTGTTTAATGTTAATCTTTTCCTCATGCTCTTCTTCCCTGTTCTGATCTTAGTTGCTCTCTTTATATCAAAGAAGACATTTGGCATTTGTTTTTTAAGGATTGGCTAGCTTCACTTAGCATAATCTGCTCTAATGCCATCCATTTCCCTGCAAAATCCATGATTTTGTCATTTTTTAGTGCTGCGTAATACTCCATTGTGTATAAATGCCACAGTTTTTTAATCCATTCATCTATTGAAGGGCATCTGGGTTGATTCCAAAGTCTAGCTATTGTGAATTGTGCTGCCATGATCATTGATGTGGCAGTATCCCTATAGTATGCTCTTTTAAGGTCCTCAGGGAATAGACCGAGAAGGGCGATAGCTGGGTCAAATGGTGGTTCCATTCCCAGCTTTCCTAGGAATCTCCATACTGCTTTCCATATTGGCCGCACCAGTTTGCAGTTCCACCAGCAATGGTGCATGTATACTTGAAGGCTTTCAATGATTTAGAATAAAACCCAAATTCCCTGCCCTGTTCCACAAAAACTTTCATGATCTGGTACCACCTACTTCTTCCATTCATTTTGCACCATATTCTCTTAACTTCATTCTCTTCCATTCATTTTGCACCATGTTCTCTTCATTCTCTCAGCCTCTTAAGAGAATGAATTCATTCTCTTCAGAAGCCTTCATATTGGCCTTAGGGCCTTTGTACCAGCTGTGCCCTTTGCTTGCAATCCTCTTTCCTCTTCATAGCAATCATAATTGAAATGTCCCTTTCTAAAAGTGGCTTCACTGGCCACTCATTCTTAAGTACTTGAGGTCAACCTTGAGTATACCACCCACTTCTAATTTTCTGCAACGCTCCTATTCCCATCTGATATTTTCTTGATTATGAGAACAGAGATTAGATTTGTTTGGGTCAATCATTACTTATCTCCAGGGCCTACAATGAGGTCCTCCATTTATACTTGTTGAATGAAAGAAAAAAATAAATAAATTTTAAGTACGGAAGGTATGAAAACACATTAGTTCCCTAGTAAAAACATTAGATGTACTCCAATGATTATTATGGTAGATCACAATAATACTATAATGCAAAATAATAAAACTATTTTCTTTCCAAATTTCACTACTTTGCATTTATTAAAAATTTTTATTATCTGATTTTCAATTGTATTTTCTCTACGCATACTTCAAAAATAATCTATTCATGTATAACTTAAAAAAACAATAAAAATAATCTTTTCTTCATCAGACATTTCTTATGCTTCATTCCTTAAGGGAAAAGTCTTTACTCATATTTATAAATACACACCATAATATTACACATTACCACAAAACTGTGATAACACTGACCCACCCAGAGAGCCAGCACCTCTGAGCAAGGGTGAAGCCATGATATTAAAAGTCTCCCCTTTCAGCCACAGTCATTGAGGAGGCAGGGTGGTACCAAAGAGCAGGGAAAGGGTCCTTCATCAAAAAAATTCAGGCTGAAACCACTGAGTATAGAGTTCCAATTTTAAAATAGATTATAGTATGTTTCAAGAATAACCAAACAATATTGCAGCAAGGAACACTAATAAGAGAATCTCTAGATCAAAGTCCTCATTTTACCAACAAGGAAAAGAGATAGAGGAAGAGCCTAGAACAGACCCAGCTGTCACCTGATATGCCCACAGCTAAGAGCTCTTAATTCTCCTGGAATACAGTGACAGGTTTTTGAAAAATAATCTGAAAGACTGTTTCCAATTATAGTAATTGAAAACAATGTCTAACTAAGAGAACTGTTTATGTAGAAGAAAACTTGTTTATATACAAAATTTAAACATTAAACTTAGTACTAGTCAGTAAATGTGTAGGCCAAGGGCTTACAAATATTTCTGTAAAGATCCAAATGGTAAATATTTGGGCTTTGCAAGCAATAAAGTCTCTGTCTCAACTACTCAACTCTCATTGTAGTACAAAACAACCCAAAATAGCCAAACACATGAGGTTGGCTGTGTTCCAATAAAACTAATTATAAAAAATAGGCAGCAGGTTATATTTGGCCTGTGGGCCAGTTTGCTGACATGTGGTATCATCATGAGTCACCATTGTGAAGACATAAAATTAATTTCTTTGTAATAGTAATGGATTTTTTTTTAACCTTACAGAGACAAAGTGAGTGTATCACAGAGAATTAAAACACCTGAATTTAGAACTAGTAAAGGAATGGGAAAACTTTTGGTCAAGAGAATCAGAACACGGATTTCACTCCCATCTCTGCCACTTATTTATTGCTGTATAATTTGGGAAAATCTTTAACTACTCCAGATTTTGGTTTCCTAGCTATGAGGATAACTTTTATCCCTAAGACTAGAATAAAGCAGCAGCTAGGAAAGTTCTGAGCAAATATAAATTATTGCTTAGATTATATTTAGGAATTCCTGTGATAGTTCTTTTTAATTCATCCACGATAAATTTGAACTTTTATCAATGTCGTTAACTCCAGTTGGTCTTAGTCACACCATCTTCTGTCAATTTGTTCAAGCCAATCAGCTAAGACATCCAGGAACTCTCCCTAGTTCGGTCTTGACATTAATTAATAATACCTATTATTTCTACTGCCAATACCACTCTCCTTTTCTCTCTATCCCACTGCCACAGGCCTCAGTTTTGTTTGGTTCATGATAATGGCCCCTTAGAATATTCTACCTGACTGTAGTCTCAGCACTTTCCTATCTAGTCTCACATTTTGGCCAGAATGACTTGTTAACAAAATGCCCTCCTGCCACACCCATTCTCAAGATATTTTCCCAGCTCCCTGCCTGCACTACAAAACCTAACCTCCTCCAGATGCTATGCAGAGGCTGATCACATACTTTACCAAACCTCCCTTTGTGAGCTGTTGAATAAAGAAAGTTGTTGACTGTTCCTTCTCCCTGGAATGCCCTCTATTGTTTCATCAGCTGGAGAAACTCTTATTTATCCACCAACTCTTACCTTAAATACCCCTGCTTTGCAGCTCTCCATGACTGTCCCCAGGAAACTGAGATTACTCCCTCAACCTCTCTCTCCCTCTATTTTTTTTCTTTTTTTTGGTACTAGGGATTGAACCCAGGGGTACTTTCCCACTGAGCTCCATTCCCGTCCTTCTTAGGTATTTATTTTGAGATAGGGTCTCTTCTGAGGTTCTTGCTAAGTTGCTGAGGCTGGTCTCAAACTTGCAATCCTCCTGCCTCAGTCTCCCCACCCACCAAGTTGCTGGAATTACAGTATATGCCACTGTGCCTGGCTGAGATGTACTTTCTCGAAGTTCCCACTGTACTTTGCACACATCTCCACTACAGCTGCTGTCTTATTGACTGAACAGTTTGCCAGTCTCTCACAACTATAACCAAATGCTCCTTAACCAAACTCATTCTCATATCCCCAGCTGGTCCAGGTAGGAGTTCAACAGTTTATTAAATGAATACATTTACTTTAAAAAGAACTCTTCTCTGCACCAATACACCTGACCCTGAATCAGGGACTGAATCCATAATTTTGGCTTCACTAACTCAAGAATTAGAGCTTGGTGCTAAATTGATCAAGTTCTCTAATTCCCATACTAATAGTAACAAAGACACACACAAAAAATAGTTCTTTTTGAAATGGTTACTTACCCATAATCCTCCAAGGCACATCCCAGCATAAGAAAAGTCAGCCCAATAGCCCCAGTGAAGGATAATGCCACAAGAGCTGTGAAATATAAAGCCAAGAGTTAAAAGTTCCATATCAGTGGTTCCCAGGAGGTAGAGGAACCAGAGGGACTGAGGAGTGACTACTTATGGATACAGAGGTTTTCGGGGGAGGTTATAAAATGTTACAGAATTAAATGATAGTGATGATCATATAACCTTGTAAATATACCAAAAGCCATGGAATTTTACACTAACAAGACTGATTTTATGGTATGTGAATACATCTCAATAAAATTTCCACTTAAGAGAAAAAAATTCCCAAATTTTAAGCAATGTAGCAATTTACTTATTTTATTGTTACTTTTGACTAGCAAATGACTATTATTATGAACTGCATGTTTGTATACCGGCTAAATTCATATATTTAAGTCTTAACTCCTGATGAGACAGTACTAGAAATGGGAGTCTTTGGGAGGTAATTAGGTTTAGAGGAGGTCATGAGTGTGGAGTCTCCATAAAGGGTTCTTATCTTCACCCCCCCATACCCCGCCCCACCATGTGAAGATTCTTAAACAGCCATCAGCAAAGCAGGAAACAGGCCCTCACCAGACAGCAGATCTGCCTGCACCTTGATCTTGGACTTCCCAGTCTTCAGAACTGTCAGAAAAAATGACCTTAAGCCACCTAGTCTGTGTTCTATCTGTTATAGTAGTCCAAACCCACTCACTCCTCCCAACCTTGCACTTCTTCTTCCCTTTGGAGGTTCTATCTGAGGACCGACCAGAGCTGCAATCTACCTTGCAAGTAAATCAGTAAGTCAGGGTGGCTCAGTACTTCTGACTTCAATCAATCTACCCTCTTCTCTTGAACTCTCTCCTACTGTCCAAATGCAAATTCTTATCATCTCTTGCCAGCTGCCAACCGTAACTCTTCCAATCCATCCTCCTGACACAGCAAAGACCTTTCAAATATACACACAGCTGGTGTCACCAATTTGTAATTACTTCCACAGCCTACAAGTTGTTCCACCACGTACCCCAACTTCTTTGCCAGTTTCAACCCTGCTCACTCTCCTTAAAAAAACAAGGCAAGTTCTTTCTTGCCCCCTGTCCCACATCACATTGTTCTCTCCACTGCAATATATTCCACTTGAGCCCTATCCCTCAGCAGATGAAGCCTTATGGACCCCTTTAGTTTATGTTTGAAGCACTGCTATTCTGTAAAAACAGCCCTCCTCCTCCCTGGAATGGGGTTAAGCAATCCTATCTATATTAGTTTCCTAGGATTGCCATTACAAAGAACCACACACTAGGTAACTCAGAACAGAAATTTATTTTCTCACATTTCTGGGGAATAGACTTCTGAAATCAAAGTGTTGACAGGCTGTATTCCCTCTCAAGGCTTCAAGGGACAGTCCTTTTATACCTTTTCCTAAATATCTAATGTTGTCCTCAATCTTTAGTGTTCTTTGGCTTACAAATACATCACTTCATTTTCTCTCCTGTATTCATATGATATTCTCCCTCCAGTTCCAAATTTTTACCTTCTTAGGATGTCAATCATTGCACTAGAGTTATCCTAAATCAGTAATAACTTGATTACATCTGCAAAAATTCTATTTCCAAATAAGGTCATATTCACAGACTCTAGGGAGTTTGAACTTGAACATATCTTTCTGGGAGGCATGATTCAATCCACTACAACATCTATGTGCTCCCACTGCATCTATGCAGTCTGCAGACACTTACATAGTAATATAATTATTTCCAGCCATCACTCAACAATAACATCTCATTTATTTTTTCACCCCAAGTCTCCAATATACAAGAGTTCCTTAATAAAAGTTGAATTCACTTATCTGCAAAATACTTTCTTCTCTTGGTCCTTTTCAGTTTCATATTCTATTTCCCTTTTTAATACAGCCAACATATACACAAAAATGTTACTATTTGGTAGTAAAAACTGTAATACTGAGATATTTGACATCTGTTTTCTGCACTGGCTTCAAATGGATATATTAAACACGAGACACCGTCCAGGTAAACCATGTTTACTCAACTGAGTATAAAAGTCAGCCAGAAATAATAAAATGTGTCTGCTACTCACAGCTCACACACTCAGAAATTCATACTGAACACACATGCATTCGCACATATACATATACTACATACATGTTTATGTAGCAGATATTGATTAACTGGAGAGGGAAGATCTTTGTGTATGAATTTCAAGAACAGAAACTCCAACACAGAAACAAGTTATACTCCTATTAGAAAGATCTGAAACGGAATGGTTTCCTACCCAAATAACAGGAAGCCTTCCAATAACTTCTTCCGCCTCATTCTTCTGAAGAGGCACATATTAGAAAAGTGTTCTTAATACTTTTTTTCCCCCATCAATTGCTCAACGCAAAAACACATTCTGCATGTACACTACTTTCTTGTCTGTCTACAGATGAATACAGAAAACACTGAAGAAAGTAGTGTTAATATTTCACCTAATCTATGTTCCAAGATTAAGAGAAATACAGCATTTCTCGGTGTTTGCCATTGACACTGGCCTGCAGTCAACTCTGCCTATATGGAAAAATCATTAGGAACAAGGGGATTAAGTTTTCCAATGCCCAGCACACTGGAGACAAAGCCTCCTCTGTAAGAAAGTCAACAGGGAAGGAAAACAGGAGGAGAAGCGTTAGTTAGGGTGGACGTATCAGGAAGTGGAACCTTTGTTTAAAAACTCGGCAGGGGACAGCAAGCGCTCCGAAGAACTGAGGAGAAGCCTGGGAGTGATGCTCCCGGGCTAGCCCGAGTCTCCCAGGAAGTCACCGCTCCCAGGCGCGGCTCCACCTCGGGGCCTGGGAGACGCCAGGAGAGCGAAGGCCAGGGGTTTACGAAGGAGCCCAGAGGCTCCCCGAAACGCCCCTCCGCCCGCACCCCATCTTGCAAGGGGAGCGGGCGAAGGCTTCCCCAGCGGGAGAGGCGGGAAAGGCAGCGGGGCTGCGGGAAGCGATACCCCGCCAGCGCGCTGAAGGTGCAGTTCCAGACTGAGCCCAGAGCGGAGATGGCGACAGCACCTCAAGACGTGCGGGCCAGGGGTCGCGAATGTACCTTTAACGCCCGCCATGTCTCCAGAACTAGGGCCGCGGCTGCTTCCGGCTTCCTCCCACCACCGGGCCCCCGCTCCCGCCCCCGCCCAGGCCAGGCCCAGGCCGAGGCTGAGCCGCGGATCCCGAACCCGCCC
>NW_026000082.1:1761648-1791246 GCF_001458135.2 Marmota marmota marmota
CAGTCTCAGAGCCCCGCCCCCAGCTCACAAAGTCCTTCTGCCTGCTCTAAAGCTCCTCCTCCGCACACCCATCCTATTCCTGAGTAATCACTACGCCGGGTTAAGGCCCTCCTCTCAGGTCCTGAGCCCTCGGGGTATTCCTCGAACCCTCCCCAAGTTTCGCCCTCAAATCTGTGGGTTGAGACTTCGGGCTGAGAGGCTCCCCTAAACTCTTCAGCTGGTTATCACCTTGATCCTGGCTGCCAGGAAACCTGCCTAAGATTGGAGACAGAGAAAATGGGGAGAAAGGAGAACACAGGAGGAAAAGTTAGGATCAGTTGAGGATAAAACACCCACTTGCAAACCGTATTTTGCTTTCTGAGCCCCCGTGTGTGTGTATGTGTTCGTATGTGTGCCTGTTTGTATTTACGTGGCTGTATGGGGTTGGAGGCAGGAGCATCAAGGAACAAGGCTGGAGGAGACAGCCCTCTCCTTAAGATCTTGACATTTGCTTAGTCTCGTTTTACTTAATACAACGTTAGTACTTTCAATAAACTAAAGAGCCGTCTCCCCCACCTCGTTCACTTATACATCATGTAGGCTTTTTTTTATATCGGAAGCTTTCAGGAACCTTTAAATGAATAAAACTATTAGTTTTGTACCTAGGAGCTCTCAAGTCTGAAGGTAACCAAGACTAATCTTTAGATCTCTTATTCCTTATTCACGGAGTTTTGTCTTGACCTTAGAAACCATCTGGTCTAAATGCTTCATTTTATCTTTAGGGAGAGAAGGTCAGAAGTGGTAGGATTTATGCCACATAGCTATTTAGAGGAGGTTGGAAAGTGAAAAAAAAAAAAAAGGAAAAAAAAGTTCTTCACTTAGTAAGAAAAAAAATCATATGCTGAGATTGCTATGAATAACAATACATTAAAACATTTTGGGAGAAACTACATTCATATAACTAGATTACACTACATTGTTATAATTTTTCTACTTTAATATTGTTAATCTACTATGACTATTTTATAAGTTAAACTTTATCATAAGCATGTATGTATAGGAAAAAAACATAGAGTTGAGCACTATCTGCAGTTCCAAATATCCACTGAGGCTCTTGGAACATATCCCCTGTGGATAAGGGGACACCACTGTACCTGTTAGAGTTCCCAGGAGAAACTGCTCATCAGCCAAACCCTGATGAGGGTTTTTTTAGCTCCTTTATAAAGCACCAATTTATTCTAGAGAGGAAGTAGAACCTTTTCCATCTTAAATTAATGAGGATTTTCTATGGGATTAAATCTTCTCATACCCCCACCATTCTCAACCACCCACTGTGACTGTCACATCTAGAGGTTTGCTGGAAACTTCCATGTTAGCCTGAGGCCAGTCCCACAGAACAGAAATGACTCTGGAGAAAACTGACAAGACTTCAGAGTCACTGCTTGGTTTGAGTGTCTAAGGCTTGCCAATAAAATATGAAAGACACGAGAAGCAAAAACTGAAATGTTTGCTCCAGGGTTATGTCTGGAATCATAACATTCTGAGACAGTGTTTGTCTCCAGTAGCTCTCTGACCACACCAGCTGTCCTTTTAGTTTACTGAACACTCTAGAGAGAAAGTCATCTTGCCAGGGGCTTTACCTATCTCCTAAAAAAAATCTGCTTTTGCTTTGCCAGATGTTGCACTGAGAAAACTGTTCTTCCATTTAGCCATTCCACATTTTCTCAAGAACAGAAATTAAAACCTTGAATTCCTATCTCCAATCTGCCATCAGTAGGTTACTTAGATGTATAAGATTTATGGCCTGTGTCATGCTGCTTAAGACTACCATATAATTCTTGGGATGAATCTTAATATTTTTTCCTTGCATTCAATTCTCTCACTTTATGAGCGAGATTTTATCTCCATTTTACATACAGAAAAGCTAAGGCCTCAAAGGTAACTAGCCAACTGGAAAAATGAGATCAAAGTCCACAATGGATCTATGAACCAAATGCAGGAATTGTAGTAATTAGAAATAATAGTAACAGGGGCTGGGGATGTGGCTCAAGTGGTAATGCGCTCCCCTGGCATGCGCAGGGCGCTGGGTTCGATCCTCAGCACCACATAAAATAAAATACAGGTGTTGTGTCCACCGAAAACTGAAAAATAAATATTAAAAAATTCTCTATTTCTTTTCTCTCTCTCTCTTTAAAAAGAAAAATAGTAACACCTTTTGTTTAACAGGGCATTCAAACCATTTCTTGATTTGATATTCCCCTACCTATTTGTATGTTGCATATGATATACACAAAATATTGATTGAATTAACTATAAGTGAAAAAAGGTATGATCCCTCTCCTTCCCATCATAAAAGGTCATGGTCATCATCCCATAACAAAAGATAGGTTAACAAAAGAAAAACATAACAAATTTATTTAATCTAGTTTTATGAGACACAGGAGTCTTTAGATTGAAGACCCAAAGACTCAAGATGAACTACTCATTTTTATGCTTATATTCAATAAAGCATGGACAGTCATGTAGAAATATGGTTGATCAAAAGGGGTATGACCCAATAGTGCTAGACTGAGGGTAAGCCCAATAAGGCCTGCCCAGATTTGTCTTGGCCTCTCTATGTACACTTTGATCCTCTAGGGCATGCAGGAGGACCCTTTCTGAAATAGGGATCTTGAGACCCACCATCAAACAAAGTAGGTTAAAGAATTTCTTTATGGACAACTCTTAAATGGGGAAAGAAACAGTAATGTTTTTAGGTTTTATGGCTGGCTTAAGGGGAAAAGGGTTCTGGTTTCTATGACCACTTCAGGGAAGAGGAATTCTAGCTTCTATGGCCTGTCTCTGGGAAGAATTCCTGATGAGAAACAGGAGAACCGGAAAAGGTAAACAGAGGAAGTTTGCTTCTGCAGCTGCTTCTGAGGCCTTGACTTTGTGGTACCAGTTTCTAAGTCCCAACACAACAAATATTAGTAAGAATACCAAATATAGTATTAACTCTCCCTATCCTGCAGAAAACATTTACCTCAAACCCAACTCAGAGAAACTTCTGTGTTCCCACTTCCTAAAATGGGATTTGCACAACCCGACTCTTAAAAAAAAAAAAAATCTTTTTTCCCTAAGAATTAAGTGAGAAAGAAACACACACAAAGCAGTACATGGAAGATAGATGCCAGGTTTCATATTTGCACTGGGATGGGATATCAGGTCAATGCATGATTTAAACACAAGTATGACAGAGCACTAATTAAAATCAGTAAATAGTTTTCCTTCTTAATTATCAGCCACCACTTCTTGTGACACAGCCATTCCCTTTATAGAACATACAGTGCAAAACTATTCATTATGTATACAGGTCTCTTTCAGTCTAAGGAGACAGGAATAAGTGTCAAGGTGTAAGTTACTTTCATTTGCCTTTTTCTACTGATGTTATACACTCCCCACAACCTGAGGTCTCATTTGAATTCCAGCCCTAAGGCTGACCAGAAGTGATACATACACTTTGTCTTATTATCAGTAACAGTAACAGTAGTTATGATAGTACCCTCTTGATAAGAAGTGACACACACAGTCCCTAATTCTTCTACCACGGGGGCCTTAGGATTTTATTTTACAAGTAATAAAGACTTAGAGAGGTTAAGAAACTTGTCCAATATAACAGTCTGTAAGTGGAAAAAAGAATTCAGACCCAATCATTTGGTCTCAAAGCAACACATACCACTATGTCCAAACATAATGGTTTATCTTTAGAAAAATCAAAATCTGCTTTTTGACCTAAATTCCCTGATCAGTATTTCCAGCAGGAACTGACCTGTTGCTGTGATAACTGTTTCAGGAATTCAACTTTTGTGCTCATTCCTTACACCATGATGTTTCTTCAGTGGCACTGGGATCCAACTTCAGCAATCTCCCAGATGTAGACAGTACAGTGATGGGTCATATACTTTGGATTTTCAGCATGAATCTGCAACTTCTGTCCCTAAAGAATTAAAATATCTGAGACTTTCTATGATAAAGCCTCAGACTTCTAGGATTGATTTTGGAGTATCAGCACAGAAATGCACTTTTTAAAATCCATTAATATTCTAAGAAAGGAGACCAGGATTTCCATGCAGATTCTTTTTGAAACACAATATTCATGTAGAATGATCAGTGTGTGTGTGTGTGTGTGTGTGTGTGTGTGTGAGAGAGAGAGAGAGAGAGAGAGAGATGGAAGGGGAGAATAAAGTACAAGTCAAGAAATCCTGTCAAGTTATACTTTGGTGCAAATGTATTATATGCTTTTCATATTCTTTTCCCAGAACTTCAGAAGTGAATCACATCAGAAAGTATAATTCAAGTTTGTCATTGAGTGCAAAAATAACTTAGGTTTCTAAAAATATTTTGGAGCCATTTAATATACATTATAAATATTTTAGACCAATCACATTTTGTTGTGTATAACATATTTACAAAACAAAAAAATATATTACAATAAATATGAATGAAACAGTGAACCTGATCAACAACAAGCTCTGTCACAACCAGATATTTAAAAGGAATGCAAAAAACCTGTTGGTCTGCATTTGTTAAAGAGTTTTGAGATAAATAGGGGTCCAGAATTATAATGTATCTGGAAAACAGAGGGGGAGCCCCCCAAATTTAAATAAGATTCTTTCTCATTGCTAATTACATAGTGTTTAATGATGTTTTAAACTGTGAACATTAATGAATTATCCAAACATGATACAAAGCTAATATATAGTTCTATCATTTCAAAATGTACGTGACATCCACATAATAGCCTTTTAATTATTATCATTATATACTGTAGTTCACACAATATCTACAAATGTGAATGAGAAAAGAAAAAACAGGTCACAGCAACATGTCTCACATTCCAATTTTAAATAAGACAAGCACATACTGGATCAAACATTATTGTATAATACGTTAATAAATAACACCTAATTTGTTATGGTTACCTCGAACAGTTTACAGCTGCATATTTAAAAAGAGAACATTTTCTGCAAGTTTCACATTGTCAGTGAAATAAAATAAATAATGAACCTTTATAACTAAAGAGAGAGAGAGAGAGAGAGAGAGAGAGAGAGAGAGAGAGAGATTTGTGTAGAACCTAAAGTATTTTTGACATGCTGCTTTTCCAGTACAGTTTGCCACAACAAACTTAAGACAGAAACAAACAAACAAACAAAAAAACCCAATGATTGTCTTTTAAAAACAATTTTTGAAAGCTTTCACAACAATTGATCATAAACTTTTAAAGACCAGCATGAAAATCTTCTTGCCCATCTGCCTTGTGCACGTGCTCACCAAGAATCTACTGAAATCACAGAAGAGCAAACAGATGACTCCTCCAAATGAGAAGCTGCCAAAGCACTGAGCTGAGATCCAGCCAGTCTGAGGTCTGGAAAAGTTTCATTCTTGCTTTGTTTTCCCAAAGGTCCCTATGTGAATGCTGCTCC
Organism: Marmota marmota marmota; assembly: GCF_001458135.2. Classification (NCBI taxonomy): domain Eukaryota; kingdom Metazoa; phylum Chordata; class Mammalia; order Rodentia; family Sciuridae; genus Marmota; species Marmota marmota. The sequence goes on from NW_026000082.1 coordinate 1,767,090, forward strand.
TATGGACCCACAGCTACTTTTAAAACCATAAACCCCACTGCAATAATCCAAAGGATCCAGATTCACCAGAGGAGAAGAGGGGACCTGGTTCCTCAAAGCAAATCCCAAGCTCCGTGACTCTGTTGAGGGCCATGCAGCTTACTTCCCACGACAGTTCTCTTCTACTCAACAGTATCAGGGCTGTTCTTATGACAACCACTCACAAACTTGGTGTTTACCAAGTCCATACTAGCTATTGGTCCTGACAAATCGTGAATGGGCCAAACTGCTTTACAATCTGTTTTCAGTTAAGAATGTTTTCTTGGCTAAGTAAAGAAAAACATTAAGTCTTATGGAAAAATTAGGAGGGTCTTTCAAACCAGGTTTGGAGTTGTGATAGCATTAAAATTTTTTCTTTAATCAACTACAGTTTTCTAAAGGGACAGGAAGAGAACAGCCCAACATCCTGATAGAAATAAAGACTTCTATAGCTTCACAGTCCCTATTTTCTTTATCCAACATTTGCACTAAATTGTATCTTATCCAAGAAGAGTGGGTGGCAATCACTGGAATATAGCATAATCCCTTCCCTCAATCTAACATCATTTATAGCTGTTAGTGCCCTTAACCAAAAGACACATACACTGTTATGATGAAGGCCATAGTAAATTTCCATTTTAAAAAAATACTTGGTGATTCTGTTCCTGGAAGTTTTGTAAAGCCATCACTCAAATTATGTATTTCCAAGAGAAATTAAAACTATCTTTAAAACTATCAAGAAATCCAAGTAATTCTATTTCACTTTTGTTCATTAATTTTACTCTCAGACAATGAGATGGAGTGATGCCTTTACCTTTGGTGGCCTCAATTTTCCATTCCCCAGGCAAAATGCTGAGTAGGCTCCCCAAAGGGCAGGCTGGAATGTTGTATCCCTGCAAGATCATCTCACTTAAAGTTCCTTTCATGTTTTGGATCTTTTTATGGCAGGGACTTTGAAAAACCAAACATCCACATTCTTTATATCATGAGAAACTAATTCATGAGTAATTTGACAGTTAGTTTAGTACTGGAAATATGTTATTGGTATTTTTGGTTCATCTGTGAAAACCTCAGAATTGTGATACACACTAAGCATTAACAAAGGTCTGCAGCCAAGATAGAAAAGCTCACAAATTAATACAAGGGCTTTTGGCCTTGGTTTTCAAATTCAGACCAGGCATCATTTAACTCCATGAAAATCATCTTTGCATATTGTTCATAGGGTTGCCCAGTAGCCTATAAAAAAGAACAAAAACATACATTTAGATATCACAGATAAAAACTATATTTATATTCGGTTCACTGCTAATATGGGTTCTACATAATTTAAATGCTTTTCTATTAAGTCACTTTCCTTTTTTATTTTAATCTATGTGATTATATTATTATGACCTCCCCTGGAAATTCACATAAGGTAGTAGTAATTCATCCATAAGATTACAGAGAGCTTATTCGGCAACAAAAGATGCATCTCCATTTTCCAAAGGTATCTACCAAATCCTAAAGCTTAATGACAGCCTGTTTCCAACTGATTGCATTTCTGAACTCTTATTTTCCAATTTCTAATAAAGTTAAATTCTTTGAGACTCATAAGAAGGGCAGAAAGGATTAAAATGTTTTGGGTAACTGCTATTGCCCTTTCAAATGACTGAAATTCAAACATTAATGTTGTTTCTTATTAAATTCTTCTATTCAAAGTAGTCAGAAAAAGTATCGAGAGGCAGAAATCAAATACAGGGGACTGAAGCACATATTCCCAGGAGAGGTTTTCCATGATAACTTCAAATCAGGTGACTGGTACAGTTCATCTGACAGCTAGATGACGCTGGTCTGTTTCTATGGATTATACGGACTGCAACTGGGCTGTGAGGTAGCTGAAGTTTCTGATAGTTTGTAGCACTTGTGTGCATATGTACATGAGAGCCTAAATGGACAGTATCAAAATAATGATGAGGTTTAGTTCCATTTTAAAAATCTTGTCGATTCTTACCAACTCTGCCAACTACATTCTAAAGAGTTTTCAATACAATCCTAGCTAGCCATTCTGCTAACATCTTCCAAGGAGAAAAGTTTTTCTTTGTCTAGCTCTCAGCCCAGTGATACGACTATAGGTCAGCATTACTTCCAAGCCCTAACACTAAGTGACTGGTGAATGCACATCTCTGTAAATCCCTCTTGCATTATTCGTATTATATAGTTTGATTTGCCCACTTCATGAAGATTAACTATTTAAACATCTCATTTTAACCCATGGACTTATCAGTTTTATTGAATAAATGGACTAATCAACCAGCGAAGTCAAAGTGTTTTGTGTTGATACATGCTCATAAAATAATGAAATGAGGCTCCGACAAGTGAGACAACAGGGCAGGCTGCACTCACTTTATCTGGATGCACCACCAGCACAGCTTTCCTGTACACTTTCTTCACCTGCTCCGGTGTCACCAGGTCTGCCATGCCCACTGGTTTCCACTTGGTCTCCCCAGCCCATAGCACAGTGTGCATTGTAGAAAGAAGGGCTCTGATATTTCTCTCTTTGCCTTCTATCCATTCCAGAATCTGTAAACACAGGATTAAGAAATTCAGATGTTTTCTAGTCTAGAAGTTTTCTATCAGGACTCTCACCATCATCTGTCCTGCTCCAGTGGCATCAAATACTTTGAGATACCCGGCATGTTCCAAGTTTCTTCTACCTGGAATGCATTTTCATCCCTTTTTATTATTTTAAGACAGGACTTTGCCTAGGCTGAACTTAAATTTGTGATCCTCCTGCCTCAGCCTCCCAAATTTCTGGGACATTACTAATCTTCAAAAGGCCTGTCAGAAATTTCACAAAGATCATTTCTGAGAGTTTGAATTCTTTCCTCATTACCCCTTCAGTTAATTATATACTCTGAAAGTATCCATGAGGTGACACCCACTTCAGATTTGTTTCCTAAACTCAATAAATATCCCTTTTTTAAAAAGCCAAATTTGTATGGGCTACAGTACTTTAAACACACTCCTCTCATGATATGTGCTTCCCATTATTGTAACCGTGTGTTCATCTTTCCCTGCCATTAGGCAGAACTGTTGGAGAAAATGTACTATTACTTACTTAACTACTGTATCTCAGGAACCAATAATATACCTGACACAGAGTACAGCTCATAAAGGCTTATTAATGAATCAATTCATTTAGACATCTATTCAGACAATGAACATTCATGGTTGTACAAATGAGGCGATCAAGTTGAAGGAATCATAATAATGCAACTGCAGTTCGCACCTAACTGAGAGTGTTTGCTGTTGATGAGTGGTTCGGTCATGGTTAATGATGATTACTTCCCTAAACAATTGAATAACCAAACATGGTTTTAAAAAACAACTTTATTTTATAAAAATCTATCAAAGTTTGCTTAATGAATAAAGATCACAGAGACAGAGCATAAAGAAATAGTATTCTTTTTTGGAAAGAACAGTAAACCTCTGTGATGTTACCTGACATAAGAATCAAATGCAAATGAGAAATCATACATTGTTCTCAAAAAATATTAGAAGATCTATACATATACATCTAATATTCAGATATGTCAGGAAATGATGGAGAATAGCAATATTTTTTTCAAAACATAAGATTGAGAAAGATTAGACCCTGATCTTTCAATTTATTATACTGTCAGCATGTATACTGTCATCATGTAGCAATTCAGCCTCTCCAACTGTGATGAGCATTCCAATTACCTTGATATTTACAACCTCTTCCACCACTTCACACCTTCTACCAGCATAACCACCCCGCTGTTTCCAAGCTAATCCTCATCCACCCGTCCACACACACACAAGAGCCTCATTTACAGTATTTATTTCCTCACTTATGAAATAAAGGCATCAGCATCACTGATCTGCAAACTTTAAAAAAAAAAATTAAGAAACGTTCTCTCCCAATTCAAACTGAATCTCTCACCTAGACCTTCAAAATCAAAAAGTAGAACTTCTCTGACTTTAAAGTAAAGAAAGTTATTGGGGAGGCTAGGATGCACACATTCTGTCAGCCTCCTCCTCCTCCACCTCAAAACTTCCAGGTCTGATGCTACAAGAGTGGTAATTCCTGGGTGTATAAACATTTCTATCAACAGAAAACAGATGGTGAGGGCTTCAGTCAATATAATTAAAAAAAAAAAAACTTTCAATGTAGAAAGAGAAAATACAAACAATACATTCTTCCACCAAATTCTACACCATTCATGTTTAGAATCTGAATGCCATCTGAATAACAAAACCATATCATAAAGCGTGCTACTGCTATCTCTGATCATACCATTGGCTGTCAAGATGGCGCTAGAACAGGTTCTGATAACGTAGTTTAAAGTCAAAGAGGGCATTGCTCATTTGAACAGGTGAACAAAGGAAATCTGTATTTACCAAACCATGAAGTAAATTTTATTTTATTAAATAAACTAAGCAGCATGTGCAACCCTCCCCAAAGCCACTTAGCTATTAAAGGGCATGGCTGGGGAAGGGAAGGATAGGACAACATAAAGAAACAATAAAATATAAATTAATAAAGAAGTGATAGGAAGTCTAATAGAGGAAGGAGAATGGAAGAGAGAGAGGACAGGAGGGAAAAGGGGAGGATCCTGAACTGAAATCAATTTCCATGTATATATAAGTTTGTCAGGAATGAATTCAATTACTATGCATAACTATAAACTCTAATAAAAAAAAAAAAAGCAGCATGGTGGTACTCAAATCACAGCTTCAGGGACCAACTGAAATAGGGCAGTTGCCAGAACATGATGCCTTCCAGTGGTGCTGTGGCAGAATGTCTGTGCCCTGTCCCAAATTCATATGTTGAAATCCTAATACCCAAGGTGATGGTATTAGGAAGTGGGGCATTTGGGAGATGATCAGGCAGTCATGCTAATGGCTCCACACCATGACTTTGTCACAAGACCTTGTGGTGTAGGATAATCATACTGACAGGGACTCACTCACCTTTAATTTCTCAGGATCCATTTCCTTAGCCATTTCCTCCTTTCTCATCTCAGCTATTGTTCGAGGTCCCTTTTTGTCTTTGTGGGCATTGAAACCTTGACTAGACAGCAGGTCTTCAAAATCAGCTGCTTTTTGTTTCCCTTCTGCAATATAAGTTTTGAAAATCACTACAGGTTTTATTCTTAAACAGAATATCATCATGATCTCATAGGACTTGGGGTCTTCCAAGTGCTTTTACATGTATAAATTCCCCTTAGCCCTCACATTTTCCTTGTGAGTAAGTGTAGAGGGCAGGCTCCGAGTTACTCCATGATGAATAGAACATAGTTTTCACGCTGTGCCATGAGTCACTCTATTTTGAAACAAGTGCTGGGGTAGAATGACTCTACCCCTTGTTTGCACAAAAAGCCACCATTTTCCTAGCACAATAATAAGGCACAAATTGATAACTAAATTGTGCTGATAAAAATGATCACCTATGGGCTGGGGCTGTAGCTCAGTGGTAGAGCACATGAGAATCCCTGGGTTCGATCCTCAGCACCACATAAAAATTAAAAAATAAATAGAATAAAGGTATTGTGGAAAAAAATCTTAATAAAAATGATCACCTATAAACTTATACTGAATTAAACCAGAAGCACATAAATGCATAGGTGTATCAAATCCATATCAGAAAAAAACAGGCCCGACTACTATATGAAGCAATCCCCTCACATGAGAACATAAAAGGAGGAGCACCCCAAGACTGGACACAATGGTACACTGACCCCATCACCTGGTTACTTGTCATGAGCCTTGTCCAGGAATATCACTACAGCAACAAACCTTCCAATTCCCTGCTCCTGGGCTTCAGCTCAGTGAAGTTTCTCCTGTACATGATGACAACTAATGGGCCTACTCCAAGCCGATACCTCAAGCTGATGCTTCAAGCTGATACTCTGAAACTGCCATGCATCCAAGCCCTGGCCTACAGGAAGTTCTATACTCCGACAGTGGTTTGTACTCTTATCTGACCACCAGCAGTGACTTTCACATTTGTATCTGCTCTCTACCTTTGCTCTCAATTCAGTCTCCTGGGACTTGAATCTAGACCTTGAATCTAGACCCTGTGGTCACCTTGACCCTTTCTTAGTCTTTCTGTAACCTATATATATCATTGTGTGGAGTAAGATGTATCACCTGAGTGTCATAGATATTAGCAATTAATTATGTGGTGCTGAGGATCGAGCCCAGGGACTTACATGTGCTCTACCACTGAGCTACAGCCCCAGTCCATAGGTGATCATTTCATTAAGATTGGAATAGAATAAAAGAACTTGAGATTGCCCAGTCTATGACTGTTAGGGGACACAATATTTGGTCAATAGCAAACAATGAAAGTGGTGTAGATTGTGAATTTATTGTTATTCAATAAATTCTGACATTGTGGAAAGACACACACATATTTGGTCCATGTTAATGGTATTGCTTGTGTACAACAGTAATGTAAATCTCATGGCCATTTTGTAAATGAGGAAAATGAAGTATAGAGAACTTAAGAGATCTATTCAGAATCATATATATGTAGCAAGACTAGGACTGGCATCTGGATTGTTTAATTCAATTCAATTCCATTCTTACTGTACCTTCTTTTCAGATGAAGATACTCATGATTTTCCCCTGTTATAATTAATTAGTATCAGTGATGGGACAAAGTTTGGGTTTTGGTATTTGAAATCTATGCGTGCTGCCACTTCCTTGTCCATACCCAGCTGCTAGATCTCATTAATCGTAATGCTTTTCCCCCACCAGTGTGGTTGTGGCTGGGGCTGTAGCTCAGTAGTAGAGCACATCTGAGTCCCTGGGTTCGATCCTTGGCACAACATAAAAATAAAAAATAAATAGAATAAAGGTATTGTGGAAAAAAATCTATTCTGCAACCTGCTTGAAAAAGCAGCTTACCATGATGGCAAAGAGCAAAGACTGAAGTCAAACCACCCAGGTTTGAATTCCAACTCTGCTACTTAGCAATTTGAACTCAGGCAAGTTATTTATCATTGCTAAGCCTAAATTTCCTCATCTGGAAAATGGGGATGTGTTAAAAATATCACTTGCCTCAGGGTTGTCGTGAGAATGAATGCATTAATAGCTGCAGAGGTTAGAATAGTACCACACTATCTGTTTGTTAAATTAAAACAAAATAGGACGAAAACACAGCAATTCACCCAGCTAACATCAAATAAAAGTCAGTTTCTTAGTTGTTATCCATTTATATTTTCTAGACTGGAAACCATTGTGGACCCATACTTGAACGTCCACACCTTAAAATCTAAGTGCTCCAAGACTGGGGGTTTCATCTGTCTTGCTTACTGCCACATACTCAGGGTTTTCTACAACAAAGATGCTACAAGACACTCACTCAACATATACTCAAAATAAAAATGGAGGGTAACCACTTGACTTTATGGAATTGTCCCAGGAATTCCCCTGCTAACCAAAAAATAAACATGATGTCACATCTTCCTGACATGAGTATTTCCATCATGTTACTTTTGAAAAGGCATCTGTTTCACAGTCATGGAGCATGGCAGGTAAGAGTAGGGGTTCTAGAGCCAGATTTTTGGGATTCAAAAACTGGCTCTCTCACAAGATGAATCAATTTGAGAAATCACTTCATAATTCTGTATCATAAATCCTTCATCTACAATAGGGAGTTGGTTTTGAAGATTACATGAAATAATACATCAAAAAAAAAAAAAAGCCAAGAATAGCACCTAGCCTGTAGTAAGTACCTGATAAATTTTTTGGTTACTGCTGCTGTGAAGAGTAGAAGAATTCCCTTTTTCCATGTTCCATAGAGAGAAAGGCCCTCAACCTCACCACAGGGTATGATCAAATCAACTGAAATGTCAGGTGTATCAAAATAGGTCTTTTGACAACTCAAACCTAACCATTCTGTTATGTAAAGTGTGTTATTTTTTACTCATTATCAAGAATCCCATCCAGAGCACCCTCTAGCATTAGTGGTAGCACCAGCAAAGATGCCCCAGATCTCAGGAATCCACTAAACAGAGAACCAAGAAGACCAAATGTTCAAGACATGTGCGGTCCTCTCATTGGGACCCAAGAAAAAACCTGAACCCAGTTTTTAAAAAGATCTCCAACATTTTTTTCTATACCCTCATCCAAAGGAAATAGAGCTTTAAGATCCATCCACCCTTCTACCCACATCCGTTCAAGATCCATTTAGTGCTTACCCTATGCCATATACTATGCTAGGTTCTATTGATAATGTGTCAAATAAGACACAGTCCCTACCATCCATCTGATTCCACTTCAGAAAGGGACAGACATAAACTAGCAATCACAAAATGGTACACATGTTTGGGAGCATAACAGACCCAGGATGCTCCAGGTACCACCTGAGGAGTAGGAATCATGAGGTGTCTCTACAAGATTGTCTTTGAAATTACTAGAATTGGGGTTTTTTTTGTGTTGTTGTTGTTGTTTTGTTGCCTTCAGATACACAAACTAAGTCAGTATAACATCACAGGCCACTCAATATCTAGGCCCCATGTCGTCATCCTTACCCAAATTAGTTGATCCTTTCCCACGCTCACTCTGGCCTCCAGGTGCAGCTGAGAAGCTCACGTTGTAGTTGGGTCGGTTCTGGGGAGAGGAGTGTGGCATGCTGACCTGTGGCTTGGACTGTGGCTGCTGCCAGCTATAGCTACTTCCCTGCTGCCATCCTCCACCCATGGGCTGGGGAGATGCTTTCTGTGGTGAGCTGAGAGGTGGAAATCCTCCACCCAACCCAGTTGGTGTAGTGGGTTTGCTGGCAAATGAAGAGCTACCTACAGAAAGAAGGGGAGAAAGAAGGGAAGGCTCTTTTGAATTACCTCTAACTCTTGCATCTCAAGATACTGTTTGCAATGACTTCAGTGAAAATGCCTTGAATGATAGCACAATTAACCTTCCTAACAGGTAAAGAAATCGCAGGAATATGTATTATTTCCTTAATCTCCACAATGACACTTTAAGGCACATATTCATTCATTCTTTCTTCAGATGAACAAACTGCAGTTCAGAGTACTTAAATGATTTTGTCAAAGTCACACAGCCAGAATGTGGCAGAACTGGGACTTGAATCTAGACCTTTGATTCTAAGACAGAAGAGCTCTGGCTCTTCCCACAGTGCCACCCCTCCCTCACCTTCCACTTCTGAGCAGATTTTATTTCCTCACGATAGTAAAAACTAACAAATGACAAGATCAGGGACTAGAGCAAAGTTCACACACTAAGGAGCTACTTAACCTCCAATGATCGGAATTAATCATTGTTTGCTGTGTGAGTAAAGCATGGATAGTGCCCAAGAACAAATAAAATTATTTTAAATTTTTGCAAGTAAATTTCATTTTCACACTGCTTGCATTTCATTACAATGTTTGAAGAGGTAAAATGAGAAGCTGAACTATGGTGAGTTCCAAGGACCCTTCCATGCTAAAATATATATACAACTAAGTTTATACAGCTCTTTAGAATTTTTAAATGTGGTTATATGCATGTGTACCTTTGACCTACACAAGTGCCCAGTGTCCAGCATAGCACCTGGCATATAGTAGATGTTCAATAATACTAGAGGAAGAATGAATGAATAAACAATGCATGCAAGAATCAATGGTGATGCTGGGTGTGGTGGCACACGCCTGTGATCCCAGCGGCTCAGGTGGTTGAGACAGGAGGATCTCAAGTTCAAAGCCAGCCTCAGTAAAAGCAAGGTATTAAGCAACTCAGTGAGACCCTGTCTCTAAATAAAATACAAAAAAGGACTGAGGATGTGGCTCAGTGGTTGAGTACCCCTGAGTTCAGTCCCAGTACCCTCCCCCCCCAAAAAAAAAAGAATGAATGGTGAATGAGTGACAGAGCTGGGCTCAAACACAGGTTGACTCCAAATCCAATGGCAGTAATATAACATTTCCAGGGAGAAGAAAAGAGGAGTCCCAGGACCAGAATAGAGGGGAAATATCTATAGGAAAAAACTTACTATCCATATTCCCACAACACCATCACTCAGCAGGTAAGTAGTATTACTGGCCCCATTTTAAAGAGGAAGAAATCAAGGCTCAGAAAGGTTTACTGACATCTCACGAGCACGTGGCTAGTAAAGTGAGCTGGACTTGACTGTATGCATCCTGCCTCATTTTCTGCACCCCAAATCTGTAATTCCTCCCCAAAGCTCTGACCTTTTTCTATAACTCCTCCCTTACGATCTCTTCTTTCTACAGATATTTCCCCTCTGTTCTGACCCTGAGACTCCTCTTTTCTTCCCCACTATGAAAACTGTATTACGGCTACTGGACTTGGAGTCACCGTGTGTTTGAGCCCATATCTGTCGCTCATTCACCATTCATTTTTGCATGCATTAATTTATTCACTAGTATTTGTTGAACACCTACTACGTGCCAGGCATTATGCTGGGCACTGGAATTATACACAAAACACGATACAGAAAATCCTTCAAAATCTAAAACATCTCAAGCTGGGTGAAAAACTTCACCCCTTTAAACCTCAATTTCCTCATCTGTGAAATTAAAACTATCTCTATATCCTAGGTATAGTGAGACACAAAAATTGTGTGAAAGCACTTTAAAACCCCTGAATTAAGTGAACTATTATAAAATAAGGCAAGCTCCTATGCCAACCACATGCCTGGTGTACCATATGGACTCAACAATACCTGGTCTTAGGAACAGGTAATGGCAGGGTTTGTGCTAAAGTGTGGCATGGCCCTTGTCATTCTGGAACACATGGCATGAGGCCTCTCCACGTGTCCCAGTACTCCTGTAAATAGCACCTTAACATACACCTAAGGGTGGATATTTGAACTGGGGTTTCATTTTGTATTTTAGGGAAGCTTACTTTATTCTAAATATATCTGTTCTATTATTTTAAATGTTTTAAATATAGAAAACCCTAAAGAACAACAATAAAAAACACCTTCCATATTTCTACCACACTCATCACTCATTGCTATTTTATCAAACACTATTGAGCCAGGCCGCAGACACAGTGTGAACTACTGCAGACACTGACCCTGCCTCTCCTGGGGCCCAACACTAGGACTTTCTGATAGCGAACCTTCCAAACTTCTAGAATATTTTCTACACTGGCTCAGCAATTCTAATTGTTACTGCCACTGTAGCAGTGAATTGACAGAAATACAAATCAGTAGCTAAGCCCAGAGGTCACTGCTATGGTCAACAAAGCAGAAGCAGTGCTTCTCAAACTTGACTGCCATCAGAAGTGCCTGGGGGGGGGGGATTTTTTTTAATGCCCCATCCTGTGTAGCCTACCTTAGTGAGTATTTTACATTTGACTAAGAGTTCCCTCTTACAATCCAAACTCCAAAGAGCAGGAATTTTATCTGCCTTGGTCCTCTATTACAGCCTGAATTCTTAGCAGAGAGGAGGTAATCAAAAATTCCTATTGAATGAGGGAGTTAAGGCCCAAGGGTCAAAAACCATTGCCAAGATGAGCTAAAGTGAGCTTCCTTCCCACTCTCAGCTTTACCGGCTCAGAGTGGCTAAGACCTCCAAGTAAGTAAGTCTGGAAGGGATGAGAAGTCCCTTCTTCTTTAATTTTCCTTTTAATCCATTATCAGTTTCTACTAAATTCCTTTACTAAATATCAGGTAGTTCTTCTGCCATTGCTCAGTTTCATTATCTAATTTTCTCTTGCAGCACCCTGCAGGTGGCCTTTCCCATACTCACTCCTGCCCTGTTCATACCAGTTCTCTACAAAATGTCCAGAGTCATCTTCCTAAAATGCAAAACCAACTGTCTCCTCAATTTGCACTCAGATTGGAGTCCAAACCAATACTGAAGTCTTTCCTGAGTTAGACATACTTGTTCAACACCATACCCCCACCTTTCTACCACAGATCCCAGCTCATCCTGCTCTCCAGAATTGGGTGGGGCTTTTAAACACCCCCTTCCCTCTGCCTGCACTCCTTTTCCTGGCTTAATTCTAACCATACCACAGGTTTCAGTTTAGAAACCATTTCTTCTGATCCTTTTATTGCCCCAGATTCTGGCTTAGGTTATCTCAGTATATCTATGAATTTCTTCAATCCTTCAGTTCCTGTCTGACTGCAGCTGCTATGTAACAAAAGAGGTCATCTGGGAGCTCATGTGTGAAATAATACAAGAACATTCAGAGACAAAGTGAATAGATTATGAGAGTTGTAACTTAATCAATGGCTTCATCCACTGATGGGGATTAACCTGGTGATAACTGTAGGCAGGTAGCAGAAAGGGTCACTGGGTGCATGGTTTGGGGATTTATATTTTGTCCCTGGTGAGTGGGGCAACACCCCCTCCCCCCGCAATTTCCCTCTCTCTCTCTCCTTCCTTTTAACATTGTCCTGAGTTGCCATCCTCCTCCACACCCTTCTGTCATAATGTTCTGTCTCACTTTGGGACCAGAGTAATGAAGTTGGCCATCTATTGACAGAGACCTCTGAAACCGTGAACACCAAATAAACTTTTCTTTCCTTTAAAATTGTTCTTGTGAGGTCTTTTAGCCATGGTGGCAAAAAAGCTGACTAAAAACAAATGTGAAATTATTGGGTAAAAGTCAAATAGGAAATAGTATATTCTCAAATAGGATTATCTCAAAATATCTCTCCCAGATTACTTACTAGCTACAAAGGGAAACTGACAGCTTCACAGTGAAGAAATGTGGCAGACATCATCTGCTCTGAAAATTAAGATCAAACCCAAACCGAGACTTTTTCTCCATCAGTCTGTACCTATCAAATATAAATATCATAAAAGATGGAGTAAGGCTAGGAATGTTTTCAGATTAAAGGAATCTAAAAAGACATGACAACTAAATGCAAGATGTAACACTGGATTTTTAAAAATCCTATAAAGATTTTTTTTCCTATAAAGATCACCTCTTCAGAGAGGCCTTTCTTAACTACCTACTATCTAAAATAACATTCCAGCCCATCCATCATTTACCACCTCCTTCCTTTCCTTATCCTACCCTTTGTCTTTTTCTTATTTTTTCCTCCATAGCACTTAGCATGGGGGTATGAGTGCAAGCTCCAGAGGTAGACATCTTGGTGTCAAAGCCTTGTGACTTGGGTATGTTATACAAACTTTTGTGCCCCAGTTCCCATATCTATAAAATGAGGATTATAATATGTTATGATTTGGATATAAAATGTCTCCCCAAAGCTCCAGTGTTAATGCAGGAATAGTCAGAGGTGAAATGATTAGACTATGGTAACTGAAATATCATTAGTCCATCCTCGTGTGAATGGACTGACTGGTAACTGTGTGTGGCTGAAGGAGGTAGGTCACTGACAGTGTGCCCTGGAAGGGTTCATCTTCCCTGTGGCTTGCTCACAAAACATTTCTCCTATAACCACTATTAACTTATGGTGAAAAACATTGGAGATATGGACCCTTCCCCTTTTCTTTCTCTCTGTTTCTTGTCTGTCATGAATGCAACAGCACTCCTCCACCTCACTCTTCCGCCATGATGTTCTGCCTCACCTTGGGCCCATAGCAATGGAGTCCATCCACCATTGACCTCTGAAACCATGAGCCAAAATAAACTGTTCCTCCTCTAGGTTATTCTTTTCAGGTACTTTGGTCACAGCGATGAAAAGCTGAGTAACACCTAATAGTTCCTACTTCAAAAGATTATTAGGAAGATCAAATTAAATAATATAAGTAAAACATTAAAATAGTACCTGTTTCATCGTAAAACCCTCAATAAATATTAACAGTCTTTCTTTCTTTCTTGGTACTAGGAATTGAACCCATAAGTGTTTTACTACTGAGCCATAGCCTTAGTCCTTTTTTTTTTTTTTTTCTATTTTGAGACAGGGTCTCATTAAGTTGCCCAGGCTGGCCTCAAACTTGCAATCCTCCTGCCTCAGCTTCCTGAGAAACTGGGATTATAGGCATGTACCACCACATCCAGCTTATTATTATTATTTTTATGACTTGACATTGTATTATATACTTATTCATTTACTATTTTTTTTCTCCTTTCAGATTATAAGCTTGAGGAAGGCAGGAATTTTGCTCTCTTTTAGTTTGGCTGGTTTTTATTAAAACAGTGCTAGCTAGCATAGAGAAACCACACAGTAAATATTTGATGATGAATAAAGATATAAAAAATGAATAGTCAGTGGTATTTTAAGTAGAATTTCACCTAATGTTATTACTTAAATTTTTGAAATTTACATTAAGATACAAATAAGGGAAGAGAAGAAGATGATTCTACAAAATAATTTCAAAATTTCTTAAAAAGAAAAAATAGGTCTAAAGAGTACAAATGCAAAGTTGGGATTCTGACACAATGATTGGCAAAAATGGCAGCCATGTTCACAATGCACGAAGATAATTTGGCTCTGAATGTCTCAGGAGGAGTTTCTGAGAACATAGACTATTAACATGGCCAATGCAAACCTTTGTGTCAGGGCCACTCAGTGCTTACTTAACCACGCCCGACTGCCCTAGAGAAGGAAGAAAGAATGTGTTTTAGACCATGTACTTCAATGAATACTCCTTGAATATAGGTTCCTCAGTAAAACAGGTTCACTATCGTATCCCCGTGGAAGGGCATCAACATGAACACTAACTCTCAAAAGTTTTGCAGTAATCAAAGTCCACCAAACCCAGTGTTTTCCAAACTCACTTGCTCACAGAAAACTTGTCCTGTATCTTCTGTTAACTTATGGTGAAAAACATGAAATATGACCAAAAGAGTTGATTTTTTTGTATAGTATTTTATAAACTGACCACACAGAGTGTGGTTAAGGGGAGCAAGAAGACTAAGAGTGTGAGGTCCTCACAGGTAACACTACAGTAAGGTTTCTGCAAGGGTGGCATCATGTGATACAAATCCACCTGACCACCCTCATCTCTGACCATTTCTCTACACATTACCTTTGTTACAGCCAAACCCTAGTGTCATATGCTCCTAGAAGCTCTAACTACATTCATGTTACAAATTTATAAATGGCCACAAGCATATAAAAAGATTCTCAGCATCTCTAATTATTAAGGAAATGCAAATCAAAATGATGATAAGATATGACCTTACACATGTTAGGATGGCCATTATCAAGATCAGGCAGTAGGAAAACTAATTAATAGAAATTATTTCCAACCCAATATTTAATGCCTTTTTTAAAATTTTCAATTTCAACTTTCAGAATATAGCTTAAGTGTATATACTGTTTTAGATCCTGGGTAGCCGTGACAGCTGTGATGACCGAGATTTGTATTTGAAGCTTTTTAGCCTCAATTGTCATTTATATTTTAACCTGCGATGCTTGTACCTAGTGTCCCAAGGTCAGCAAAAGGATCCAGAGTCTGGGGCTTGTTGTGATGGGTAGGAGTGCCATGTGAGGATCCTGTTGGGCTGGTGGCAGCTGATTTGCTTCCCATCCCAAAACCTCCTAGGAAGGAAATAAGATTGTTGAAAATGAGTCAGTTCTCAAAGGCTGAATTCTAAAATTCAGAATTCTAAAGCTACTAGTCATTTGTCTCTCAGCCAAATTAGGACAGGGTTTAGAAATGTATCAGGAGTTTCTAGACCCTGTTTCTCTGACTTGGTGAATGGTGACAGGGACAAGGACAAGGCACAGAACAGGCACATGCTCTTTCCTGGCCACTCACGGTTCTTATGATTCTCATTATTTCCCTCTCCTGTTGCCTGACTTCATTCTTTCTTATGGCATTTGGAGTCAGGCCTGGATGGGAAGAATTCTGGCTCTGCTTCTTCCTACCTAAATGACCTTGGGCATCTTGCCCAGCATCTTTGAGTTCAACACTTTACTATTTTTTTTAAAGCAAATACTACAAAACCAAAATCACAAGCAATAAAAGGAAAAAGTAGACAAATGGTCCTACATTGTACTTAAAAATTGCACAGCAAAGAAAACAATCAACAGAGTAAAAAGACACATCATGGAATGAAAGACAGAATTCACCAACTTTCATATCTGATAAGGGGTTAATATCCAGAATATATAAAGAGCTTCTATAACTCAATAACAAATTAACAAATAACATGGTTGAAAAATAATCAAAGAACTTGAACACACATTTCTCCAAAGAAAACTTATAAATGGCCACAAGCATATAAAAAGATTTTCAACATCTCTAATTATTAGGGAAATGCAAATCAAAATGATGATGAGATATGACCAACCCCACACTTGTTAGAATGGCCATTATCAAAATGACAGAAAATAACAAGTGCTGGGGAGGGGGTGAAAAAACTAGAATCCTTAGGCACCTATCAGTAGGAATGTAAAATGGTGCAGCTTCTGTAGAAAATAGTTATGAATATCCCTCAAGAATTTTATAGTAGACCTACCCTATGATCTAGCAAACCTAAATTCTGGGTATAAATCTAAGGAATTAAAAGCAGGAACTCAAAGAGCCACTTGCACACCCACATTCATTGCAGCGTTATTCACAACAGCCAAGAGGTAGAAGCAACTTAAGTGTCTATTGACAGTGAAAGACAGAAAATGTGGCATATATGTAACAGGGAAGATTATTCAGCCTTAAAAAGAAATAACTGTCGTCATGTAGTACAATATGGATGAACCTGAGATACATGAAACACGATAACCCAGTCACAGAAAGAAAAATGCTGTAAGATTCCATTTATTTAAGGTATCTAAAGTGTACAAACTCCTAGACAGAAAGTAGAATGATGAACAATCATTACCTGGGGCTGAGGAGAGTGAGAGATGGGAAGTTGTTTTTTGGTGGATGCAGAGTTTCAATCATGCATGATTGGCAGGGGGTTCTGGATCTGTTGTACAATATGCATGTGTTGACTGTGTTCTTGGAAATTGTAGGAAAGATAGATTTTTTTATGTTATGACTTTTTTAAAGCCATAATGAAAACAAAAGGAAACAACAACTGACTCAGAAAGTTTTGCTAAGTACCTTGTCTGTGTGTGTGTGTGTGTGTGTGTGTGCGCGCGCACAGTGTTAGGAACTCAGTGACAGATAACACAGACAGTTCTCAGTTGAAGACAGAGTAGCCTTGAGAAAGAGATCTTATATGTTACAAACAGATCCAACCCCAAACAAGCATTTTATGAAGAAAAAATATTTTTATTTATTCAGTGAAAACATTTATGTTATTTCACTTAAACTTACATAACTGTGGAGATAACAATTATTATCTCCATTTTGCATATAAGAAACCTGGGTTAAAAACTTATCAAAAAATTCAAAAGTTTCTCAGTGGTAGAGTTAGACATGCATCAGATCTGTCTGATTCAATTGTCAAGATAGCAGGTGAGAGTGAGGAGTAATACTGTCATGTCATCATGTCATCTTTAGGGATGACAAAAAAAAACTACATAGGTGGAATATAACCCCCTGTTTTAGGCATTCACCTCATCTTGGGTGAAGGATTATGTTTGCAATTAGTAATTGGTTAAATGTGTACCAAAAAGAACCTGCTGGCGTTTACCTGGTTTAGCATGCCAGTCCCAACCTCCAGAGACATCTGGCTGAATGTTCACAGCAGGGGTGCTAGAAGCTGCAAAGGGCAAGAAGAAAAAGAGTGAGAACAAGATCCCTCAGAGGTCACTTTCCTGAGTTTATATAGGACAAAGCCACCCCTTCAGCAGAGCCTGCCTAGCTTCTCAAGTTCCCACCCCTCACTTCTCCTGAGCTGCCTCCACACTCTGTAGCACTTAGCATTTTCTGCCTTTCTCTATGGATGCTCACATAAGGTTTCAGAGAAGCCATAGATTATTCACCTCTGATCCTTCTTTGCACCACCTTTGTTTTACCGCAGTGTTTACCCACTTGGGATTATAATTGTGTGTATCTGTCTTCATTAAACTGTGGCTCCCTTGAAGGCAAGAATTCTCATTCAACTTTGTGTTTCCCACCTCTATACTTAACGGAGTGGGCAATAAGAAAATTAGGGGAAAATCCTTAAACTCAATTCACTTTAGCTCAGCATTAACAAAGGTACTGAAGCATGATCCACTTAGAACTGAAATTCCGTTTTCTCCTCTGTTATGACATGAACTGAGAATTATGAGTCATTCAGAGCATGTATTGGGCAATGACTGGATACCACCCACTATGCTGGTGACAGGGGTGTGTCTCTTGTCACTCAACAAAAACCTATTACAGCTTCAAAATAGATCATTCTGACCCTTCTCAAAGATCCAAACATAGAATTTGAAAGAAATGTTCTGCTGTAAGAAAGAATTTCTTTCTAAGGTACCATTAAGTTTTGCCCATAAAAATGAGTAAGTAAAATGCTAACACAAAGTATCTTCCCATTTGTACGTTAAAAAGCACACACTATTATCGGCAATAATGACTCTTTCCTTTCTGCTTCTCCCTTCTTTTCCCACATGAAATCTGAAGTGGAAGTTAGACAAATTTGCTATCTGATTTCCCTTAAACTCTGATCTTAGTCTTATATCCCTACAAATCACTAGAACTTCAAACTTATTAACAATCAAACCCAGAAATCCCTGATAACTACCTACCATATGCAAGTAACCATACCAAGGAGCAGAAACCTAAAAGACACATTGCCTAACCCTGAGAACTTACAATCAGCCAGAGATAGGAATATGTAACCAAAAAATAATAACAACTACCTAATAATTAAAACTCTATTTTGCCTTTCTTTATGGTCAGTTGTTTACTTGTGCTTCCAACACCATTTCCCTAGTGATTATTCTCTTCAGGATAGCTATTCAAAAAATATTTATTGAGCTCAAATTTCTTGATTCTTTAGAGGAGATTGGTGATAGCTTATTTGAAACCTGGGAGAAGCACCCCAAGAATTTGGAGGTGGGTGATCTGACCTCCCCATGCTGACATCAGACTCTTACCTATGTGCTGTCCCACGTGAAGATGATGTAACTGACTAACAGTAGAATAATAATTTCTTTCCCAAAAAGGATAATGGAAAATTCTCACTCACTGGCATGACATACCAAAATGAGAAACATAGTTACAAAATAAAGGAGTGCTACCTGGCCTAAGCTGGGTCTAATCAGCTCACAAAAAACAGAACTAGATCCCATTTGCCAGGCTGAAGTAAGAGCATTCATGTCCAGGAGCATCAAAAGAAGTATTGCCCTCAAAACAGTAACTTCAAAGCATTAACCTCAGGAAATGAGCATTAATCTCATTGAATGACCTTACACTCACCAGCTCATGCATCTAAGAAACTTTGGTAGGACAAAAATTGAGTTCATTAATTTAATAATTACATATTAGAAAGATAGCACCTACTGTGTGCCAGTTATTCTTGTCAGGCAGTAGGGACACATTCATGGACAAAAATAAACAAAAAAATCCCTGCCATTGTGGGACACATGTTCTAGTAAGAACAAAAAATACACGTAATGCATATGTAAATGAGTCCATGTATTGGAAGTTAATAAGTACAATGGAAAGGGAAATGGAGAACAGGGCAGACAATAAACTGCTATTTGAAATGAAGCAGAATAGACCCCATTGGGAGAGTAACAGTGAGCAACGACTCAAAGGAATTGAAGGAGTTAGCTACACAGATGTCTAGGAAGAAGTATTTGAGGTAGAGGGGAGAACTGGTGCTATATCAAAGAGGCCAGTAGGGTTGAAAAGATAAGAGCAAGGGGAAGAAAATGGGAAATGAGGTCAGAGGCATGAGGTTGCTAAAGCATACAGGGTCCACACACACCATTGCAACAATTTGGTTCTCATGTTGTATGAAATGGAATCATTTTGAGCACCACCATGACAAGACTTACATTGTAAATGAGTAAGCAAAAATAACAACTTTTTAAAACTTTTATTTCATTCGTTCTTTTGAGTTATCTGTGACAGAATATATATATTCTGTGATGCATATGTAAGTGAGTCCATGTATTGGAAGTTAATAAGTACAATGGAAAGGGAAATGCATGTATGTATGTGTGTGTGTATATATATATATATATATATATATATATATATATATATATATATATATCCTAAAAGCATGGAGGAGACACTCTTTAAGAGGACAGTACTCAGGGCTGGGATTGTGGCTCAGTGATGGAGCACTTGCCTGGCATATGTGAGGCACTGGATTTGATCCTCAGCACCACATATAAATAAATAAAATAAAGGTTCATTGACAACTAAAAATAAATAAGAGGGCACCACTCATGTATGAGAAGTAAACTTCTTGTGTATTTTCCTATAGACCCATTTCAAATAGTTTAAGAGTAAAGACCAGTTGGAATGCAGGAGGGTGAGGCAGGAGGATTGCAAGTTCGAAACCAGCATGGGCAACTTAGTGAGAACTTGTCTCAAAATAAAAAGGGATGGGGAGGGCTGGGGTTGTGGCTCAGAGGTAGAGCACTCGCCTCGCACATACGAGACCCTGGGTTTGATCCTCAATACCACATAGATAAATAAAATAAAGATGTTGTGTTTAACTACAACTAAAAAATAAATGATTTTTAAAAAAGGGATGGGGAATATAGCTTAGAGGTACCATGTTCCTAGATTTAATCCTCATTAGAGGGGGAAAATAACTGTTGGAAATCACCCATAAAATTTGTTTCTAGGAGCCAGGATGTGGCTCAGCGGTAGAATGCCCACCTAGCATGTGCGAGGCGCTGGGCTCTATCCTCAGCACCACATAAATAAATAAATAAATAAATAAATAAAATGTTTTTTAAAAAAAGTTGTTCCTAGATGGATTTTTCTTTTTTAGCCAAGTTACAGGTTGACCAATGCTGCACAACTCATTTTCCTTTTCATTTACATGACTTCCACAAGATCAAACTGATAACTAGATGGCCATTAACCCTTTAGTTTAAGGTACTTCAATATTACACTGCCCTCTACGTTGAAGCCAGTGATAGTCAACATCAGGAGAAAGCATCAATTTGGCTTAAAGCCATTTGCCCTTAACCAAAGAGCTCCAGTTTTAATCAGTATAACCTGAGCAATATATTCCTGCTGCACTAACACATCATTATGATTGCTATTTTTTCCATACACCCTAAATCTCTGCCATAGAAATATCATGTGGGTCCATATGTAATCTTAAATTTTCTAGTAGTTACATTTTAAAAAGTAAAAAGGTATCAGTAACATTAATTTTAAAAATATTTTTTATTTAACAATATAACCCAAATATAATTCTAATAAGCAATCAATATAAAAAAATATTAACAGGATAGTTTATGGTCTTGTTGAACATTAAATTTTGAAATCTAGTATATATCTTATACTTAAAGCATGTCTCAAGTCATACTAGTCACATTTCCAGAACTCTGCAGCCATATATGTCTTTAATAAATAAGGGAGGTATATCCCAAACTTTGTTCTATAGAATACTAATTTCATGGAATGCTAACACCATGTTTCATTAATTAAAGTCTGCTATTTTTCCACACTTCAAAGATTTCTCAAAGCAAGACATATCTTCCAATCAATTAAAATTGACAGTGCTTTTTTTTTCTTTTTCTTTTTCTATTGGTACATAAAATAATGATATGCAGTACAATCAACAGTGCCTTATGCTTCTGTGTACATAACTCTCATGTGAAAAGGAATTTCACAGTCAAGTAAGTTTTTAGAAAAGTTAAGTAAAACAAAGCAGGCTTCTGTCTTGTAAGACATCTCAGAGATTTTAATATGCTAATATAAATTTTTAATCTCCAAAAGAGAGATATATTACAAAGCCCCCCCCACACCGACCCAAAAAGGCACCCAAAGGATACTTTTATTTCTTACTGATATCTTGTGGAAAACTATGTTCCACTAAACACAATATAAGATACTTTCTTACCATGCACCGTAGGTGAAGGGCTTCTCGTGGGCTGAAGAAAGGGGTCACTGGAGGCATTGGATGTGCTCAGAAAAGAACCCAGCAAATCTGGACCTGATGGTTTAGAAGGTGCTCCAAATGGGTCAAAGGTGGTACCTAGAAAACAATAGTAAAAATACATTGCTTTGTTCTACAAGTTCAGCTATTTTAAGACTATTGAAGAGTTGTCACTATTGCCTGGCCCTAGGCCAAATACTTGAGGAATCAGGATGATGTGTGCCTCTAGACCTGCTCCACAGGCCCATCCTATCCTTGAAACTTCCTCCATAGCTAACAATGGATCCCAAGGATTTCTGACCACACAAGAATGAGCCCACCTTTTGTAGATCAAGGAGGTGTCTAGACTTATCTGTTGGATAAACCATAAAAACAATAAATGAAGGTCCCCTTGACCTCTGAAAATCTTAATAATGTGAAATAAGTCAATCAAGATTACAGAGAACCTGAGAAGACAAGACTGACAGAGGGTTTTGATGACTAGACTGTGCTTGTGTAAATGTTCATGCTAAATGAATTATGAACAAACATCAGAAAGAGGGCCTTTGCTATTCAGATAAACAGTAGGAAATCACAACAAATAGTTACATTTAGTTTTGTCTCTAAACGGACTCTGGCTCCCTTGAAAGTTAAAATGAGAGTAGTGGGGAAAAAAAATTAATTCGTGTCATGTGTTGCTTGGGTCCCGTGGAATGCAAACATTTCCAAAACATAGCTTTTCAACAACCTGCTAGAGGGCTGGGATTGTGGCTCAGCGGTAGAGCGCTCGCCTAGCACAAGTGAGGCCCTGGGTTCGATCCTCAGCACCACATAAAATAAATAGATAAAATAAAGATATTGTGTCCAACTAAAAAATGAATATTAAAAAAAAAAACCTGCTAGAAACCAGATGTAGAATTAGTGAAGCAAGGAAAAGTTTGTGAATGATGAAAAGACCAGAAAAAAGTGGGAAGCCAGGGTTATTGGGAATAATGCTCCAAGAATCAAGACTCCATCCTTTCTGAGAGTTTACATTGTCTTTCATTACGAAGACCTCAGCTGATCCTCAATGTCATCCTGCCAGATAGAAGTGGCATCATCTTCAGTCTACAGACAACAAAAATACAACTCAGAAGATCCAGTTTATTGTCTAAGGTCTTGTCTAAGGTCAAGAGAATAAGACTGGGACTCATGCTCAAGTCTTCTGACTCCAACTCTCAGGAATTTCCCAAAAGCACTTCACATTTCTTACTGTCATGAAATGAATGGGATGAAAATCGCTGAGATGCATGAAGTTAATTGGCCCTTAATTTGTCTTATTGAACAAGGCACAAAATCCCCTTCAATCTTCCTGAGATGTCACTTCTTAATCTTTAAACACTGAGCTAATGGCTACTTCCTAGAAGGGGATTAACCCATTCTGAGAACAGAGGAGAATCAAACCACTTAACCAACCAACCCTACTTCCACAGTGCAGGAAGGACACATAGCTTGATAAGATTACAGCCATGACTTCTTTCACACAATGCTCTCCTGGCATCTGCTGGGCCACAGACAAGCCTCTGTTGGCAGCAAGGTACTGACAGTTTCAGACACTCTGTCACATGAAATAGATCCCTTATCTCATTTAATATGCACAAAACCTATATTTGGGGTAAACATGGGAGTTCATAACCCACTTGAATCTAATGTATGAAATATGATATGTCAAGAGCTTTGTAATGTTTTGAACAACCAATAAAATAAATAAATAAAATTAAAAAATAATATGCACAAAACCTTATCTTTTCTATAAAATGAGAACTCCAAACCTTTTAGTGTAATTATAAGAGTTCATTGGGCTAATCCCTCTACATCTGGGTTTGAAGCCATCCTCTGGAATATGCTAAAATCTCACCATGACTTGGCACTTTTAATATCACCTTAGGTCAGATGCATTCTCTATAATGAAAAGTAAAATGCTGAACATCACAGATGAGAGCTAATTTAGTTCCCTAAGTAAATTCTGAGATAACCAAAAACTTCTCTGCACAGCCAAAGTATATGCAGAAAACTACAATTATAGGAAGGCACTGCAGGAAATCTGAAAGAAAGCTCTGGAGTACAATGGCCAAGTTTTGGACCCTGACCCCATTGAGTATCAGCTATATATGCTACTAATTCAACTATAAAATGGGGATAATGATAACAAAAACCCAATAGAGAGGTGCTAATAACTGAATCATTGTTTAGTGTTATATTCCACATCTGGCAAATGGTAAATATGTCACAAATATTAGCTGGGGTTTTTTTTTTAGGTTTTATTGGG